>NC_045476.1:87284328-87607254 GCF_009650955.1 Corvus moneduloides
CCAGGATGAATCTCTTTTCTCCACATATATCTAATATATTACATACCAGTATTGTATCTGTTGACTTAAAACATTTTCAAGGTAGACACTGAAAGAAGAGAGAACATTTTCTTTACAGTGCTTTAATTAAGTCTTAATCTCATGAGTTTTATTGGATTGTCTAAAACCATAACCCTTCATTACTTCTACTATCAGTGTCCCTAATAACATTATGAACCTAAACCTTCTCATCCTGCTTTCTGTTTGCTGAAATATTCCATAATTACTGTTGATTCTGTTAATAATTGCATAGCCTAACTATTAAGAGAAAAGAAATTTACAATGGCAGTGTATTTAATCTATATGAAACAAAAGATAAAAAAGAAAAATACAAAAGTAGAGAAATTCTCTAATCTATGTAATATTTTCAGTGCAAAAAGAACTCTAGATTAAAACTATATGAGGGCAAGCAATAGAGCAATAAGCATTAAATATGACCCATAGGAATCTCACAATATCCGTGATAATTAATAGCATTATCAAAGCTGCAATTCTGGTCCATCCTACAGCTCACGTGTTTCTAGCTTTCTCCTTTCACAATTTTTGAACCAGTAGGAATAGGTAAGGGATATCTTTCTAGACTATAAATACTCCCAAACAAACAAAAATCTGAAAAGTGCTGTCTGCTGGAAATTTCATAGTCTGCTGGGATGGGTTTTATCTGTAAACAATGCTTCTTGCTTGAAGATTTCCCTTTCAAAAACAAATGGATAATTGGTTTGTGTGTGTGTTTTTCTTGAGCCATTTATTGTTTCCCATACTTTAATTCCCTGTTTATATACCTCATTCTATCTGTGTTATTCTTATAGCTTTAGAGGTATGTTAAGGATTAAACTATCTGCAAATTTGCTGAACTGTTTATTTTCTAATAATCTGGGAAATAAACTGAGATATGTGGGGTGTTTGTTAATTTGTTTTATCTCTCTTTGGAAGTGCTGCACTATATTAAAAAGGATTTAACTAGATATTCAGAAAGATTTTGAAAAAATATCTAGTATCATATTAGCAACGAAAAACTTCATGAAATGTTAGAAACTAAATCCATGTCTAGAGAAGCCCTGGGATGTCAATAAAATAAAGAACTAAGAATTCAGGTAATGAAATTATTACTTATGTAGATATAAATTGGTTTGTGTGAATCCAAAGAGGTACATGATGTGTACATATAGAAATACTAAAATGCTATGAGGAATTTTTTGCTCTTAAAGCATGCACAATGAGACTTAGTTCCTGTATAATACTATCAGTTGCAATTCTGAATTTCACTGTCATAACAAGGTCATGTAGAAGTAAAGATTTTGTCTTTTTAGCATTAGGTCATGACTAAAGGTATCAACTTTCAATGATGTAAAAAATCTTATACTGAAAGATATTACATTAGTAATTTGTAGCATCCTGGGACTGGGATCTGCAACAACAACAGTGCTGGAAATAAAGGAAGAGGAGAACTTTAAGCAATTTTTAGCATTTTAACACAAGCTTAACAGTTTTATTTATTGTTTTATACCAGGAGGTGCTGGTTCTTTTTGGATCCCATCAATAAAGCCACATACTGATAGTCCAGAAAAGGTGGTATTAAGTTGGAAAATATTACATCCCTGATGATGAAAGCCTGGAATGACTGCACAGGCCTCTCATGTTACGGAATGGCATTCTGCACAAAATTCCTGTTTATGGTGAGGTTTGCTGCGTTTGTTATCTTTAGAGGTTCTTTAGCATTTTCTTCAAGAGGATGTACTTATGAAAACATGTTGGGAACTGAAGTTATCCTTCATCAAAGTATGTGTGTAGCACAGCACATTCCTTGAGGCTAAGTAATATGTGTGGTACAACACAGCATGGCCCAGCACCCACTCAGAACAGCTGTTTGTGGAGCATTAACTCCTCAATATACAACAGTCTTCCAATTAGGGCCACAACATTTTTTAGGAATACTTGAGCAATATTTGGTGGCTATTTTACCTTTGTCTTACCTAGCTCAAACAGGAGCTCTGCTAGTAACCTGGGAGCCCCAAAAGCACCGCTGAAACTGGACCAAACCTTAGCCTGCACTCTGTGAAAGGTATTCTAGAGAAAGGACATGAGTTCTGCTATTTTGCCTGAGATACTATCATAGGGCATAAAAAGAGCCTAATAGTCACATCTAACAAATAGGGATATTACTGGTGAGTTTTGAAAGCTGTATTACATGATCAATTACCAAAATTAATACTCTGCTGCCTGCTACATGGTGCGATAACATGGCATAAACATGTCTGAAACTTGGTGTAGTGGATCGACCCCGGATGCATTCCAGGTGCCCACCAAAGCTGCTCTATCGCTCCCCACCTCAGCTGGACAACGGAGAGAAAATATAGCAAAAAGCTTCTGGGTTGAGATATGGGCAGGAAGAGATCACTCACCAATTACCAGCACAGGCAAAACAGACTTGACTTGGGGAAATTAATTCACTTTATTACTGAGCAAATCAGACTAATAAGAAATAATTTCTGGGGGTAATGACAAATCAAACTAAATCTTAAAACACCTTCTACACCTCCCTTCTTCCTGGACTCAACTTCATTCCCCATTTTCTCTACATTCTGGCCCCCACAGCAATGCAAGGGTACAGGGAATGGGGGCTGTGGTCAGTTTGCCACATGTTGTCTCTGCTGCTCCTGTTTCCTCAAGACTAGGATGCCTCACACTCTTCCCCTGCTCCAACATGGGGTGCCTCCCACAGGAGACATCTCCAACATGAGTCCTTCACGCAGGCTGCAATTCTTCACAAACTGCTCCAGTGTAGGTCTCTTCCAGGGGGTGCAGTCCTTTCAGGAGCAAGCTGCTCCAGGTGGGGCTCTCTATGGGGTCACAGGTTCTGCCAGTAGCCTGCGCCAGCACAGACTTCCCATAGGGTCAGAGGCTCTTTTGGGCATCCACCTGCTCCAGCCTTAGCTGCAGGTGGATGTGTGCTCCACCTTGGGCTGCAGGAAGACAGCTTCCCTCATCAGGTTCTTCCTCACAGGCTCCAGGGGAATCTCTGTTCCGACATCTGGACAACCACACCCTCCTCCTTCTTCACTGACTTGGTGTCTGCAGATTTCTTTCTCAGACATATTGGTGTCTGCAGATTTCTTTCTCAGACATATTCCCACTTCTCTCTCTGGCTTCAATTGATCCTGAGCAGTTTTTTTCCCCCTCTTAAATATGTTTTGCCAGTTTATGCTACCAGTGCTGCTGATGGGCTCAGCCTTGGCCAGCAGCAGATCCGTCTTGGAGCCAGCTGGCATTGTCTCTGTCGGACATGAGGGAACCTTCTGGCAGCTTCTCACAGAAGCCCCTACTGCAGCCTCTCACTACCAAAAGCCTTGTCATGCAAAGCCAGTACACTTGGCAAAGAACATTTTCAAATATATCTTTCACAAAATTTTCTTTTTGAAGCTTTTTAGATAAAATGTGTGTCAAAATTAGAATAATGAAAGAGTTAATTCCAAAGTGGTAAGACATTCACTAGGACTGGCCCTTTTTTAAGTTTAATTTTTAATATTGGCTATCTCCTAAATATTTTTGATTTTGGTGATAGTGCTTTGATGGAAAATAAGTGTCTCCTTTTTTATGATCTCTAAGTCTAACTTTCATCTATGCTGCACACAAATGGATTTTCTTATTTGAAAGTTCAACTTAGCCCTTAAAATAATTCTTAAATTTAGTGACCTGGTTTTTACATATTTTGCTTACAGAAAAGTATAAAAAAGCCTTCTCTGGGTGGTAATGAATAGCAATATGCTGAACTTAAGATCTCAGTTGTGTAGGCCCCACTGGATGCTGGCACCCAGGGTTGTTCCAGTCCACATGCGAGACTTGGCATTTCCCTGCATTGAACTTCATGACGTTCCTCCCTGCCTAATTCTATAACCTGTCAAGGTCCCTCTGAATGACAGCAATTTTCTGCTGGATCTGTCACTCCTTTCAGTTTGGCATAACTTGCAAACTTGCTGAGTGTACACTCTGCCCCATACTCTAGGTCATTAACAATGATTTTAAAAGGTATTGTATTAAATTCTCTATTTTTGTTTTACCTCTGTCTTGTGAGTTCTTTTACTCAGAGTTCAGCTTGAAACGCAGGAGACGCAGGGTTGTTCCTCAGACTCAGATGTTTATTATTTCTTATCTATGGTACAGCTGCACAGAATGTGCCTCTAAGTTAACAAGGTGGAAATGGCCCTGAGTTCTGCCTTCCAAGGTCTTTTAAAGTCCAAACTATTGGAATTCTAGCTAATTTATTTTCACTTATAATCCAATAACTAATTATTCATGTTCCGCACTGTGGGTTTTTTGAGCCAATACCAAACTACCCAGATTTGTGAAGAAGGAGGAAAGAAGAAGAACTAACCTACACTCAAAATCCTCCATCTTGTTACATATATATTACTATATCCTAGAAACCTAAATTTTCTACATCTCTACATATTCCACCCAGTGATACAACTTTAATTACACAGCAACAATCTCAGTGCTATTACATAATCTGGGAAGCCTTTCCCAAGACATCCAGTCAAATGCAGTGTGCTTTTGAAGATCATTGCCTGTCAGCACTGAAAGACTGAAATTCTCTGAACTCAGGGTTCCAACAGTATTGGACTCTCCGTCAGCCCCTGGAACACATCAATAGTGACAGACTTCCTTCTGGAGTCCAGCAGTTCAGCCAGTTTTCAGTCCATTCCTGTTCATTCATCTGTTTCAGAGGATACTGGAGGAGACCGTGTTGAAAGCCTTAATGATATAACAACTACTACCCTCTCCTCAACAACCAAGTCAGTCACATCAGGTGGATTAAGAAAAATTTCACTATGGTAAATCCGTGTTGCTGACTCTTGATGACATTCTTGTCCTTGATGTATTTGGAAAGGGTCTTCAGAAAGATTTGCTGTATCACATTCTCAAAGATCAACATGAGACCTGACAAGGTTATAGTTCACCACATCCTCCTTCTTGTACATCCTGATAACAAGATTGATGTTTCCGTCCTTCCAAATTTTGGAACCTCTCCCTGCAAGCTGGAACCTCTCACTCCACTGCAAGTTATAAGTGATACATGCAACCTTAATTGTTTTTCATCTTCAGTCTAATTTTGTGCTTCCAGCTTCTGCTTTTTGTCTCAGTTTTCCTGTTGGGCACAAAGGTGGTTCAATAACACTGATTAAATTCCTCCCATATTGGTTACTACCTTTCACTTCCTTTTGATTCCACCTCTTTCCTCCATTTTCTGTGCACCAGCATCTCACATTTGCAAAGCAAGTATCCAATGATTTCTATTTCCCAATCACCATCTGCTGGACAGTATTTGTGTACCTAGGTACCCATCCCATAATCAAATGTGTGTAGCTTGAAGCATTTCAAAGTGGTGAAGAGGCTCCAGCTCTACACTCCAGGCATCAAAAGGGCCCTCCTACAGAGAAAATACTTCCTTGTAGCAGCATGACTTCTCCAGTGTGATGTAACTCAGTCTGCTTTTTATTTACCTCACACAAGCCTGAACAAGTGACTTGATAGACAGTCTCATGCCTCTACTTTCAACAAAGCTCATAACTTCTCAGTGTGAAGTCCTGCTTCCTGATATTCAGTGTCTATCTGCATATATGCCTCTGGCCTTTAATATGTTTGTTTTAATATTAATTAGACAGAACTCTTATTTTGATATGCTAGAAAGTAAGGAAAAGTACTAGGAGTTTTAAATACAGTATTAGTTTTGTGTATGTAGATATGTAGACATTGCAAATATTTAGATGTAAGAATAGATTATATGCTTTCCAGGCCTTTGAGAAAGGCCCTTCCTACAGAGTTCTCTAGCAATACCCCAGGAGATATTCACAGGAACAGAGCCAGTACATCAAGAGAGGAGATTAAGCCCATCTGCCTGGCATTTGGTACATGACATCTAGGACCATGCCTTGCTTCTCCCACCTTCAGCCATGTATTTCAGGAAGGACATACAACAGAGGTCACTGTTGTTGCAGCACGTGACTTTTGAGGAGAGGCTGAGGGACCAGATCTGGAGAAGAGTTCAGGGAAACCTAACGGCAGCCTGCAAAACCTACAAATGATGATCTGGTGGGAGTAAAAGAGAGAGAAGTGTGACTTGAAACAAGAGAAGGATTTCACACTGGATAGAAGGAAAACCTTTCTTCTGAGAATAATCAAGCAAAGGAGAAGCATGTAAATTATTCCCAAAGCAGAAATTGCTTTAAAGCAGAAATTACTTTAAGTAATGAAAACAGTTTGCAACTGAAGCTCTGCAGCTTCACCAAAAATCTGTCCTATTGTCTGGTTATGTTTCTAAAGTGTTACATAATGGTCACTATTTACATTTTCCACAGTGGGTATTTGGGGGATAATTTACTCCTCTTTTTTTAATCTATCGTAAAGAAATTTTTTTCAAAATTTAAAGTATTTTTTCCAGTTGAGATTTCATCAGGCTCAAAGCAGGAGAAGGATTAATATGCTTTAATATTCCAAGATTTTTTGTCCCAAGTGACTCTGGAGCTTGTGATTCCTGACTAGGTGTGGAATCTTACGTTTGTCCCTACATAGTTTCAGCTGTTTGTTTAGAACAGTTCTCCATCTCTTTCTGTCCTGCCTTTTTGAACTCAACTTCTATCCTTGATGAAGGTGATAATATGTTGAGCTGTAGAAGCCTGGGGTTTTTTTGTTAGGCAGAAAAGCAGTTTTGGGGTATTAGATTTAATGGAACAGATCTATTTTAAATCTAGCCTATTGTTTCATGATTTATAGTCTGAAAGACTAAGCATTCAATAATTTAAGCACCAGTAAATGAGTCAATAACTATGAACTCATTCACAGAGTAGTCCCAGTTTAATTTTAATGTTTTTAATTTCTGAATATTTCCTAGGTAATGCAAACAACTGTTTTGCACAAAAACTTACTGTGTTACAACTGGTTTTGTATTTTGGAAATGTTCAGATTTTTAAAAATCAGACTCAGTTTTTTTCAGCATCTAAAAGCTAACACATTTTTATTTCCAATTTATATTTAAGTAACAGAAAAAATTACACAGGAATATAAGGGCATCCTGATCAGTAATGGATCTTGGTCTGGGTCTTAGGCTGATCACTTTCCTGTACAGCAAGCAGTGTGTGTGTGACAATGCTCACACACAAAACTGACTTGTAGGTTTTACTGGCTTTACCTTATGTAGTGGTATACTTGATAAATACTTAATATTTTATTGTTTGATGGACTGTTATCTTCTTTTTCATATAACTTTTGTATATTAACTTATTAAAAACATTCATTCTCTGTGGCATGAAATATTTCTCAGCTATTCATTAAAGAAGCATAAAGGCAATGGAACTGTTGACCTCTTTTGCTTTGCCTAGGGATGTTTTTGAAATGCTGATGTCTAAATGCTACTATTTGCCTTTCTTGAAGAGCTGTGATGAATATTGGGTCCGCAAACCCTGCAAACTTCTTAAAGTAGCAGTATTTCTATTATCATTGAACTTCTGTCACATCCTACTGAAAAGGTTAACTTTGATTACTACTTTTCAGGGAAATTACACAAGTGAGAATTTACTTTATTCCTTTTGCTGTTTTCTTGCTAATGTTTCTGAATTTGAGTGCAGAAGTGAGTACAGCTGCACCAAGGCTTGAGTGAAGTAATTGGATTTCCGGAAGATACAGTTGCACAGAGATAAGTGGTGTTTTTTTACCTAAAGAAAATGGACCAAATGTGAAATATTTACTTGGTAACTTTAAAAGTTCCATATGATCAAAGGATTTTTACAATAAACATAAATAATTCAATATTTGAAACTAAGGCAAGAAAATTACTGAAAGCCTTTGTCTTATTTATTTTAATTAAGGTAATTTTTTACATAGCCTTGCAACAGCATCTTCTTTCCTTTATTGTGAGAATAAACATGAGAACTAGGCTATAATCACTTTGAGCAATAGTGTCTTTAAATATATGACCCGGTTTGTTTGATAATATGGCTCTACACTGCAATAGAATAGTAGGGAAATTAGTGAAGTGCAGGATATTTATTTACAAATCCTTTGAGCAAGGGATTTTATATGTTCACACTCTCTCACTTGCATGTTTGTATGCAATATGAAAGGCATTAGTTCTTGATGGGAGATGACAAACAGGTTTCTGGACAATTCTCTTGCACCCGCTATAAGTCACCAGATGTCACATCTCAGAATCTTGCCGATTTATGCTTTCATAAATCTTTGAAAAAGTTGATGCCTATTGCATGCTTTCAGTCACTTGTGGGTGCATAGTCTGTTCTTTTGAGCAAGGAGAAAAACAGGATGGTGTGTACTGCATGCAGCAACCTAGCTTCCTTTTTCATTGTGTGAGGGTAGTGGTCTTCAGCTAGGAAGTCATCTGTGCTGTGACCTTTTCAGAACGAAGGCCTTTTCATCTTGTCATAAGCAACGTCGTCCTCAGTACTTCCCAAGAGAACAGTGCCTGGGGAATGGTGCCCTTTCCTTCCCAGTGCAGGCTACCTTTTAAAACCTTTTTGTGCTCTCCCTTCTGATGCATAAACACATGTATTTCATTCATTCTGAATCCAAGCCATGCTCTTTCTGTTATAAATTTGTAGAAATTAAGTGTGCAAATATTTACATTATCTCAAGACTTGCTGCCATAAAACATAAGAAGAAACTAGACTTCTCCCTGTGCTCTCAATTATTGGTATTTGATGGTTGTTATTAGTCCATCCTAAGGGCTGATCAAATTCTATCTTTGATTAATGGTATGCAGAACACCACCAAGGAGAGTGGGAATATTTGTGAAGAACAATTCTTTTCAGCTTGAGACTTCAGTCAGAGCTTCCTTGAGGCTTCTCAGTTCTTATGGGTTCTCTGTGCCAAAGAAGTAGATTAGCAATGCTCAAAAGATTAAAAAATGCTCTAAATGCTCAGACAGCAACTTATTTGGGGACTTTAATAACCGAGGTTCAATATGATATGGCACAAGGGAAGTGTAAGAAAAGAAAAAAACCTGGTTGTTTTAACAGTTTTTTGAAGTACTGCAATCAGAATTATTCTCTACGTTCTATATTTAACAGAGTGTAATAGAATGTATGCCAAAAACAACATCCATTGTTAATCAAGTTGCTTATGGTGTCTGACCTGACTCATAGACAACCTACAATACAAATTAACTTTAGATTTTACTTCAAATGAAACACAGGGGAGCTCTTTTTTGACTGTAAATTTTGATCAAAATGATAGTTCACTCAAGAAGCAATGGTTATGCCAGCCTTGAGAATCCTTTCAAAACTCTGTGTTTATGTGATCAAACACACTGATGTGACTATTTGCCGCTGCATTCAATTAATGAAAATTTAACATGTCACGTTGATGTTGGACTCCTGTGACTATTAATGGTGTTTCTCTGTAGAGCAAGAAAATGATGTGCTGTTGGCTTCCAGAAAGACTCCCAGTTCTGGCCATATTTCCAGTTTCCATGTAAATGCATTCTGTTATTCAGGGCTGTTAAAAATTGGCCACGGTTGTCCAAGGTTGTAAGAAATGATCGAGACCTTGGATTGCAGCACTGTAATATGGAGAGAGGTCCTTGTATGCAGGCAGGCACTGCTCCTGCAGCAAGGAATTGAGCAAGAGGATAGGATGGGTTTAGTTAGACTTAGGGCTGCTGTAAAGACTTTGGGCAGACCATCAATGGATATTTTTCAGCAGGAAGCAGTTTGGCAAAGAGTTAGGAATTGTGGCACTGAATGTCAAACCTGGTACTGCAGGACCAGTTTTTCAGAGAATGTAGCTTCAAGGAGAGCTTGAGAAGTATTAGAGTGAGCTTCTGAAAAGCAGACAACCTGACAGTAAAATTATTAAGCTACACTGATCCAGGGAAGAATCAGTACTAACTTGGGAGCTCAATAGACTTTTGATCACATCTGACACAGATGAGAAATTTTTTTTGCTATATAAGACCAGGGGGTTACAGTTAAGTTCTCTGAGTGCAGAAACTGGTTGAGTGAAAAAGGGATTGGTAGACTTTTGAGTATACATGAGATGCCAGTTTAGGTCTCACTCTCTATTGTCAGCAATACTTTTTGTGTTCACATGAAGTCCTGCTCTAATTTTGCCTCTTCCCCTTAAATTATTCAGTCTTGCTCATTTGTAAAAAACAGGCGTGCTCTTTCAAAGAGTAGATGAACAAATTAGTATCATTCTATTCCTCCGCATCCATAGCTGGAACAGTGGTTCAAATTTGACCTTTTTGCAATAATCTACAGACAATTTAGTAATACTAAATCCAGAAATACTTTTTTTCCTCACAGTTGGTTTTGTTTTGGGGATTTTGTTTTTGGGGCTTTTTTGTTTGGTTGGGTGTTTTTTGTTTTTTTTTTTTTTTAATGGTTATGATGTAAGCACCGGTAAGAGGATTTTAATCTATCATTTTGATAAGCTAAATGGCAGCATTATCAAATTCAAAATATGATTAAATCTTGAAATCTCCTTTAAAAATATCTACCAGGTTGTTAGGGATGTTTGCTGACTTACAAATAAATAGCATATAAATTTACCCTGAGCTGATTAATATTGTTTTCTATAATACAGCTACTACAGAACTCTGCTAAGATTTAGAATCTGTTTTTTCATTAACTAATTTTCAGGAGCTTCTTTTTTCTCCATGGGCATAATTAATTAAGAAAATCTAAAGAAAACATACATATAAGCTTTATTTGCCTAGCCAGATGAATGTGGCTTGAAATCTGCCTTATCTAAAATACTTGTGTTAGAAGAAAACAGTGCAAATAAAACAAATCTATTAAAAGTTTTCAAATAATTTATGCCTAAGAGGTACCAGTGAATTCTACCACTGAAGAGCTCCTAAATTAACTATCTTTAAAAGAAAATTAAATAAGATTTGTCTATTTGCAAAATCTTAAACCATGAAGTTTTTTGTTTTCTACCTTCTTTGTCATTCACAATAGTTTCAAAGCTTCCTTGAAATAGATGAGCAGCACTTTAAAAATAGAGCTTTTAGCATTTTAATACATTTAGTCCCTCATAAACATTAAATACAGTAGGTATCCACCCAGGTAGGATCTGGAACTAACCTTGTGATTCTCTTATTTTCCACATTATAGATTGTGATTGTGCAGTCATCAGCACAATCTTTCAGAATTTATTTGTTAGACTGGAATGCCTTAAAGATACTATGTTAGATTTTCTTGATAAATAAGTTCCTGATAACTAAGTATTCTGTGTATATCTTATGTCTGCCCTCACTGATGTAAAATGCAAATTAATATGACAGACATAGATACTTACCAAGAGTACAATATCACAGCTAAAATCCACAATTTTGTGAATCCCTTTCAACTGAGATATGCTTAAGTGAATAGTGGAAATTTCTGACTGCTCAAAAAAATACTTAATTGGCTTAACCAGACTGAAGTGTAGTGTAAATTATTTCCCAATTTAGACGAATTCCAAAATATACTTACTTTGATTTTAAATGAGAATTTTTTTAAAAAATGAATGTAATTTCAACATTATTAAATTAGACATTTGTAAGGGTTTATTTTCAAAATGGCTAGAATACTGATTTGATATTAGGGTAGTAATAGCAAGAGAAGAGATTAGGGCTGAAAACTAGAATTTCAAAACCGTAAGGTTAGGGATATAGGGGATTTTTAGCAACATATTTTCATCCATATAATTTTTTTTCAGATTTGTTATGCTTTTAATATTTGCTATTTCTTATATTCTGTTTTAATATCTTTTATAACATTGAGGTCTTCTCTGTTTTTCACTCTGTTCCTCCAGACAAGTAGGCCGGGGCTTAGCAAGTAGAGACGTGGGAGGAGGCACAGCCAGGAGAGCTGATTCCAGCTGAGCACAGGAATATCCAATGCCATGTGACATCAAGCTCAGCAACAGAAGTTTGGGAAAGAAAGATAAAGCAGAAGGACGAGTGCTGGTGTTTGTCTTCCAGTGTTTTTATTCCGTCACCTTTACAAATGAAGGGGCTCTGCCTTCCTGGGGTTGGCTGAACACTGCCTGCCCATGGAAGGTGGGCGATTAAGTCCTTCTTTTGCTTTGCTTGCGTGTGCAGATGCAACTTCCCCTACTAAACTTTCTTAATTGCAACCCATGAGTTTTCTCACTCTTGCCCTTCCAATGAGCAAGTGGCTGTGTGGGGCTGGCTTGCTGCCAGAGCTAAACCACAACCATGGTCCAAATCAACTACAGAGAAAAAGGAAAAAGTAGTATTTCAGGTTTTTACAAATCTGTTTGGCAAAGTTGTTTGCACTACAGTTCTAGCTATTCCTGATTCTTGTAGAGTTGGCTATTTCTCACTAGTTATCAGATAACCTTTTTTTGTTTTTAATGTTCTAACATTTAGATGGTGTTTTATGTCGTTTAATATTTATGGGTGATTATTAGGAAATATAAAATTAGCAGGATCCAGAACTGTTTAAAGAATTTTTAGAGAAATGTGAACTATAAGAGGAAAATATTGCTGTAAACATTTACAAATGTGTGTGTGTCTGCAGCTGTGGGCACAAACCCTGGTAGCTCAGGATGTGGCTAAAAATTACATGTTCTATTTACCCACTATTTAAATCATTCAGAAGAAAATCCAAATGGCTTTCTGGAAATTCTTTAGTTCTTCCTGTATCAGTTCTTTAAAAGAAAAAAGCAATAAGAATTTCTCAAAATTTTTGACAAACTGCTACAGCTATGGACATTTCAAATAAAAATTTAAAAAAACGAATACAGCATGACCTCATTAACTATCCCATGGCCATCTACAAATCTAGAACCTGGGGAAAAAAGGGAAGGAATTTAAAATGCTTATATGATTGCTCTAGCAACTCAAGCTTAAACCAACTTCAATATTCTCGTGAGTTGGTCTTCTCCGGGATTTATTCTAATTGCTTTTTATCGATACATTTTTCTTTCATTTCATTATTCCTTTTATAATTCACAAAGGATATCCCACTCATAAATGAGAATTAGCAAGTCATTATCAAGATCAAATGCCCTTTTTCTTTTTTGCCCTTTGCTCAAGGACAACTACTACAGATTTTTCTGATATCCTGGATGGGAGTGGAAGTAATTTAGTTCACACTAAGTTATTCTTCAGTGCCAGAATTCCAGTGTCATATGGGGCACTCAGTGACAATCCTGTTCACAATATTACCAAGAGCATTTAACAGCACTCTTTTACTGAAGGATTTCTCTCCTGAAGGTTGAAAAGTTTCATTTCTGGAAGCAGCACTACAACTGGTCTACGAGATGAGAGAGGTAACCCTGCTCTCTGTCTTGAAGTCAATTAAATACAGCCCTGAAGGGCGCGGCTTACTGAAAGTGGATTTTTATTTTGTACGTACAATTTCTGTCAAAACCAACAGGTGTTAATTCTGTATTACCAAGGGAAGTACTTGGAATGTAGCTTAGTGTGTTAAATCTACTACTGCTTTCAAGGAACGAAGAAGATTCCACAGATTTTTTTCACAACCCTTGCTAGACTCTACTTTTGTTTAGTCACACTACAAAAAAAGTATCCAGGACTAAAAACAGAAGGAGTTCTTGCTTTAGACATAAATTCAAATTGAAAGAAATTATTTGGATTCACAAATCCAACCATTGTTTCTAGATATTGATTTAGTCGATACTAAAAAGTGATAAGGTACTGCTCGATCCAATACGTTTTGTCTTAACAGCCTTCCAAGAAATTTAACCACGGAACTTCTCTGTGTTGGGGTTTGTTTGTTGGGGAGTTTATACATTTAGCCCACGTGGCCATTTTCCCTGTAGTTACCTGGGACCAGCCCACAGTAGCCTTCCAAGGAGCTGAACTCACCTGGCTTTCTGCTATGTGCCTGAACATCTACAATCTGCATACAAATCCAGTAGGTTTGTTCCAGTGCAACTTAAACGCGACTCTTTCAAGCCGGTTAGGATACTCACTTTTCTGCACATCGACCATCTCAACAACACATTAATTAAGAGCGCAATATATTCCGAAGATCTCTTTTATATGCTTTAATTTTCCGCTAATCAAGTGTAAGGAAGGTATCACACATTTATTTTTCTGTCTGACAGCACCTCACACACAGTCATCTATTTCTGAATATTTCTTTTCTGTGGTTCATTGAGTTCCATCTGCCATTAAGTTGTCATCACCTCACATGTTGGTATTTCAATTAAAAAGAACTTGTTAATATGACTTAATTTTTAATATGCACAGTGAATTTTCATTAATTATAGACTGGCCTTACTGGTGAGGGCCTAGGTATGCAGAACTAGAGTGGCCAGCTGAGTCAGTCAAAAACTAGCAAATGGAAATTTGTGTTGACACTTTTTACATGCCCACACAACTGGATTTCTCCAAGACTTTCTCATCTGAAAGTTGGAAATATTTGGGAAGAGTGAAATTGTGAGTTTCATGCAAATGGCAGAGGAGTAAAAAGAAGCGATGTGGATAAATCATCTCTAGGCTGTAAAAGACTTTGTTGTTTTCTCTAATTACATCTTATCTCTCACTGCATCACATTTACTTAAACAAGCAAAAAAGATGCTGGAGTGATAATACAGATGAGATACTGGTCCCTCAGATGTTCAGGATTTTTTCAGTCTAGGAGATCTGAAAAATGGCAAAGAGGAGAAGTAAACAGTACTCTCACAAGAAAATAAAATTTTACTTGATAGTAATAAAGTGTTTTGGATTATGCTGAAATATACAGAAAGAAAGCAGTATATCTAACATGAGGACATTAGCTTTTTAAACAATACAGTTGTCCTGTCTTCTGTCTTGTTTCTGAATGGAATCAAAATATGACTAACAGCTAAAAACTGAATTTTATTAGATATTTGTTGTCCTTTTGTATCACTAATTCCCATGAGGGTTTTTTTTTTTTGGTGTATTTAGAAACCTTCAGTTAATTAAAAACATTTCTAGAACACTGCTTTCCAACAGATGACTGAAAAGTCTGGGCAAACCAATTTAATTCCTGCTGGTCTTCTGCAAACTCTTTTCTAATGTCATCAAACACTCTCCCTTTTTCAGCAAATGCAATATCCCCTAAGGCTGCCCATTTTCTCCACTACCGAAAAAAATTATTCTCAAAATGAGAATCCTAGTGGACAGGGCAGAGGGTCCCTGTCACCCACAACAGACTTCTGTGATCCAGAGATCATGATATGAAAATTATTACTTTAGGACATTAAATGTTTTTGAGGAACTCAAATGATGACAAAGCTCCAATCAGGTAAAACAGAAAAACAAAGTTACAATATTCAAAAGTCCTTCTGAATGTATTTTAGTATAATAAGCAATAGCAATCGGTAAATCACATGGTGAGGACCTTGCTTTGTTCCCACTGTTGAATCCTTTGTCACCTCAAAGTGTTGAGTTGTCTAATAGATAAGATATTTCCCTAACCCATACTTTGGAACCACCAAATCTGTTGCACTTAGACTTGCAGCTGCTCTTTAATCTTTATATCAAAATATTGGAACTAAGGTTTGATTTGGTTTCAAAAAAAAGGAAGGAAAAATTGGTACCTAAATTGAAACTTTTGTCAACATGCCCTAAATTTTATTTGCTGTTAAACCCTGTCTGCTAGAGTTGACCACCATTTCATATTAAAAAAAAAAAGTTTATTTCTTACAAATGAGATGTGTGTTATTTCTTAAATAAAAATGGACAATATTGAATTCTCTGGCTGTAAATTATAGCAAATGCAGGTATTTCTGTCATTTTTTTTTTGAGAGACTACGACAAGCAGTGTGTTATGTGGTAATGTCCAGTGTAAAAGTCAGTTTTGAAATTTTGAAGCTGCATGCTTCTTTGACCAATCTAACTGTATCCTCTGATGAAAAAAAAGGAAAAAATTCTTCCATATCCTTAAGACAAAGAATTTCACTGTACACAGAACTTTGGAAATCATTCTTCTTATGATACAGGGATTTTAAAGTATCTGCAAAAAGTAAAGTAATTGCTTAGCAAGATTATCCAGTATGTCTTCTGATCCAATAAATAGGGAGTGCCAAATCAGAACAGCAGGCAAGAGGTTCAAAAGAAGCTAGAGGTTGCTTTTCCTAAAATGGGACACTTAAACATCAGAATTGTGTCAACTGAATATTTGAGACACTAAAATCAGATGGACAGATGATTCAAGGAACAGGAATATATCAAGCACTAAGTATAAAAAAATCAGCCTTGACTGATCAGTCATTACCCTTCTTAAATTCTTATTCCCCTTTCAAATAATTACTCCCATTAATATACATTAATGGTTTGGAGACTACTGTTTCTGTCTTGACCATTTAATTGTCAGAAGGGATGATTTCAAATAACTGCCTTCCTGATGTCAGAGGGTGTTATGGACGCTTCTTACTTTCCATCTTGTACTCAGTGTGTCAACAATAAAAAACCTGCCCTAGCAGGGACTTTGGAAGTGTACTAAAGCCATGAGACAAACCTTTAAGATATTCTTAGCCTGATTAAAAATTACTCTGCAACAGCCTAGAGTGGCATATGCTTATATTACTTCAATCATGTATCAGACTCAGCTATGTCAGCATTACAATATACTTAGTTTATTAAGTATTCCTCTCTATTAAAGCCAATTCAGGCTTTCTTTAGTGGAACCGTTGATAAAGAAGATACACAGAAAGATCTTTTGACTTTGTCAGCTGAGAAGGAATGAGAAATTTGCATAATTTTCACTATTTCCAATAAGAAATTTCAGTTTCAGTTCTCAAGTTATGTTAGCAAGCATCTGTCAGGGTTTGAGAATACCAGTTGTCACAGAGCACTGAGTCATATGGTTCATAAGACAGTGTGTTGATGTGCTGTGAAGAGCATCCTCTTGGGCACAGGAATTAATGTGTCCCATCCTCACTTAGTGCTGCTGTTAATTGCAGTCATGGCTGGGAAGGAAGGGCACTGGCGGATACCTCTGTTTAGATGCTTGATGTGACTCTCACTGTGGTTCCTTGGGACAATACAGAAATTGTAAAAAATGGAATAGTCCTGTAATAAAATCATACATCGTAGATTAGGTCCATATTGGTGTTAAAACTATAGAAATTTCATTTGATAAACATTTCCTGATAATGTGAAACAAGCTGATGACCTTTAGATAGCGGTATAAAGGGCATGAGAAAACAGACTGTGAAAAGAGACACAAGAAAAATAAATTTGCAGAAACAGTCAAACTCTGGGTTATGCAGTTGCTTTGTTTCCATATCAAAGGTTAGCTGGTAAATGGATGTCTTACATCCTTCTGAATGTGTAGCAAGTTAACATATGCTAAATCTCTGACCAAGCATATTGGGTTTTTTATTACTATAGACATCCTGTACTCTGGGTGTTAAACTTTGTGTATCAGTACTTTCTGCTGTACTGACATTGAAGCACGAGGTTAATTGCAATAGAACCCCACTGTCAGGCCCACACAATCTGACACCTTTCCAGCCCAGTTACCAAAGCTATCAAATGAGATAAGGCATTCAGTATCAGAAAAGTTTGGGATTTACACCATGAGATTTGTCTAGGCGTGTTCACACATATTCATTTATAAAATACATAAAAGTTAATGAATATAGAACATGGCAACTATTTTTTTGCTTACCTACTCTGTAACAATTCTTCTGCATAAAATGTTTAATTGCCTATTTGCATTTGTTCTGCTCTCTCCTCATAACACTTTAGCATAGCTGGATTCCAAATATCTGACTAAATTTTATTGGTAGAGGAAGGATTTAGCTAACTGTGGACGTTCTTTTCCTGATGAAGTTCAGCATGGTATCTGAAGGAAAAGAAGTGACCGCCTGCCAGAGGTCTCTCACACTCCTTCAACAGATGCTTGCTCTAAGGAGTCAATTCTTCATTCTTCCACTTGTGTTATAAACTTCCAATTTCCTGATGGTCAGTCTCCATAGCATAACCACAAAGTGCCTTCTTTCTGGACATGGACTAATTTCTTTTTCCTTTTTCACCTTGACAGAGATGCATAGGTTTTCCTTACTTTATCTGGTGCTGAAATCTCTTCTGTGGTTCTGGTCACTGTCTGATATCTTGTAATGGGTTCTGTCAAAGTTCTCCAGTTGTCTATCTGAGTCATTAATTGAATATAAGTAATAAATTAATCAAATTATCCTTCTTGCATATGTAGTCTTATTTTGCATATGTAGTCAATTTATAATAGCATTATATTTCTGTTGAGGTGTTATAATCTTAAATCTTACTAGACACAATTTCTTAACTCTTTCATCTCAACAAATGTGTTAACATTTTTAGTCTCACATAATTTTCTGAATGTTATTATATATTGAAATTCTCTCTCTCAAAGAGTGCTTTTGCTTCTGTATGGGTGTCAGAGCCTTGTTTGAATAATTTCAAGACATTGTAACTATGTTTGTTGTTCCAGCTTCTTGGGAATTCCATTTCATCCCCCTGCCTCTTTGGATTAAAGTAAAAATAATTTTTTCCTTTCTGTAATCATGCTTTCTTTTAATATTAGTGAGTGGTATTGAGTTCTTGAAGAAAGAACTCAACTGAATGTAAATGTTGAATTTCCTGCAAAAACTAAAATTTCATTGCAGACAGGCTGCTCATAGGGGCTCAATGGATTCATCTTCACCAATTTTATGTGCAGTTTAAGGGAATACATGTTATCTCCCCATCATTTTACTGTTATGCAATTTGTGGCCATCAGCATATTCTTTAGTGTTGACCTCCACAATCAGTGGGAAGTTGGCTGGAAAGTAGTTGTCTAGTTGCTGTATGCATGAACACCAAATTGAAAAGTGATGTTTGCTGCACTGAGGCAAGGCTTTTATTTCTTCTAGGTAAATACAATTCTGCATCACACCAAAGTCTTCTGAATACTGCTGGACTTTTGCAGTTGTACAGACTGACTGTGGCAGCACATAGTCTTCCTAGTGGAAAGTTAGGGTTAAGACCACATTTGATTTTTCCCATGGTAAAGAGATTAACACAACATAGTGCATAAACATGGCACTGAAAAAGATATTAATAATCTAATTATTACAAGTCATAGAAAACAATGTAATTTGCATTTTGTACATTTATTTAGCAGCAGCATCAGTAAATAACTTCTTTGTTTCCCACAGAGAAGTTTGAAGCTCAGCAGTCTTTGGAAACAAATATGAACCCTTTCAGTATATTATCCTTATGTCTATATATGTAATTTTTGTCTCAAGTGAGAGTAGACTGCCTTCACGCAGAGTCCTACAGCTCCTCAACAGAATGAATTTACTTTATGAGCACCATTAAAAATATTTAGCTGCCCCTTTTCACTGTTTGGTTGTTTTCCAGAGCTGCTTATGCAGAGTTGCTGTTTCTGTCAGATGAAAGATTCAGGCACGTTACCTTGTCTGACACAAACAGTAAGCATCAAGGATTTCCTGGGTAGAAACATCAATATGCAGCATGTTAAGTTCATATTTCACAACACTACTAATTACATTATCACCTCAACATCAGCTTCTAATAAAGCTATAACTAAAATGTGTACAGCTGTTTATCTTTAAAGAGAATTCATCTGACAGAGTGCACAGCTCCTTTATCTCACCCATTGCCTTAAAGTGAATCAGTACCTATTCCAGATGAATCAATGGCAATAAACCATCATAATTCAACAGTGGGAGGCTAGAACCACAGTGACAGAACGAATTTCTTCCTCAGACATAGAGTATGATGTGCGGAGATTTTGTATTTTTAAATTGTGCTCTTGGTTGGTTTGTTTGGTTTTTTTGCCCTTTTTTTTTAAAATTTTTTTTCTTTTCAGTTTTAAATTAGGTATGACATGCAACCTGTCTACAAAGATAACTAGGGCAGCTGTCAGGAAAAGTGAAATTAATTGCACTGAAAAGATTCCATGTTAAACCTAATCTTACTTATCTATTCATATCCTTTTTTTTTTTAATTGCAGCTGATATATATCTTGTTTTCTGTCTCAGAGGGGAAAGTCATACCTAATCAGAGGGCAGAAATATACAGTAAACAAAAAAGAAAAACCATTTTGTGGATGAATATGAGAGAAAACTTGTTCTGCTTACAAGGTGTGATGTATATATATGACTCATATTCATGTGTGTTCTTCAAAATATGTAATTAATTCAGGGAGTCACTAAAGGAACAAATGCATGCAACCAAGTTCAGCACAGTGTTTCTAGAATACTTTGAAGAAAACCAAAGGTTTGTGAAGTAGATATACACAGTGGTTCGTAACAAGTGGCATGAGTGTTCAACAAACACCCTGAATGAAATAATCTGTGTTGAAAAGTCTAGGTAAGATACAAAAATATTATCAGTAGGAATAAATACAAAATTATGGATGCTGAGCACATTAAGGAAGAACAACAACAACTAATACTAACTCGTTTATAATTTGAAAAATTCCTTTTCACAGCTGGAAAAGCAGACAGCTAAATGTATAGCAAATACAAAGATTTTTTTATTAAAACCTATTGTTAGAATATCTAAGACAAGCCAGAATGCAACTGAAAATTTAGTAGGGAAAAAGTGGATATATTAAGGGTGAAGGTTACGCTGGAAACTGACCTTAGTCACTGAAGGTGTGGTAGTGCAGAAACCTCTGCACGAATGGGGCAGAGAGAAGTAAACATAAACAAAATTATGGGGTCTTGTGGAAGGATATGACAAGAGCTAGTGAAGTAAGACTGAGGCAACAGGAAAACCACTGTAGCACAAAACCCTGAAAGCCCAAGGAAGTAATAGATAAGTCATAAAATTTACAGTGTCTGGAAACACTTCAGTGATCAAAGGGGGAGGAGAGCATAGAGAATATCTTTGAGTATAGCCAGCTGCAGTTTATTAGTAAACTTTAAAAAAAGGATTTCAGAAGAATTTGAGAGGGTGAAAACAACAGACTGCTAATTTTCCCTCCCATTATTGAGAATTGAAGTGAAGAATATGAATTGAGAGCTTGGATGACAACTGTCAAGTATATACAAACCAGAACTGTAATAAAGCTTCTGAATTCAGTTAGCAGTCAATCATGTCTGGAAAGCCCTTAAACCTTGAAATTCTGTACTAGATGCAGAATAAAAGAAAGTAATTTCTCATGCAATTGTTCACCTTCTGCTCCTTTCCTTAAGTACCAACAGAATTGACACCAAACTGTCAATGTCTCTCAATGATCACTTAATATCACAGCTCTTCCTGCTTCACCCTATAAAAATCTTGCTAAATAACCAGTTGTGACGCAGTACCTTCTTCGTGTTAAGCAGTCATTAGTCATTATGTTCTAGTGTTTCACAGTGTGTAGTTTGCAAACTCCATAAGGCTGTAAACACAAGTTAAAATAAAGGCAAAGGTGTGCAGCACTCATGTTTCCTACCTCTTCCTGAATGAGTATTTATCACGTTGAACAGAACAATGTCTTTCAGCATAACAATTTTTTAAAGCTCTGCTGCCCCCAGTTTCTTACTTATTTGCTATAATTGAATAACAACAGGGATTACACATCCTGTAGCACATAATGTGGTTTTTAAACAAAATTCATATAGAATATATTTATATAGGCATGCCAGCTGTCTGTCTAACAGACAAAGCCAAGGGAAGGATTAGAAATGTACTAACATTTCTCCTTCTTGAGAAGGAGAGAAACTGAAATTACCATACTGTGATGCAGCAATCTACTACCATAGTGATTTTGTAGCTTCCTCATAAAAAGGGCAGAGTTGGAGTCTATCAAATATGACACAGACTTAGAAGCACCTCAAGTTTGTCCACCCTGTATAATACTGGTCTTCATAACAATTTTACAGTAAATGTTACAATGCTTAAACTGCACCAGGATTTCAGAGAGGTTATTAAAATTTATTACTACTCTTGGAATATAAACAAACTGAAACAATATCTTGAAATTATTGACCCATCTGTTTTGGCTTTCTTTCCACAGCCAGCTTGTTGGTGCTGTGGTTAATTGCCCTTTCCTCATGATTAAGGGTAGCATAAATGTACTAATATGTGTATGTATATATATATATATACACATATATACTCTGTTGTTTATCTATTGTTCAACAAATTAACTAACTAAATGTAGTTGGAAGAATTGACATTAGTTCAGTTTCTCAAAACAGCCAAAAACCCCCATGATATTTAATTTTATCAACTCATTTGGAAAAGAAGTAGGAGTTTCTTTAGTGGTAGGTTTTTTTTAGAGTATGTTGCAGTTTTTTGTGTGCCTTTTAGATTTTGTTGCCTTTTTTTCTCTTCCCCCTGAAACTAAACATATGTTTCTGATTTAGAGAGAAATGAAAGAGGTTTGGCTGATCAGAAGCCCGAATAGTAATGGCAAAGAATGACTATTTTAGATGCATGAGCAGAACAGTGAAGGTAAGCCTCTTGAAATATTCCGTAAGAACAAAATGGAAAAAAATAATCTTGGACCCACTACAATAAAAAATTTCATTGAGGAGAATTGACTTTAGATGACTTGGGTTTTCAGGGGAATGCAAAGCAAGATTTATATCTTTTGGTTTGGCAGAACACAGAGCTGCTTAAAGTACCAAAGGAAATAAATGGAGTATAGGAATTTTTCTATATTACCCTTAAGACTTATTTCTATATTGTCTGTTATATTCCAATGATTTTCATGAAGACTAAGTTAAGGCTTTCAGTTTTGGTCACTAAAGATTTGGTGTTCTGCCAGGTAGTATAATGGAGGGTAAAAATAGATTCTGGAGATAGTATCTTCAGTTTTATTCTCTATTACCAGCTACCACTTCTATTTATTTTCTTTTTTTTTTTTTTCCCTCTACATATTATAGACCAGGGCTGTCTGTTTTAAGGGCAGAGGAAATAGGAAAGACCAGACAGGGAGGACCACACAAGGACTCCTGTTTTAGGAAAACCAAGATCTATTTGATGAAGTCTTACCCAAATGCAGACCCACAGACTCACCTTCTGCCTTGTCCTTACTTGGTTATTAGAAAGTTTGAGATGTAAGAAGAAGGAGAAGTCTCCCACAGGATAAATCAGGGATATGTCTAAAATGTCTGAATGTCTAAAAGCCATTCATTGCTATAGATTACTGGAATTTGGATGAGATTATCTTCAAAGGTCTGGTCAGCTTCAGCCTGTGTCCTGTATCAGTCTTAAATGCTTGAAATAGCCCTGAGGTTTCCAATGCCAAATCTACTGAGTGAAATCAGTGTGGTGGAATGGCACGTATTTACAGCCTGTGGCTGAATAATAGTGAAGTTCTCATCTAGCTGTGGTTAGTACAGCCTTCACTAAACTACGTAATGTTAGTTGCAATCACTGTGTAGAATATATTCTGCTCACAGAATATATTCTGTGTTGAACAACAGCATTGCAGCTGTTGCAGCCAGCTTCTGTTGGTTAATGGGTCACTTAAGCGAAATTACTGGGAAGATTACAGCTGAACTCCCATTTTACAAATGTCTTCATCATAAAACGTAATAAAAATTGCCACTTCCTCCTGTGCTGCCATTACTTGGAGAATGGTGGCCTTGTCATATCAAGGTTAAATTACTTAGGTAAGCAGAAAAGAAATTAGTGGCAACTTACAGACACTCACCATAATTATCATTGCCACTTGTGGTCCCACAGTTTCTGATTATAGCAGTGCAGTATTTTTTTATACCATTAAAATTCAGTCTACACTCTACTGTGAATAAATTCATGTCAAATGCATCAGTACTGTCTGATACACAGAGAAAATTTCTAAGGTACTCCCACAGACTTAGTGGAAATATTAATGTTGCATTTCTTAAGTTACTGTGGAAGAAGTCAAATCGTTGAAGTGCAAAACAAAGAGGGGAAACAAGAAACTAAAATATTCAGCATCAAGTCCAATGAAGGTTTTTGCAAGCTATCTTAAAATTGTGGTAAAATTTAACACTTTTAAGCAATCTGGATTTTCAGTTATATAACTTAATGGGATTTGAAATTTCCTCATTGATAAAACTAAATTGCTGGAATTTGCACATATATTTATGTAAATATACTGAAAAACACTGAAGTCCTGTCAGTTTCTAAAATGACAGCAAGTAAAAAATCTTGATGTGAAAATTTTCTAATGTTACTCTTTTTATTTTACACTTATAGCTGTCAAGGTTTGCTTACGACAGACCTTGCTGAGGGTAGCTTCCTACCCATGGCATGATACAAACTGTGAAAATGGCATGTGAAACTATTTTTCTATTTTTTCTCGAGTGGTCATATCTTTACCAGCTCTTTACCACAGATGCAACACCTTTGGAGACTGGCAGCTTTACGTAGTGCCTTAGACTGTTATAGTGTCATGACAGAAACAAATACATGTTTAACACCTTGAATGCATGATATCGACACAACTTTTGGTTACAGAGATAAGGAAAATTGTAGCATCTTTAAAAATAAAAAGAAATGCGTTTTTCAATAGCTGACTACAGTATACTTTGTCTTGTCAAGAATATAATTAAGATGAAAGACTGTTATTTTTTTCTGATAAAAGCATTAAATAATCCTCAACAAAGCACAAGAGCCCACACCATTCCATCTAGCATGAACTATATAGCGAAGGTGCATTACATTCTAAGGAGTAATTGGAGATGTTGTTTATCCCTTCAAAAGATAACAACCAGATAACTTCTCTTCATTTGAATAGTCTTTCGTAAATAGACTCACAGTTTGAAAAACGAGTATTTAAATCTGCAAATACTCCTGCAACCAACTTTCCTTGGAAAAACAAGGCTTTATTTATGGATGGTCTTTAAAAGAAAACAAGTTTTCATCTTAAATAAGATGAAGATACAATTTTTTTTTTTCTCCTCTCTCACATCCTTCATGCCTACAGGCTATGTTTTCTCCATGTTACCTAAAAAAGCCTTCCTAATTTTTTTTCCATGTTTTTTGAGCACAAAGCCATGAAGTGCATGGCCCCACAATTCCAGTAGATTTGCAGTAATTTTTTCAGAAATCTGAAGATCAACTGGGGCAAACCAGAAGAAATGAGAACATAAATTCTACTATATGGGGTCTAAGCCTTCACAAAAAAAAGGAAATGGCAGAATATTATTAGTGACAATAACAATACTTTTATTTTGATATAAAAAATAGGGACCATAAATGATTTAAAAACTTTGATGCTCACTACAGGTACAACTTATTCTTTCCATTCAATTTTTTCTGCTTCAGTCACAAAGAAATGTTAAAGGGGAGATTGATGATGAGAGAAGGAAAGTGCTGCTAAAACTTCAATTTTAATAGAACTTGTATACTTTTTGTGAGGTTTTCTTGTGGGGTTTTGTTGTTGTTTTTATTGTTTGTTTGTTTTGTTTGTGTTTTTATTGTTTCGTTATTGGGAATTTTTTGTAACATGGTTTGCATTTCCACCAAACATAGTAAAGTTCTGGGTCATAACAAGACAGCTTCCTCATAAGGAAAATTGCTCATGTAAAGTGCCAAAATATTTTATTTGATATGCAACAATTCTGAGCGTGATGGTCAATCAAATAATAACTAATTGCCTCTTCCTTTTTTTTCTTCATATAAATGTCAATGCAGCTGTCCTATGTGAAGAAACAGAAGTCATCTCTGGAAAGAGAGCAAAAACTTCTGGAAGTATTTCTTTTACTTCTTCAAAGTTTTATTTCTCTGTAGGGGCTTCTCAGTCATTTTGCATGGAAGTTTCCTAATTCCATGAGCCTCCATGAAAAAAAGAAGTTGGTCAAACAAAGATGGAGAACTACATGCCTTTGGGCACTGTGTAGAGTAATGGAGGCTTTGTAAAACTATTTAAGAGTTTCAAACAATGCAACTCAGTAGTTGGGGAGTTTTCCTAATTACTGGGGTGAGGGACATTGTTAGTAAGTCTATCACTGACATTTACTGCTGCAAGTTTATTCATCCTCTGTCATTCAAAGTGGCTCCTGTGGTTAACTCCACTATGCAGCTGAAGGCTGCACGGCAGAGCAACAGGGGAATGTTCAAGACTGATTTTTTTTTTTTAAATTGTAATTAATTAGAAAAACTGTTGCAACCAAAACATTCCATACAGATGACAGGAAAGAAATAATTCTGTGAAAATTGTGATTCTGTGACCATCTTTCCAGAATGGTCTCGGAAACTTCTAAGTACCAGAAAAAATTTATCATCTTGATGTTACTTTGTAAGTTTGACTCATGTAGATTCAAGAAACAGATAAAATTATTCTCAGGGGTTAATGCTAACTTCAAG
Organism: Corvus moneduloides; assembly: GCF_009650955.1. Lineage (NCBI taxonomy): Eukaryota > Metazoa > Chordata > Aves > Passeriformes > Corvidae > Corvus > Corvus moneduloides. Next base: position 87,310,607 of record NC_045476.1, read on the forward strand.
TATTGATTTTCCTACCCATAAACATTGCTGGGTATTTAAGTAAAACATTGCCCTGAAAAGTCTCTTAAACTGCATTTTTTTTCTGTTTGAAGTCAGGGATATGATATTTTTTGCTTGCTTTTTACTTAAATTATCTCTTGATTTTTAATCCTAAGTGTAATATGATAAGAAATGGCAGAGAATATTACTTTACTACATCAGAGACAGAATACCCTTTAATCTAGCAATATCAACAAAAAACTCCCCCAAAAGCACCTTAATGTAAGAATAATTAGAAGGTATTTGGTCATCTCTTATCATCACAGGCTTTTAAAGATTAGAATGCAAAAGTTCTTCCTTTGTACACATAGAATTTGTACTCTGGAAGGATGAGTTAAGGAACCTGACCAACCCTGGCATTTTCTGATCCTCCAGAATGATAGACTAAGAATCCTCCTGTGGTCCATGAAAGATCACAGTAAATCCCTGGAAAGCAAAGCAAAGCCCAAGGATATTTTTGTCTGAAGACTGAACAGTAAATAGAGGGATAAAGGAAGAAATGTTGTAGCCTTCTGTTTTCCAGCCCTGAAGACACTCCTGTTATGAATCTCCAGCCATGCGATTCTTTTCCTACCGACTGTCAGCCTGACCTTTGGTTTCACAAAGGCTGTGTTTGTGATGGCACCATTGGGAATGTACTGCTTTAGCTATTAAATATGTAGAATTCTGAGTTGATTTATTTTTTTCACACTTCTTTCTCACAAAGTACAGGGTAGAGGTTAGGACAAACTCAATAACCTTGAAGAAAGAATGGAGATTAATACAATAGCTCCTGACTGAAATACTTCTGATTTCATTAACTTTTGCTGTAATGTTACTGCTTGCAGGGCTTGTGTTTGTGTTGAATTTGTAACTCTGTTGTTAGTCAAAAAGACTAGATTAGGTTTCCTCTGTGTGTTTGATGTCCTAGATGAACCATGTATGTGTTTCTGGTTCCTTATGGTGTTTCTGTTACAGATCTGAGGTCTACATATTATAATATTCAGCCTACCCATAGTTCTTTGCCCCAGACTTTCAATAGGATCCTCTGGCAGAGGTGATTTTTTCTGCACTCCTCCTTCATTACATTGGTGAGAGACATCAAAGGGAACTGAAATTAAAATGCTGAGAAAGAGATGAAAAACACACAGATGTTACTGCAAATATTTTTTCTGAGGTCATTTCAACTTTTTTGTAGCTTTTACTTAAAGGTGTAAGTAGCACTCCTAATTAAATAGAAATTTTAATAAAGTCTTGTTTTGCCTTATTAGAAGGAAACAGAATGGTTATTGCAGAAATCCTATTGATACCTAATAAGAGGTTATGTTGGTTTATACTTTGTGACCATACTTAACTATATGCAAGATTTTGTTTACTTGTATGTATTATTAAAACCCCAATTTAATATAGAAGTTTAATAACTATTTCTTCATGAAGCTTGTGTCAGTTAAAAGTTTTTATATGCCTCACTAAAAGATTGGTATCACATGAGGACACAAGGAAACAAACACTTTTGCTTTGTATGTATCTCTTGTTAGACTTTAAAGTTTTTGTGGAATTCAGTGTTCTAAAAGACTTTTGCTTTTTTCAGTGATTATGTTTGATATTCTTGCCACCAGCATTTTTCAAAGGAAGATGATAAATTTCTACTTGTGACAAATTCAGATAGAGGACTCTGTAAACAACCATTTCTCATAAGAATTTGCTTTGAAGATTCCTATGCTCTATTTCATACCTTAACATAACAATAGCACATGTATGTTTCTCATATTACTGTCTGTAAAAATACAACTTTTCACTTGTTTGTGAAATTTCTAATTCCTTTTAATTTATTCTGTAGATTGTTAAAATCTTCCAAGGAACAAAATGCTGGTGCATAGTGATTTTATTCTGCTTACAGGATCACAGAATAGTCCAGCTTGAAAGACCTTTAAAGATCTTAAGACAGTAAATAATTTAAATTTTTTTAATTGTGCTTTTCTCTCAAGCTGTTTCAGTGCTATTGGTTGTCTTAGAACAGGGTTCTCAAGCCTCTTCTTTTCTTCATTTCTCCTGAGGTTCTGTTACGCTTTTTCAGTTCCACAATGCAGTTTCAGTTCTAATGCAGTAGAGGGGAAAGTCATCCTTGTAGGTTCTTGATTTGCTTTGCTGTACATCTTAACAGAAGTCAATCCAGTACAGTGCCAAAACATTTGAAGATAATTTTCTGTAGTCAACAGCTGTTCTTGTTTTGCAGAGGGTGTGATTCGGTCCAACAGATGGACCAGTACAGTATCTTACACTCTTCAGGGTCCTGATTTATCAGAGTAACTCTTTGAAACCACTGAAGTTAAACAGGCATAACTTTGTAGTGACAAAGTGATGAATTAAGTTTTCACTGTAGTTGTGCAGAGCAGTCCAGAAAACTCCAGAAATAATAAAGTATCTTGCTCTCAGAATTTAGGAATCAATCTAAAATCTTGTTCTGCAAGCTGCAACATTATCAGCTTGGTTGGGCAGTTACCCTGATGGTTTTTTAAACAAAACCTTTCTACCCTTCTCTCTTTTTCAGTTGCTTTTAGTTATTAAGTATATGTTTCTATAGGACCCTACCACAATTGTGCACTTGCATCCAAGCCAGAACATCTGGGAGGCTCACCCAGAAAAAAGAGGGTGGAGAGAGAGAGAAAGAATGAGCTATGTTCCCATTTTGTACTTGTGGTCAGTTTTTATCTCTACCAAAAATGAAATACAAACTTCCAAAGAACACTGAGGGGCAGAGTTGTCAGTCTTACACAAAATATTTAACTTCAGGTGGAATCTAACACATCTGGCTTTTTAGCAAAGGACAAACAGCACAAATTGCTTTAGTATGCCAGACAGCATCACTAGTCATCTGGTAAATCTATATAGATTACAGTAGTGATGAATTGATACTTGTATCATTAATACTAAGAATAATAGCAAAAGTTTAAATATTTTTGATGGACTTATGATAGATTTATGTGCCTCAGTATGTGAAAAGTAAGTGGATATGGAAACTCACCTTATAAATTTAAAGAGATGAAATGAAAGTTTTCGTAACATGATCTAAAGAATAGGGTAAATATAACTTTACTGTACACATATGTGAAACACAAATGCAAAGAAAATAATAGTGTTATAGTAGAACTTGGCAGGCCTGTTCTGATATATTCAAGTTAGCACGAGATGAAGCAGGAGTGTTGTTTTACTGAGAAGACTCAGACAGGTGTTATTATATCCATAAATCTAGGCCTCCTACTCCTACTGTGGCTCCATCATGTGATGCCACAGCAGAATTCAAACCATATGCTGATATTCCCATCAGAGCTGCACTCATCTTCGATTACTTTTTTTAAGACATGGTTTGAGTTAGTCGTCTTGATGCAAGAAAATATTTTGCTGACATTCCTGTATTGAGATGTAGGGAAGAGTCTGTGGTAGTAGTCAATATTCAGTTTTCAGCTTGGATAAAGTAGGGCATAACACTTTGTTATGTCTCTTAGAGAATCCAAAGATGTCTTATATTCACAGATGTAAAGAAAAATTAATTTTTAAGGTTCATTGCAATGCAAATGGAGAAAGAACAAGACACCAGTCTTCAAATGAAGTAACAAAGTTTTGGGGGTTTTTTTGCGTAATTTTGACCACTCATAGGGATAATTTAAAATTTTTTTAAAAATTAGAGATTTCAGTTGCATGTTAGGACAAAATTATTTACTCAGTGGGTAGTGAGGCAGGTTGTCCAGTGAAGCTGTGGATAGCCCATCCCTGGAAGTTCTCAAGGCCAGGTTGGGTGGGGCCCTGGGCAACCTGATCTAGGGGATGGCATCCCTGCCCATGGCAGGGAGTTGGAACTAGATGATATTTAAGGTCCTTTCCAACCCAAACTTTTATATTTTATATGATTCTGTGATAATTGTTATCATACTACTAACCACAGCATGAAATAAATTCTTTCAACAATAATTTTGCTTCTTTATATCAAAGAGCATTTTGTACAACTGGAAAAGGAAACTGGAGGTATAGGTCTGTGGTTCTACTGCATCTGTCAGCTTAGACTGCCCTTAAATTGCCCAATGATACACATAAAAAGCACAGAGTATCCTGTATGTTTGTGATAAAATGTAAAATGTGCGAAGAGGTACACATACAGGTGATTTTTCTACATCTGGAGTAATTATATTATATGTGAACAAGACGAAAAATGAGCAAGCTGCTATAAATTATTCACCTAAAAAACCAAAACCGGAATAATAAAATAAACCCCCACACCAGTAGGTTAGTCATCTGTGCATTGTCCATCTGGGTTAAGCTACTCTGAATTGTCAGTCATGAAGGGAAAGAATTTCACTTCCTTAGGATACATGAGCTTCAATTGATTTTTCTTTAAGGTTGTGAGGATTCAACGCTTAACACAATTAGTTAATTGTCCTGCTCAAAAAGACATTTGCAGTGAGTTGAGGAGATTTGAAAGACTTTATGTGACTTGTCCTGGGTTCCAATTTCTCACCTAACACAAATTTACAAAAAGTCACTCAGTATGTGAGAGGCCTTCCTTAAGAGTTTATTGTAATGCAGGACTAAGGGGGATGTTTCTAGCAGTCCAAAGCTGGAATAAAAAGTTGTTCTGAGCTCTCAGCTACTGCAATCATCGTTCTACTTCTTTTTTGCACCAGGTTAGTGGCTATTTTTGAACAGCTAAGCGTCTGCATGAGCTTCTCTCCTACTGCTTCTTTATTCCCTAAATTTCAGGGGACTTGGATCCACCAGAATGTGTAATAAGAGAAATTTTTTCAGTGTTTCTTACATGGTTCTCTTTAAAGCAAAAACCTCATAAAAATGCTATTCATCTAGAGCTCTGTTTTAATTTCTGTTATTTTCCAAATCTTCTCCTTTTACCTGTTTTGCTGTAATTTCTGGTTTTATTTTGAATTTTGCACAGTTTTGTTTAAAGCAAAGGCTTATGCAATCATGTTGTGGCTGTCTGTCTGCATGTGCTGTAATAAAAGACTGATGAGTCATGTCAAGTGGTTTTCTCTTTTTAGTGCACAAATAATTAGCCCACAAACCTCCAGATCTGCATGTGCCATTTCCGTGGCACCACCAGTGCCTCTCCTATAAATTTTTTTTTCAGGAAAATGCAACAATTGGTGCATGTGTCATACCACAGTTGCTAATGTAAATAGGAGTGATTAATATTCTTAGAACCTTAAATAACAGAGGAAAAAAATTATTTTCTCTGCCAGAGAAACACTGTTACTATACCATTCTTTTAACTGTGCTGTTAACAGCAAGAATTACAGGTCTCATTGCTGAGTAGGTGTGCAAATACATCAAAGCAACAAGGGGGTAAAGTTGAGCTCAGACTATAACAGCTTTCCTGCTTTTTACAGGATTTTAAAGACATTTTTTCTTCTTTTATTTGGATAAAGAATTTGAAAATAAGAATTTGTACTTTGATTCTGAATGATTTTCAATTCTAGCTGTTCCCCACTATCTGCTATCAGCTATATCCCAGAAGAGAACTCTATTCTCCCTGTTATGTCGTCAGTTGTTCTTACATTTACTGATCCTGTGAAACTATTTATATTGAAATACTCTATCCCTGAGCAGGATGTATGAAATTTTTTCTGAAACCATAATGTTACATTATTATTGCTTCTCAGAAATCTCTTTTTGGTTACCCTGTGAATTATATGGTGTTAGCTTTCTGTGGAGCACCTAATTTCTATTAAACTTGCCCCTATTAATACAGGGCATTAATTTAAAAAATTCTATTCTTTCCAGTAATTTTTCATGTTATGATTTTCATGGATAGCATCATTGAATTGCCTAACTGACTTTTTTTCCTAATTTTGGGGGTTTTTTCATTAGAATTTGGGGCTAAAGAAAACAGAAAAAGATGAGCAGAAAAGGATTAGCTGATGGTTAGAAGGAACAATTGAACTCATTAATGTGGAAACACACAAGCAAAAGCGTGTTTTTCCCCCAGCAACATGGTATTGCAGTACTGGCTTTGTTTTTTATTCTTCCAGGCAAGAATCTGATGTATGAGAAAAACAGAAATTATCTTAGCAAAATATTTACTTTATTGACCAAAAACTACTGTGAAATGTGTTTTGCATGTACTGTGTTGCAAAATCAGAGAAAGTAGGTTAAATATCAAAACAAAGAAAAAACAGAATGCAATACATTCATAAATAGTCCAGTTAAATATAAAAAACTCAATATGTTTTACTGATATCTATTAGGTTTTTAGTATCTCAGTTTCAGTATCTGTATAAATGTTTGGCTAAGTCACTTTTTGTTTACAAGAACATGAGTGGGGAAAAATGAAGTGATTACTTGCAAATTCATGCCATTTTTGCTGGTTTTAGAAATATTTTTAGAAAGCATTATTATCTACCCAGTATATTAAAAATTATGAATATGAGAATTCTTTCAAAGCATAAAATTTTATTAAACTAATGTAATCAATAGCAAATCATTAACAGCAATTTAAAATAGAAAATAGCAAATATGTTATAGTGAAAATTTTCATAGTGAAAAATGAACCAGTTCCTAAAACTGGCTGTAAAATGCCATTAAAGTTGCAAAGGGAAAGAATGTCTATCTGCAAATAATTTATAAGCTGAGGAAAAGATTTAGTTTTGAAAGTGTTCACATCTATGTATATTTGAATAGTTATGCTCACAGTTTATGAATACCTCTGTTCTGTAAGAATTCCAAATCTACCATGATAGTGTGAATGCCTCATTGGGACTTCCACTGAAACCACCTAGCATCCCCTGGCATAAACTGTTCTTAGGAATTTTTTTTTTTTTTAGTTCAATAAAATGCTTTTGTATGTCTATGAGTAATAAAGCTGGTGAAGGATTTAAAGAACAAGTTCTGTGAAGAGCAGCTGAGGGAGCTGGGGTTGTTTAGCTCAAGAAAAAGAGGCTCAGGGGTGTCCTTATTGCTTTTCACATCTACCTGACAGGAGGCTGTAGCCAGGTTGGGATTGGCCTCTTCTCCTGGGTAACTAGAGATAGGACAAGATGAAATGGCCTCAAGTCATGCCAGGAGAGTTTTAGACTGGATACTAGAAATACAGTTTTCACCAAAGGGGTGGTTAAACAGTGGAATAGGCTGCTTGGGGAAGTCGTGGAGTCACCATCCCTGGAGCTATTTAAAAGGCGTGGAGATGTGTGCTTCGAGATGTGGTTTATTGGTGGACTTGGCCATGCTGGGGTAATGGTTGGACGTGCTTATCTTCAAGGTCTTCTCCAACTTAAAATGATTCTCTCTTTTCCAAACTTAATGATTCATTGAGTCTATGATTCTATGATGATCCTAATGATCTTTTCCAACATAAACAATTCTACAACTCTATGTATAATGCCACAAATGAACCTGAGTTGTTTAAGAATGGTGGTAGAACACATGCTAGTGATGTCCCAGTTTTCTTTTGAATTTGATAGAAAACATCATTATCTAGAAATTTGTAAAGGTAAAACAGCCTTCAGATATTTTGCTTAACATTTTAAAGCAATGTATTGCAAGAATATATAAATATGATATATTTATTTTTGTGGTATTTTATGCAAAGGACATTTCTTGTTCTACAAGAAACAGTCTTACAAAATGGACCTCCTAATCCTGTCATGCAGTATCTATATCTATATATAAAATTAAAATGCTGTAAACACACTGAAGGCACAAGATGAAAGCTGAAACTTTCAAAAGAAATGGGAATTGCACACACTATTGAGCACAGTAAATCAACAATGTGAAAATTGTCCAGTATAAAAATAAAATCTTTTCCAAAAGCCCTGAATGCAAGAAAAGTATATAATCTATAACAGCGAGATAATTGGATTTCACTGCAATACAACTTAAAAAATAAAACTTTTAAATTCTTAAGAGTGATGTTATTCATTCCACATAAGTCTTGGAAATGAGGACATACCTGGATTTCCAAGTATCAACTGAAAGATCAGTAGTATGAACAACACAGTGTAAAAGAAAGCTGCCTTCTATTTTCCTTTTTTAACTACTCTTCTTCTTGAAAACATTCATGAGAATTTCATAACCACTAAAGAAGAGAGGAAGTAAGTGTATAATGACACACACACTACATGAAAGCAAGAAGTTTGCCCAGCCCACTGTTTTGTGGACAGATATAGAAACATGAAGGAGACAAAACAGTATACACATAAAGTAATGCATCTTCAGGATTTATCAAGCTGAAAAGAGAAAATATTTGGAAATTCCATGTGTAAGAAATGATATCTTTGGTATTACTTATATAAAAATATTGGGTTGTACAGTGCACTCTTGTTTCAGTTTATCTAATTGACTAGTGAGCTCATAGCATCTTGCAGAAAATAATTCCTCAGCTTAATTGTAATGTGCCAGAGGAAGTTCCTTGTTGCAGCGGGGATTCTTGCAACACGTGTATCAGACAACAAGGCCCGTGGAAAAGAATATATGGACTGATTCTTGGTAGATATTTTCAGAGGTGTTTATTTTTCCAGCCGCCTGGTCGGTGACTTGGCCAAGAACTGAACAATCACAGGACCAGAGGGTCCTTCCTGGGCAGGGGAACACAAAGCAACCAATGGGGAACGAGGTCGACCAGGGAGTAGGGAAACCCTGTAGGCCCTGCCTCTTCCCTGGGGCCCCTCTCCCAGGACCACATGGCAGAGGGGAGGAACCCCAACAGTTCCTCCCTCTGATTGTTTTAACCTCTCACTTCCTAGCTTTAACTGATGTTGTCATTACCAGTACTGGAGGATAGTGAAACATATTTCCCAATTGATTTTACTATGCTGCTCATGATTTTACAAGTCTCCATCCTCTTCCTCTTGCCATTCTTTTGTTCCTCTCCTTTAAGATTTAGAAGCAAACAAGCAAATGAACACACAACACTTACACAGAGAAGTGGTGTTGATATGGAATGCATTCTAGACCTTTGATCATCCTTGACATCCTTCTCTGAACCATTTCCAGCATCATCTGCTTCCTGAGGAGAAAAGCCAAGAAAGATCTTCAAGAGAGAGGAAGACATGGGTATACACAATGGCAAAGTAATGATATTTTCTCTCCTAATAAAGTGTTTGGCTCCATGTAACAACAAGGATACACCAAAAACTACTCTGCAGCTCATTATGTCTTTCAAGGAATTTCTTGTGTCTAGTGTTAAATAAGCCTAACACATTGAGGTGCTTATTGTAAGTTTTTGGTGGGAGTAGAAACTTGTTCAATTTGTCTGTCTGTATAGTGACATATCATGTTTCTCTGATTGAAAACTTGAGTTGTATTCACTTAAAATGTAAAATGTCTTGCCTAAATTGTAGCTCTGCAAGTTTCCCAGTATAGCAGTTTATTCTCAGACCAATTTATATCCATAATTTCAAGTGATAATGATGATATTTCATGCTCTCAAAGTACAGCTGGTGACATCAGGGCCAATCACCCATCCAAGCCGTGAGCAGCCATTTTTTCTAGGAGCATGCTGTGGGAGACAGTGTCAAATGCTTTACTGAAGTCTACATGGGCAGCATCCACAGCCCTGCCCTCATCTACTAAGCAGGTCCTCTTGTCATAGAGGAAGATCAGGTTGGTTAAGAAGGACATTCCTTTCATAAATCCATGTTGGTAGGGCCTCATGTCTTGTATGTGCCGTGCAATGGCACTCCAGTTGCTCTCTTCCATAATCTTGCCCCAAACTGAAGTAAGCTCTTCTTTTTTCCTAGAAACACAGCATTGCTATTCCTATATTTTTTTAAGTTTATGGTTGTTTTACTTAGCGACAGAAAACAAACTGACTTTTCCCTTAGCACTCATCGAATTATATATTCTTTTACTTTGTATAAGATTTTCTTCTTGTTTTTAGATTACCAGGTTTATTTGTATTTAATCAATTTGTATTTAAATCCTTTAAGCCTGCTGCATCAATTAGGATTAATCTTCTTGCTCTGTCTCATAAAACCGTGTACAAAGATGAACTGTTCTTAGGAGAATCTGACAGAGTGGTTCCATGGACAATTATTTACTACATCCATCATTTATATCTAAGTCATTGTAGGTATCTCAAGGTGCCCTGACTGATGCACTGAGGCCTAAGTCACGAGCTTCACAGTTTTGTAGTCTATACATGTCCTTAAATCATAACTAAGTATTTCAATCCCTTGCTGTTCATGACATTCTGTGGTACAGACAAGTCTAAGACTCATTCACATCTCAATAGGCCTGGTTTCTGATTGTAATTTAAGTTGTAAAAGTGATTATTTTTTCATACACTGAGAATCTTTCTGTAGGTCCCCTAACCTGACACAAAGGCAGCCATATCTTCTGTACCAATACATTGTTTATAATCTAATTGTGTTGTTGTTTGCACATAGAAACAGAGGGTGTGACCTCTCTCACCTAAAATTTAACATTTATTTATGTTTATTTTTGACAGAGTTTTATTACTTTATTGCTGCAAGACAGAGAACATTTTTGAATTTTAATTTTAGAGCCAAAAAGAGAACATTTTTTAAGGTGAAGCACTTTCTGAGCATCAGGCATCATGCCTCCTCCAGCTCTCCTCTGTCCTTCCTTTTCTGTCCTTCATTGCCACAGAAGAAGGGCCCTTTCCCAAAGTTCAATTTCACAGTCCCAGGCGTGTCCCATTCCATTCATGTGATCAGGTGTTTCAGAAGAAGGCAGAAAAGCCCAAATCTCTGCTATTGTAGCTCGTGTTGGTTCCCCAACACCAAACCCAGCTTAAGGAAATCCATCTTTCAGATTGGTTTATGAATTTGCAGCTACAAGTAAAATAATTAATACAAGCCATTAAATGAGCTACCTTGCAACAGACTCAAAAAATTACTTGAGCAGGAGGAGGGATCATGCTCTGAAAAACAATTTCTAGAGCAGTGTGATTATTCACATTGTTAGGTGACACTATATGTAAGAATTCAGCACTAATACCAAATATTAAGTTAAGAAAAATATTGAAAAATTTAGTAATGCTTTATGGGCAAATTAGAAATTGTATTTGTTGCTGATGGTTTTTTAATCACCTAGAAAGTAATGGGTTTTTCTTCTTTTTATTTCTAAATCATGATGCCTCTATTGACTACTACTTCAGGTCATAATAAATCAACATGTTCCATCAGACAGAGATCAAGAGAATGTTTTGAAGCATAATATTGAGACAGTTGAGAACAAGACCTTGATTGTAACAGGCAATGATTCCTGGAGCAAAGTGAAACTAGAAAAGGATATCAGTTGAATTCATATTTGATATATTAATTTGCAAAACTATTTCACAAAGGAATAGTATTAAAATTTGGAAAGTCTTTTTGGAGTTTTCTGTCAGTCAGAATTGGTTCTGCTTCCAATCTTAACTAGGAACATATGCCAAAAATTTTTACCACTGTGAGTTTCCAATTTTTAGCATGCTTGAACTTTGCTTAAAATTAGCTGTGGTGAAAACAGGAAGAACAAGAAAAGATGTAAGAAAAGATTGCAATTTTCTTCTTCCCACAGGTTAGTGCTTTGCCATGAGAGCTCCTTGCACTTCATACAGTCTAGACAGCATAAGAGTGATACTAGTCTTTCTAAAGAGAGACTTGTTTGCAGTCATTTGTCCTCTGCTTGCTTTTCCCATCTGTTTAGGTATGAAGTGAAGGCATCAAGCTACAAGACTACAAATAATACTTTGGTGTTTGAATGCAGGTTTCAGTGTTTCAATTTAAATTGAAAGCATATGTAGAAATTAATTTATTATCCCAAAAGGGTTGCTGATAGCAACTTGTATCCAAAAGCAAATGACAATAACAACCAAATGCTCTCTCTCCTAAATTGTTATTCCTGTCTTTCATGTACATCTTTGATTACCAGTGTGCCTCTCCTAAATATGATTTTTACTCACAAAGAAACCAGGGTTCACAAAAGTAATAAAACACATTTTGTCCTTCTTGGTACTATTGAGATTAAGGTTTAACTGTCTTAAATTTTGAAATGGAGTCAGATTAAAACTAAAGATGCCACACATAACATTCTTCTTTTGCTACTCATTCAGCTTTCGTTTTCCAATATATAATTTGCCCACTCATGCAAGTCAGATAGCATAAAAATTTATGTCTTTCCTTTTTATAAGCTATTATGCACTAGAAAATATTGGTTTTGTAATGTCAGTTCTAATATTGTAATTGTTACCTTGTGAGTTAGCTTTTCTTACAAATTCAGTGTTTAGATTTCAGTGGTTTAAGTGTTCTCCTGTCTTACTGTTTTCCTATTTCAGTGTGTAGACTGTGCTGAAGATTTAAAAAACCCACAAATATTGTGGTGTCTACAAAACTGTAAGTCTTAAATGCACTAAGCCTTTGAATAGCAGCTACCTTTTGAAAGTCAATCCTTTTTTTGCATCCTTTCCACTTAAATATATATTTTAAGTGCTATTCCAATGTTTTTCCTGTCTTTCAAATTAATATATTTTAATCTGGTAAATCAAAGGTGACACAGAATTCATAGTGAACTAGGTGAAAAAATTAGTAACAGTGCTTTTTCTAGAGTGATAATAGTCTAAAATATCAATTAACATGCAAAATTAGGCCAGCCAAATAATCCTGGTACATAAACAGTCAATGGGAAGGATTTAACTAAATATTTGCAAAGGAGTCATAGCAGATTGACTTGAAAACTTTCAAATGGAAGGTCTCCAGATATAAATATTTACACATAGAATCTGTAATTCTTGACTTTCTAATATGTTATCCTTTATGCACAATTTATTTGTGGCCTTATTAAGACATAATTATCTATTGCATTCATTTCACCATTGTTAAAATTGCCTTATTATTTCTGTTTTGTTCTCCTCAGTGTTAAAAACATGATCCAGGAATATGTTTGTACAGATAATGAATGACAGACAGTCTTGAATTTCTCCCTGCTGTCACAGGTAAGCAGATCACACTAAAAGGAGAAGAAATATAATCTAATAACTAATATATAGAAGGTAGAAATAGGTATTGTCAATCAGCTTTAATTTTCAGCACATTCCTGGTGCTACCTGCATAGCGAATGCCCCAATAAAGCTGATGTATTTACTGAGCATATCAGTAAAAATGAAAATAAACTGCAGAGCTAGTTGATAGATACAGTATACCAGACAAGTTAAAAGACAGGGAACTAACTGAAAATAAATAGTTCAACTTCATGTAGAAACCAGTCACAGTGAAGTCATGCTGGAGGATTGATACAGATATCTGTAAGATTATGAGAGGCTGTAGAACATGAGTATAGAAAAACTGTCCACTTTGTGTTCCAAGCCAAGAAACAGATTTTACTAACACAGAGTTAAACTGTACAACACTTTACCACACTCATTAGGGATACCAGGAATGTACATGGCAGATAGAAGCCCAGTACGGGTATCTGTTTGGGTAGAAGTGATTTAATGTAAAGGAGTCAAGAGAGAGAAAAAATGCTCTAAGTGTTGTGGGATAATACACTTTACAGCTTTTCTTGTACCTCCACAGAGTCTTTTGGGCTAGTAACAAGACAAGCAAAAATATTTTCATTAATTCATTGTTGATAGTTTGGTCACTGTTTACACTGCTCATGATCAAATTAATGCTATTTGGGTAAAACAGTACAGTTTGAAGGTGTCAGTATCTAAATGACTCCCAGTACTTTTTCAACTTCTCTAGATTTTAAGTGTTGCATTTATACACTGCTAAGTCTGTAGCCTCTTGTGGAATTGCACCTTTGGTGGCTTATTGACTGCTGCTAATGGAAAATGATCTGCTACAGAAATGCTGGAGGATGTTTCATCTCTGCTACACTGCAATACCTTCAGTTTTTACAGCCTGTTAGTATTTGATCCTCACTATAATTTATTACCTCTAGACTCTTGGGGTAACCTAAACATTTTCTCTATTTTCCTCTTGCATGTAGAAATAACAGTTAAGAATTTGCTTGTTTAAGAACTTGAAAGATCTTCTGTATGATTGATATTCTTCTAGACACAATGTATCAGATAAGTTACTGATATAACTGCTGAGTAATTTCTCTGCTCCAAATGCAAATGTATAGAAAGCTATCTATATGTATAATGATTGATCATTGTATATTAGTACTTAATTTAGGTTAAGTTATGCTTTTAAATTTATAGCATCCACAACACAAATTCCTGCAGTCCGAGGATATTAATAATTCAGACGACAAAACTTGGAAAAAATAGCTGTATTGTTACCGACTTTAATGTGTACAGTCATTATGTAAATAGTTTCCCTTAACAAATAAAAGTTTAGAAAATGACATAATTGTGATATGTCTGCAGTTATGGGTCAGTAACTTTACATCATCTTGTCAGCGTGATGCAACGAAACTGATGTGCTTAAGCACAACCTGGAACGAATTTGTTTCTATTCAACTCATCACGGTCCTTTTCAATATTCTACTCAAAAGTACTGACAAAAATTTTTGAGAATGAGAAGAACGTATAAATAGACAAGTACTTCCACTGTTGATCCAGGACATATCTTGGCTGTACTGTTTGAGGTGACTAACCTTTTTGATAGGCTTTGGACAGCCAGTTGACCTTTTTCTCCTAATACCTTCCAGCATTCATGTACTTCAGAAATGATGACTTTTTGCTTGCTTTAGCCATACTTTTTCTTATGAAAACAGTGTTCATTATCCTTCTCACTATAATGTCAGATTGAAAGGCAAACATTTGCTGTGCTATTGCCTTCTTCTTTCAATATATCAATGGCTTAAGCTAGGAACTCTGTATATTCTTAAGGCTCCTAAGCACATCAAGGGAAACTGGATATCACTGTCCTTTGTCAAGCTAATACCAGCGAGAAAGTGGACAATAGGTTACTTCAGGTAAGATCAGTATCAATTGATCTCTCTTTATTGCTTTGGGGATACTCAGTGAGGCCACTAAGGGAAAGAAATGGAGCTGACCAGTGGCTGTTATAACTTGTGAAACACGAAAAATATTGTGGATCGTGAGTAAAGCAATAACAATTCTGCCTAGAAATGGAAATTCAATTCTCAACTTACAGTTAATGAGACCATTATCATGTTCTTCATAGTTCTAAACACTTAGAGGCTGTTGTGGTGAAATCTAATAGATTTGTATCATTATGTTCTGTAAATGATGTAAATTAGCATAAATCGCCTGAAATATGCCATTTGAAATGCAGTGCAGAGTGATGCTGAGGACATTGTCTTTCCACTTTGTAAAGCATTAGTTTATAATGACTTTGTATCCCGTGTGCTAATATTCCATGTATGTAAATGTTAAATGCTGCCAACAACAATTATAAAGTAGAAAATTTTGTTTGCTTTATTCTATATTCATCCTGGTAATGAGGGAAGAATTGTGCTGGGCAGCCAGAAATACTGCTGGTGAAACAGGCAAAAACTTAATGAATGCAAAGTATAATTCATACAGTTCCATATCCCTCTGTGTATATTTTTCTAAGAAGTGATGCTTGTGATGATAAGGAATTTTTTGTCAACATTTTCCTCTCAAGATTTTGGATCAAGACAAGGAACCATAAGTTGACACACTGTTCTTTACGGGTAACTGTTTGTTGCTAAAGTTTTCCTTGGAAATAAATACCTCGAAAAACACCTTCAGAAAAAAAAAGGGCATCACACCTTTACTACATGTTCAGCTGTGTTGTGTTCTTTCAATGGAATTGGGAAGTATTTTGAATATCAAGTATAGGCTTAAACAATTTCCCTGAAATATTTTTTATCTTTTGTTAACTGGTACTAAGTGGCAGGTGTTGCTATTACTTTTAAGGTCTTGTCCAGTTGAAATGGAAGGGACCCGCAAAAGGGACAAAAATATGTATTACTTCCCAACCTAGATGATGTATCACACTGCTCAAGAATGACTGACAATTTACTCAGGGTGGGGGAAGTGTTCTGCCAATCATGGCTTTTAACAAGGTGAAGGAAGAGACTTTTTTTTTAGATATGCAACAAAAAAATCCACATAGAAATTAAACAAAAAGTCAAGAATGCAATTGTAAAAGCAGGGAAATTAGCTAATAGTACCTGTGGTTGCATACTAATTGGAAAAATGTTGCTAATTGTGAGTAAAGATGGGTGTCCTTGCTGACAGCTTCCTACTGTGTTCATAGAAGTAGAACTTGTTACATCCTTAATCCATAAACAGGATTGTCTTGAATCCACTTTCCATTTATCATTTCCTAATGCTTGACTGCCTCCAAATTTGTAATTGACTCATAGGTTAATAACTTAACTTGTTTATTAATAACCCAATAAAAATGTTCTGTGAAATAAACTTTATAGCTTTATGAGACTCTTTTTGATTCTCCTCTTTTTAGTGTTAGGTGGAGGGTTTTGGGTTCTATTTTTAGCAGTGATTTTGAACATCATTACTAAAATAAGGAACTTATTTTCCTGATGGTGCTTATTAAACCATGCCTTTAAACCTTTAGGAATGGTTGCTGAATGGCAGTGGGAGCTGTAAGAAGTCAGGTCTACAGTTTCTTCTAGTATTTTATAAGATCACATTGTATTTATGGTTCTCAAAATGTGGATTTGCATAGCATGCTCTTAATAGTCTATGAGACAAGGATACATATCACACACAGCCAAGTTCAAAATTAAGGATGTGTTTTTCCAAATTCTTCTCATCATACTATCCACTAATATTCATTAAAGATCAGGACAATCTGGTTGTCTCTAAAGGTACTCAGTTCTTTGCAGATCAGTACTGTATTTTAATACCAGAGTTTTAAAGTTATTGTAAATTTGGATCTACTGCACACCTCCCCAGAGGACATTGATCTAAAATTATTCCTTTCTCCTCTGTATTCTCCAAACCATTGACAAATTCTGCATTTTTCAGAGGAAGATGAAAAATCTAGAGAGAAAATCCATTTTCCTATTTTAATGGAAATATTTTTATGTTGATTTGATTTTATTTAGTTTAGATGTTGAATTTTCTACTCATAGTCACCGATTATGTTAAGAAATATCTGCTAGACTGGCTGAGTTTTGCTGCCAGTATGCACCCATGACATCAAAATGGAGTATTTATTCCAGAGGCCCAACAGTGTATGAGCCAAGTAAGCCCTATTTTCTTCAAAAATTATTCAGAGAGAAATCCTTATTAAAAAACCACTAAAGACCGATGGATTTGCTTGTTATCTTCAAAAAATAAGGGTTAGCCCAAAAAATACCTCATGAATACCTCCAAAACTATACCTTTGAAGGTTCAGTTGCCTCATCAAACACTTGGTTTTATTCATTTTATTGACACACAACCCCTCCTTCCTGAAAAAACCCACTACCCAAACCAAACAAAAACCAAAACAACAACATGAGCAAAAACAAACCCTAAACCCAATACTTATGGATACCTACAGAGAACTGAATGCAATTGTTCTTTGAATTTCTTTTTTCTTTAAAAATATATATAGGGCATTATAAAATGCTTGGGTTTTTGTTTGTGGGAAAAAAGTCTCATCCTAATATTTTCCATTTTTTATAACACATATATACCCCAAAAGAATGAATAATTTCAGAAGTTTAACTTGAAGGACTATTCCAAATTCTCTGGGATAAAAGCATCAGAGGAACATGAGACAAAACAAAGTACAATATTTCCACTGCCCTGGTGCATGTCTATGTTTATATTTGTAGCAACTGAGTTAAAAGTCAAGTCTACTTGAAAAGGGAGGATAGATAAAAGCAAAGGAATATCTTCTCAAAGATCTGAAAATCTTGATAGAAACCAAGAATTTTTCCACACATTCAGGATAATCATTAACTACCCTGGAAAAAACCTGACATGCACCATCTCAGTTAACAATGAAAGGTGAAACATTAACACTTTGGGTACTACAGCATAAAAAAGACATTAAGCTATTAGAGAGCATCCGAAGGAGGGCCTAGAGATGGTGAACGGTTTGGAGGTGAAGCTGTATGAGTGGCTCAGGTCACTTGGTCTGTTCAGCCTGGAGGAGACTGAGGGGAGACCTCAGAGTGCTCTTCAACAACCTTACAAGGGGAAGATGAGGGGCAGGCACTGATCTCTTCACTTTAATGAGCAGTGACAGGATTCAAGGAAATGACACGAAGCTAAGTCAGGGGGAGTTTGCTTACTTCTAACTTAGTTATGTCTTTTTACTAATGTTTTGAAAACAAAGTCAAAATAACAGTAACAATGCATAGAGAAAAAGTCTATTGAACCATAGATCAAGTTGTTGTCAAGAATATTTATTAATTTATATTCTGTAAACAAAAGGGGTTTTTTATGTTGAGTATGGAATAGATTATATTCTTGTATGTTTGTTTGCTTTGTTTTATGCTTCCATTGCTTTCATTTCAGAACCAATGTGTTAAACAAAGACACTGTTGCTTAGCAACTTCATATATTTCCTCTTTAAACTCAGTGCTCATATTTTGCATTGTAATGCAAGTTCAGGGTATACTGTGTGATGAGCTTTTGGAAAATAATTAACTTCCTCTTTCATGGAGTAATTTCTCAAAAATTTATTTTTTCTACTATTTGTTTAGGGAGAAGGAATTTTCTAAATTATATTCATCTATAGAGATTTTGTTTAAAAGGCAATTTATTATACTACATACTGAAAAAATATTTTTTCAGTTTTACCATTTAAGTAGAATTTATTTTCCTTGATATATATAGAAAAATCTTAAATCAGTAAACTTCAAATATACCCCAAGTAGAGTGATTCTAGCTTTTATCTCTCTAATGAGTACCCAGTGATACAACCTCTTCATGCTGTATAGTTACAATTTGAAATTTTTGCATTTTGAGTGTGAAAAAACAGGCTAGACTTTTATTTATTTATCAGTTCAGTGATATAGAAGTTAGAAGCCATTCATTTTCTTCTAGTAGAAGAAGGTGTCCTAACAGTGTTTGACTTCTAATAAAAGCAACCTGTTATTAGTGACTAGTAGGAATATATGGCCATTAATACAAGTAGGATTATATAGTTATTATTTTTACTATCTTATTTGAAAGCTTGTAACTTCCTCTTCTATATATTCTGAAGTTGTTTCTTTTAAAAGGAGTTCCTTATTATATAATAGCATGCATCTGCTGTATAAGTGTTAATAACCGTATTTGGGGCATTTGTAAACAAACACAGAATTTCCCAATAGCAAGAAGCTGGCACTAATTTAATAGGCAAAGATGGACATAATTTCTTACCATTTATTAAGTAATTTAGGTAATTTAGGTAGATTGAGTTGCTGTTTAGTTTTTTTCCTGAACTTTTCTTTGAAGGAAGTAGATCTTGAGTTAACTATCTGGTAGAAGGACAGCATTCAGTAGATTATACTTGGTCAACACCAGCATTTCAATCCATGTATTGTGGCACAGATCAGTCTGGAATTTCACATCTGCCAGAACAGAATCAGTGAATGTGTTTTCCTAAATAGCTTTTCTTTTTTTTTTTTTTTTTTTTTAGTGAAGAGGGAGATAACTGTTAATTTTGAGTAAGAATTGGTAATATGTTTTTGCTTTCATTTCCTTCTGACTTCAAAGAGTAGAAAAATTTATAAATAAGATATAAGCAAAAATGTTGTTAGTGTTTTCTTTAATCAGAATTTGCAGTCATGAATTACTTTTTCTTTTAGTCATAAATTGTCACTTGAAATTTGGTGACAAATACTGCCTGTTTTACAATTTTGTGTAGTCATCCACTTCTTACTCTAGGTAGAATCTGTTAAGGGAAATAAAATTGTGGAAGCTGGCATTCTTGATTTAGAAAATGGACTATCAAATTGCAGAAAGATGAGTTGCAATATTCTCCATGCTGTGTTAAATTATCAAATATTAAAAACATTAAACAGAAGCCCATTTAGAGAATACAAAAAACCAACCTCCCCCAAAAGTTAGCTATTTTACTTTCAATTTGTACAGTTTGTCACAAGCATATACATGAAAAGATATGAAATCACAGTGTTTTCTGAGTTGGTTAACAGCTATGTTTGATGAAATATGAAAACAACAGCAAAATACTATTATCAGTGGTAGTAGCTGGGATCATAATTTCCAGAGTTTAAAACAAACTATAGAAACATTTGGAAATTCAGGGTATTCTTATTTGACAAGTCTTTCAGTAACTTTTTCACCACTTTCTCTTTTTCTGTTTTTTCTTTCCTTTTCCCTTTTTTTTTTTCTTTTTTTTTGTTTTGTTTTTGGTTTGGTTTTGTTGGTTTTGGTTTTGTTTGTTTACACAGTTTTTGTTGTTTGTTTGTTTTTGTTTGACTTGGTTTTGTTCTTTGGTTCTTTTCTATTTCTGAAAAGTCAGTATAATATGAAACGAACACATCTGCAATGTGTTTGTTTCATACCAAACTCTATAGTTTAGTATCTGATTGCAATATAAATTTATATGGCTTGTTATTAACTCTGTAGGTATTTTGTATACATCAGGAAAAGGCACTTGCCTAAGAAACAAAGGTATCTTGTGTTTCAGGAGAAGATCTCGAAATTGCTTAAAGCTATAATAAGACTTAATCTTGCAGTTTCTCTTAAGTCATATATATAATAAAAATCATAATTAAAAAGTTACCTTTAGATTTCTTAGCAGCATCCCTTGAAATTCCTGTGGTGCTGCTTCCTGACTTTTCGAGAGCTTGAACTGGTTGCTGATTGCACACCTGCATGCACCTTTCTCTATCTAGATGTATTTTGCTCATGTCAGGCATTCTCCATAGAGAACACACTCCTAGAGCATATGCATTCTTATTCTTCAGCTTAGCTGCATTAATTTCTCTCATCTTTTGCTTGAAAGGAAAAACACCAAACAAGGGAATGCAGAAGTACTTTTCTGTACAGGCCATTATTTTCACAATGAGAGAATGTAAAATTCTATGTTACTATTGTTTCTCATGAAATGCAGAATGGGATAAAAATTTGGTATTACAAATAAATGTAGAAAAGAAAGGATAGCTTGTACAGCTTTTGCTGATGGAGAAGACATGAAAGATGACTCTACATATTCATACAGAAACTTACTGATTTAGGCAGTTCTATGAGTAAACAGTTTTTAAAACTTAGGTTTGTAATATGATTCTCTGAAATTAGGTAATCTCATTAGAATATTTAATGTTGTAGAGGAGGTGAATTCTGATTTTAGAGGTTCTTAGTCTATATTTATGTACAATATCTCTACTTGAGAGACCCATGTTCTGTGTTTCTTCCTGCAAGCTTCTACTTGCATCTCTCTGGCAGAGTCCATGGAATTTTTTTCTCTTCTCTCTCTTGCTCCCTTCATAATGTTGTTAATAGTTCTCCTGTGAAGCACTTTACCTTCCTCTGAATTCTGAAAAGATAAAGATGTAACAGTTCTGCTTCCTTTTTAGATTTTTTTTCAGTTGGTACTCTAATCTGTGGAATGTTATGTGTCAAAACAGGTAAGCTGGGTTGAAATTTTTTCTTATCCATAAATTTATCTTTCAACATTTCCTTTTTTCATTGGACCTGAAAAAACATACATTTAATTCTTCCCTTTCATTCATCAGTATTAGTCCATCATTCAGATGACTCAGAAGACTGCTTCTAGAAAGAAAATGTGCATGTCATATATTTTATGAAAAAGTAAGCTCTTTGAGTTTTGATCCTTTTTATTGCAGATGAAGAGAAAGATGTTTGTTCTGAATAAAAAGGAAAAATAATGACGAAGTCTTTAAGAGAAAATGAAACACCTACTGGGAATTGACTGGAAAGTCAGTCAAAAGGCTTCTTCTGTGAAGCTGTTGTATCTCCTCCCAAGAGGCTGAAATTGTCTTATTTGGCTTCCAGGAGGTACCACACAGAATTATTTCTGCCCTAAGAGAAAAAATTCCCATTAATTCAAAATAATTTAATGTTGAATTTTTCATACCCTCAATGATAAAAGCTATAATGATTTTCCCTGTAGGCTAGAAAAATATGCAAGTATCATTTCTATTTGGTTTCAAAATGCATGCCTCTGTGTGTGTGTGTGTGTTTATGTTATGCAGACAGAAAAAAAGCTACAATAAACTGCAGATTCAGATTTTTAAATGCTTTTGCCTGTCATCATCTACAGGTCTTAATTATTGGAAAACCTGAACTGGTATTTTAAGATAATATCACCCACATTAACTAGAAAAATCAGGAAAATTTCTACTTAAAATGACTATGAAAAATAGTTGTCACTGAATGAGATGGTTTTTAAGGCAATACAGTGAAAAACAACTGAGAGCTCTGGGTGCTCTTCTCAAATGTCATCTAGCAATTATGTCGTTTTCACCTTCTCTAAGATATGAAAAGGCCACTTAACTTTCAAACATAAAGCCATGAGGGATTTGATATTCTACGGACCCTTCCTCTGATTGTCTCTTTGATGATACTCTGAACAGTACGGGTCATGGCTACAGACATCTGATCCTACATGTTTTTCTGTACCAGTTTGAACAGATAAAGGCTGAGTAATATTTATGAGTCAAGAACCAAAAAAAGGACAATTCTTACTCATTTCTAGAGGTATGTGGATACTATATATTCCCTTTTTCTTTCCACAAAAGACATTATTGGTCTTATTTCACAGTAAGCAGTAAATCGTTTTGTTAGGTTATCATAATTAAAATTATGTACTCCCTTCCTCCCTTTCTCTAAAATTTTGGCTAGAAAGACTTTCAGTCAAATTTGACCACTCGTTTATGATGCATTCTAAGCCATATGCATCACAGCTACAGGAGAAAATTTGATTTCTCAGATTAAGTTGCTCGCTATTAGTAGAGCTGCTGCAAGAAATGGTGTAATTTGTATGTCTGTCTTAGCAAGCTTACAAGCAGTTTGGCTAGTTTCTTGTTTACCTCCAATTTGTCACCAGTGATGCTTGTACTCTTCAATATCAGTGAAACTTGCTGCAATTGTCATTTTTCAGCAGTTTGGTTTCATTAAACTAGCAACTAAATGCAATTTCTAATAATCAAAAAACAAGTTAATGGTGTTTGCTGTGAACTGCATCTACGGTTCAAAATCTAAAAAGTCAAGAAGACTAAATGCACTCCTTTTTTCCATGTCATGTGAACAGAGGAGACTTTCTTGACCCTTAGTATTTGATTTGTCTGTCACTGTCCCAGGAAAGCTGAGACCCTTGTGCTCAACAAGTCTGTCAGCATCCCATTGTGGGGACTCTTCACTGAGAGTGGTTTGACTGACTTGTTCAGGGACCAGCAGCATAAGGGAGACCCCTCAGCAGTTCTTCTCGCTTCATGACTCCTAAATGGGTCTTTCCCTTTATTTGAGTATGTTCCCTGATCTTTCCACATCCCCTCTCAGATTTAGTTGTTACCTCAGACAGTTTTAAGAATATGCTGTATTGTCATTTGCAGGTCTAAACAACATTCCAGAGTCATTAACTGAATTTGTACTCAGAATTATTTGATTCTTACTGTGGCAACACAAACTGAATGGATTTTCTTCTGCTTACCTGATTGGGCGAAAGCAACTTAGATTCTAACTGTGAAAATGCTGTATTTATGTGGATAATTACTTTTTCTTCCCTCTTTTTAAAATTTGCAGATTTAAGAACATTTTTCTTAGTAAGCTCATTTTCTAGGATAATTCCAGAAAATAAAAAAAAAATTAATGGAAACAGCAAAACTATTGGAAATTTATGTTTGAAGAAACAGGAAAGAAAGACATTTTAGACAAAATTTCCCAAGAGTAAAATGCACACTGTGTATCAAATATTAAGGAAATTATGAAATCAATTTATTCCCCAAAAATCTGTGTGTGTATATGTGTACAAATGTGTGTGTTTATGCATGCATATATATTCAAAATAGTTGAAAAATATTTGAAGGATAGCCAGAGAATACTTAGTAATTATTCTTTGTGTATCTCTGTAGTCCTGTGTGTGATCAATTAATATGGTTTTGCCATTTTTCTTGGAGAAGAGCCAATCTGTCCTTAACATGAGATATAGGAATGATTTCTTACATGTGAATGCTCAAATACTAGGTATTTTGTTTGGAATTAAAGCCAGATTTCTGATCTATTCTACAAAGTCTTTACTTTTTTAACTACTTTGCTTATCACAGCATGAATTCCCTGTTGATAAGTATTTGAGAGATTTTTACTCCTTAGAGCCATACAATAATTTGGGTTGTAAAGGACCTCCAGTGGTCATCTACTCCATCTTCCAGGATGGTCATCTATATCCATCCTATTTTATTTTACATTGTAAGGAAATAGTCATTAGTGGTAACTGAATAATATTCTGGAAATTTTAATATGGAGATATTTGTAGAATATACAAATGAATGAAAAGGTATATAGTCCTAAATTTGTATTTAAAATACATTTTAAGCAGGAGTAATGCAATGTAAGGGGAAGAAAATGGGGTTGCTTTTACTTATCTGTGTAACTATCCTTAAGGGACCCTCTCCATGAATCAGTACTGTAGTCTGATTCACACTCTATAGCCATGCACAGCAAAATTATCCCTGCCCCAAGGAATTTTTAAGCATCCAAAATGAGACAAAGGTACACATTAGTACATAGAACTTTAATAATCAACATAACCAATCCTTTCACACATCATCAAACTAATGATTATCATGGTGTTTATAAGAATCCACAGCAAAGTGCTGTATGAAAAGACAATTTTTAAGATGGATGGTGGAGAAGTTTGTAAATATTTACATGGGACTGCTGTGTTGGGTTGACTTTTCCAGCTGCCAGATGTCACTCAGTTGCTCTCTCTCGGCCCCTCCTCAAAAGGACAGGGGAGAAAATAAGATGCAATTTTTCCCAGCTTGAGGTAAGACAGACCACTTGAGGACAACATATCTTAAGTACCATCAGTAGAACAGACACAACTTGAGGAAAAATCATATCATTTAACCACTAAAGAGTAGAGTTGCACCAGAAGAAACAAAGACAAAAAACCTAAACCACCTTCCTTTAACCAAGCCCCCTTTCTTCACAGGCTCAGCTTTTCTCCATCATTCCTAACTCCTCTACTTCCTCTCCTCCAGCAGCACAGGGGGATGGAAAATGGGGCTGCAGTCAGTCCCTAACAGCTACTCTCTCCCCCTCATTTCTCCTCCCACTTTTCCCCGCTCCAGTGTGAGGTCTTCCCATGGGCTGCATCTTCCTTCAGAACATGTCCACCTGCTGTGATGTGGGGTACTTCACAACCTGCAGAGTGGATATCTAAAACACCTTCTCCATGCGGTTTCTCCGTCCTGGGGCTGCAGAGGCATCCCTGCCAGAAACTTCCCTCCTCTCTCTCTCCACTTTGGACTGCAGGGCTGTTTCTCATGCAGTTCCCCTCAGGCCTGGCTGCCTGGCAGTGTTTTGCCTTCACTTACTCATCCATGCCCTGCAGTGAGACTGTTGGACCTGGTTGGAACCAACTGTGTCTGCCTCCCCACAGGGACCGCCCCTGCTCCCCTCCCACTCTCATTATCAAAACCTTGCCACATAAACCAAATACAATTTTTTCAAAGATGCAAGAATACAACAGCAAAGGCATGAAGATTTAAAAGAGAAAAAGCCCCAAAAAACAAACGAACCCCAAAACAAACAAGTGAACAAATAAACCAAAAAAACAACCAAACAAAAAAACCCCCACCAAAATCCAAAATCTAAATTAACAAAAAAAATTGGCTTCCTGGAATAATTAGAGTTCAAAGTCAAACAAAAATAGAGATGATATACGTAGAATAGTCAAAGTAAAAATAATCAGTTTATTTGAGTGCCATGCAGAACAGCAAGACAGTAAAAGAAGACAGAGGGGTGAAAAGTCTAAAGCTGAATGGAAAAACAGTATTTGTTGCAACGTACCAAATAGACTAGGAGAGAAAGATTGAAATGGTCAA
Organism: Corvus moneduloides; assembly: GCF_009650955.1. Classification (NCBI taxonomy): domain Eukaryota; kingdom Metazoa; phylum Chordata; class Aves; order Passeriformes; family Corvidae; genus Corvus; species Corvus moneduloides. The sequence goes on from NC_045476.1 coordinate 87,336,497, forward strand.
GGAAATTGTATGCCAAATGAGATTCTGAATGAGCTATACCTGTGTATTTGAAGAGAAAACGTCATGGCTTAAATATCATGCAAAAAAGCTTGTCAAACAATAGCCACAGTTTGTCTCTTAAGGACCCAGAGTCTAAGAAGGGGCCCTAAGTTGATAAGGGTAACTAAGAAGCAGTCTGGTGAAAATGTCATTAGTGACTGGAGGCAGAAGGACAGCTGTGTAACCTGCTAGGTAGCCAGTACAGAGGTCAAGGTGCTCATAAAGACACAGGAAGGCAGAGGGAATCAGGGCTGGGGTAACTAGGCTAGCATCTAAGCTGTCCTGGTGAGACAGGTATATAACAGAAGGGAGAAGAGACTAATACCAGGGAAAATGATCTAATGCTCAAAAAAAGAGCTTTATAGAACTGAGTTAGCAGTGATAACACAGTAGCAAGGTCATGGAAGTCATTTGAGGATATATTTTCAAGAACTTTGCCTCTTTATTGTATGAACAATGTAAACACGAGCAAGAAGGAATGAGTGTGGCTGTCAGTATTTACTTGTTAATCAATGAAAGTTCAAATCCTGATTTAAGAGTCAAGATTTTGAAAAAAACTCGTGTATGCCTTTTTGTTCAGGATATAGAAACAAGCTGGTAAATAAATCACTACCAATCATGATTGTATTATCTTCTATCTCAATCACTTTATCCCTGAATATTTTTTCCTCCTTCCAATTTTGAAGAGAGCTTAGTTGTTGCCTTTCTTATCTTTTACTAGTTCTTTAGTAAAATAACACTTTGTTGTGCTTTGTTGCACTAACATTCTTACCTTCCTAGGTTTTTTGATTCTCTCTGTGGCATTTATTTGAACATTATTCCTTTTTTTTTTTTTAATGGTACAATACCACTTCCAGTGACTCTTTTTACCACAGTGTTTACCACAGTCTCTACCCACAATGTTTAGCTGTGCTCTCTAAAATCTTTCCTGACAGTTTGTGCCATATACTTTTTGTTTCCAGTGTGGTCCTCAAGTAACTTCCATGCTTCCTGCAAAGACTTCCACCTCCTCTCTTTTTCTTTTACCTTCTTTTCAAGAAGTTGGTTCATTTTTATGTTGGTCACCTTTCTAAATTGACTGCATCTCTAGTGAATGTCTGCTTTTGTTGCTACAGAAAGGGCAACAGAAATGCTGAAGGGCCTAGATGAAGACATTTTAAACTGAGGTCACCTGGCTTGTCCAGCCAGGAGAAGAGGTCACTGAGAAGAGATCTCATGGTGGTCCACAACTTATTCACATGAGGAAGAAGAAGGGCAGGAACTGATCTCTTCTCTCTGGTGGTCAGTGACAGGACTGAGGGAATGGCCTGAAGCTGTGTCAGGAGAGGCTTAGGTTAGATATTATGAAAAGCTTCTTCACCCAGATAGTATTGGGCACCAGAAAAGGCTCCCCAGGCAAGTGGTCATGGCAGAAAAGTGCCAGAGTTCAAGAAGCACTTGGACAATATTCTCGGGCACACAGTATGACTCTTGGGGATGCCCTGTGCAGGTCCAGGAGCTGGCCTTAGATTAATTTTGTCTCTTCCAACTCAGGACACTCTATGATTGTATAAATACTGAATTATGAAAATCAGTCACTTTAAGTGTATTGGACTCAAGCACCAGCATTTAGAATCACATCCTTTGTGCTGATGAGGACCAAATAAAAAAATTACCCTACCTCTTACGAGATCTTTTGTGATCTTTCCCTAGTTTAAATAAAGTAAGTCAAGTCTACCATTTCTCTTGTATGCCCTAATCTCAAAGCATCCCTGACCTCTTTTGCATATTGTTGTCATTGTCCCCTATGTGGTCAAGGAGACAGTAATATCTCAAAATTGCTTTTTTTCTCATCTAGGTCTGGATTTTCCCTTGAAGAAGATAGTGTCTTTTAAGATTAAAGTGGATTCTTAAAGCAGTGATTGCACAGTGATATCTGCAAACCTGTGGTTCATAAAAATTTCAATTTCCCTGAACTCCTTCAAGTAGTAACCTTGGTCTTGAGGGATATTTAGATATTTACCTCAAAGGAACATAAGCAGCCTACATAATTTACAAGCCTATAGCAGTTGCCTTACCCCACCTATACTACATTTGACATTTAATTCAGATAACTTGGAAATCCGTCCTCTTAAAAAATCTCTAAGTGCTCATTTTACCTATTTCAAATGAAGAGGAATTACTCTAGGTAGCCTAAGATATCCAGCTGATCTGGATGACTTTCCTTGGTAAATTTCTGTCTCAAGTTAGAGAAGGTCTTATAGACATCATTCTCCTGTTGTTCCTCCATTTACTCCATATTAAAAATCCCTTTTCAGTTAATTTAGTTACAGATTTTGTTTATTGTTGATCTTCATGTGACCAAGATGATTTTGGTGTGCTTCAAAGGTACTTCTATACATACCATAAATATTTATAGCAACATATGTGGCTAATGTGTGGTTGGGTCTGCACATCAGCCAGATTCTTTCTTGACTGCTTTGCCCAACCCTACATCATTGTGGATTTATAAGACCTTAGAAACTCTTCAATGTTCCTTAGCAAGAGGGTCAAGTCCTCAGGTACAGTGGTGATTATAATTCTCAAGGTACTGAAGGTTTACAACTTGCTTCTTCATCTTCTCTGCACAAGGCAGGGCATTCTATGTGCAAACTCTCCTCGTCTAAGATTATATTAAAAAATTTGGTAGAGTTTTAGTCTGGTGTCTTATATCTTTATAGAGTGGTTTTGCTTGAAATTCAGAGAATTTAATTTGCTAGCTCAACACTTTTCTGACTAGATTGGATTCTTCTTTGATAAAGGAAGCTTTAAATAAATTAGTGAGAATGTGAACTACCTTTTTGTCCTTACCTTCACTTTGCAAGGAAACACACTTTACAAAAATGAACCAAAAAGTATCCTGAGAAAATACTGGGACACCCCTCTGACAGAAAGCCCTATATTCCCACAGTTGCAGTTAGATAATAGAATAAGATGAACTATATTTGTTTAGAACAACCATGGATTATGAGCAATAAAGCAGAATCCTTTGTCTGATCTCTGTCTCCCCCGATCTGCCTCAGAAACTTTATGATTTTTGTCCTGCTCTCATCACAAAGGTACTGAACTGAAGCACTTTCACAAGGATTCTGTCAAATCAGTCTAGCCAGCTAGATGAACTGAGTCATTTTTCTTGGGGAATCTTCCGCTTTGACACAAGGTGAAAACTAAGTAAATATTCTCATTGGATGAGGTGATACCAGGACAATCATCATTTTTAATATTCTAGATGCCTAACATGTGCCATATGTCTGTGTTCTGCCCAGTCAGCCCCAAGCAGTTAAAGACCAATTCACCTGAATATTTAAATATACAAGAAAAAGTTATTAAGCCTCTAGCCAAAGCACATCTTCAAAACCCACAAAATCCTTCTTCTAAGTGCACAAACTTGACATAGATAGATATTCAGTTTAAAGCACACATTACCGCTGCCTCGTGACAGCAAGATCACTTGGTTGTACTCCTGAGAATGTATTTTCTTCTTCCTTACCTGTGATTTTCTGTTACTTTCTTCTTTACAATTTTAATAGTTTTATTTTTAATATTGTAATAAGTCTGTTTTATAACATGGTATTGAAGTATTTTTACAATTTTTTATTCAGAGAGAAAATCATGCACATTTAATGTTCTCGAGACACACCACAAAGGACAGAACAGATATTTCTGTGCCATTTGGGGGACAATAGAAAATTGCTAGAACTTTTATTTCCCTCAAAATCACATAGAATTATGGAATCATAGAATCATAGAATCATAGAGTAGTTTGGGTTGGAAGGTACCTTAAAGATCATCTAGTTCCAACCCCCACTTTCGTTGGCAGGGGCATTTTCCACTAGACCAGGTTGCTCAAAGCCTCATCCAACTGGGCCTTGAACACGTTCAGGGATGGGATTTCCACAGCTCCTCTTGGCAGTCTGAGTTTACTTGAATTTTACAGAATCAGGATTGGTGAATTTGGAATGGACCAATGAGCTTGTGAAATCTTCACCATTCAACTACTAAAAGCTAAATAAATCAAGGCTCTGAAAAAACTGATCAGCTTATTCGTTATATACTTCTAGAAACTTTGTGTCAAGTTTACTTTTATTGGACAAATTAAGTGCAATATTGATGACGGTGATGCCTTAGGTTTTAACTTTCATATTTTTCAAATCCTGTACTGCCTAGTGTGTAACTCTGAAGTTTCCTGTAGCCTGTTAACTTCTGCTCTCTCATGCCAGGTAGACATAACAAAGCCTCTCCGGGCCAGCTCTCCAAGGACACCCAGACTGTCCTAGGCCCAAAATGTGTAAACAAGCATCTTAAGGGGGGGCGGGTGAGATTAGGGAAACTACATCATTAACTGATGCTTTAATTGGAGAATTAACCCCAACATGCAAATGAACCTAACCTATAAAATTGTGGAGAACTCGTGACCTATTGTTCATCTTGGGGTCCATCTTGGCAACAGCCTCTGGGTCCCCAGGGTGTACCTTTGAAGGCCTTTCAAATAAATACCTACCTTTATTCCCTTACTCCTGTCTGGTCTCTGTTTTAGGTGGACTCTTCAGTCATATCAATGACAGAAAAATTTTATAATTTTATGTTCATTTATACCACACTGCTTTGATGGTATTTTTGTTATATAAAAAAATAATATATTTTGAAAAATAAACCACATTTATTGTTTCAAGTGAGAATTCAGATTGATTCTAGAAAAACTGCTACAAACCCCGTTTATTTTTATATTTTCATTGCCAGAAATTTCTTGTCAACCAAAAATTTTAACCTTTTTTCATTAAGATTAAGAAAATATATATTTTTAGCCATTTAGTGTTTGAAAGAATTTCAGTTTTCAGAATAGCTACAAAAAGAAGAGAAACTTAAATCTTCAGTAATAGAGGCAGTCTCCAAAGAAAGGAAAAGAGTCTGTTTCTTAATCAAGTATTGTTTCAGATTTTCAGAGCCTGCAGACTAAATCACTAATCAAATCAGGGAACATATTTTGCCTATTTGCATGAGAAAATTTCCAGAGAACTTAAAAACCCTGTTGAACTGTAGGAGTGTATGACCCCAAACTCTTTTTTATGTTGTGTCTCTAAATCTTCTCTATCTCTTCAGATTGTTTGTATTCATACTGTGCATACATTGCACTTGGAAGAGTATTGACCCCACCTTTGTCTTGGTGTTCACATTCCATATTCAGATGTTATGATGGTGCTTAATATGTACATTTTATGAATACAAATATTGTTAAATGTTCTCTTATACTTTCATTTCAGCACTTTTATGATTACAGTTTTTATTCATAAAGTTCAACATTATATTTTCATATAGGAGTGTTTGTGAAATTGAGCTTTATTTTAAAGTATGAATTTATTAAAAGTTACGTGGTCACATATAACTTGCTTAGAGGTTTAGTATCAGTTACAAGGTTCCAAGTCTAATGTCAAGTACCACTACTTCAACACAATCATAAAATCATAGAATAGTTTGGGTCACAAGGGACTTTTAAAGATCATATAGTTCCAAACACCTTCCTTGGGAAAGGATACCTTTCACCAGACCTGTTTGCTTAGAGTTTAATGCAACCTGGCCTTGAACACTTCCAGGAATGGGGCAGCCTCACCACCGCCTCAGTAAAAAACTAAAAGAATGTAGGTTTAGATTAGATATTAGGAAGAAAATCTTTACCCGTGTTTCCTCCTTGTCCTGTCACTACTTGCCCTTGTAAAAAGTCCTTCTCCATGTTTCCTGTAGGCTTCCTTCAGGTACTGGAAGGCCACAATTAGGTCACCCCCAAAGGTCACAGACTTTTCTCTTCCAGGTTGAACAATCTAAGATCTCTTTGACTTTTCTCATAGAAGAAAATCTCTCGCTCCATCATACTGATCAGCTTGTTGGCCCTCTCTAGACTTGCTCCAACTGGTCCATGTCCTCCCTGTGCTGGGGCTCCCAGAGCTGGATGCAGCACTGCAGGTGGGCTCTCACCAGAGCAGAGCAGAGGGGCAGAATCCCCTCCCTCACCCTGCTGCCCACACTGCTTTCGATGCAGCCCAGCACACGTTTGGCTCTCTGGGCTGTGAGTGCACAGTGCTGGGTCATGTCCAGCCTCTCATCCCCCAACACCCCCATGTCCTTCTGGGCAGGGCTGCTCTGATTTGTTCATCCCCCAACTTGTGTTGGTACTGGGGATTGCCCCAACAGAGGTGCTACTTCTGTAATTTTAGGAAAAAATAAGTAGGTGGATTACTTGAAAAGAGAGCAGGTATTAGAAGCTGGAGGATCGTGAATGATAAAATATTATGGTGGGGGGGGGGGGGGGGGGGGTGAAGTTGCAAGATTAGTAGGGTACACCAGAGATTTAATATTTGCATTCTCATTTCCTAAGTCTTCACCTGATGCTATATATGGCTAAAAATCTTTCATTTTTCTGGAAAGTAGGTGAAAGTAGCTTGTAAAATCCATTTAAAAAATGGACTAAAAGCAATAAAAACATTCAGGGACAAAAGATTCTAAAGACTATAAAATATTCTTGGCTAAGAATAGAAAATGGTAGTAGTTTGCTCCAATTTCTGCATATTCCTGTACATGCACACATACTAAGATACTACAGAAAGATCAGGGAAAGGAAAATATCACAGCGAGTTGTCTCTGGAGGGTTTTTCAGAAGAGATCAGACAAATACCTGTTAAGTGCATCCCAGCTCATCATGTAATTTTGATTTAGATAGCCTTAAAGGTTAAATAGAAATAAGATTTTTTTAATGAACCAAACATGAATTATTTCTAAGCATTATCACTACTATTCAGATATTTTGACTTGTAGTAGCTTTTGGTTTTTTTTAATACAGTTCCTCTGTCTGTGTCTTCAATATACTGAAGCCTCAAAGGCTAGTAGTTTAAAAAAACTTGCATCTAGGCTTTTGAAAAAACTTCATAAAACAGTAAATAAAAATACAGTGATGAAAAATAACTGACGTCTATATTGAAGTTGCTCAAAACTCTCTTGAAAGCTGAGAAGAGGGGGGTCCACATGTGTGTGTGTGCAACTGAGATTTCATCACTGTGTGCTTCTACTTTCTAACTGAGAAAATTGTGAACGAAACAATAGGCAAACTCCATGCTTGGCCTTTTTTGTGCTACAGACTTTTCCTTAAATGTTCTGAAAATTGCACTTGTCAATGTGACTGTTCACATTTTTCTTCTCATTTTAAGCATCTAAAGAATGCTAGTCATTAAGCTCAGTTCTCGAGTGGCATGGTTGAAATTGCGACTTCCACAAATTAGATGGGGATGTTGGATGTGAAATGAATAGAGTGAAAGTGTGAGAGCTATTCATTTTAATGAAGAATTTTTAAAGTCCCATGGATGACTTACCTTATTAACATCCTACTCAGACTTAAAGTTTTACTAAAACAAGATATTTTTTTTGTATTGACGCTAGTAGTAGACAGCATTAAAATGAAGAGAAAACACTTACTCCCCACTGTAGCATTCATTTTACAAGTGCCTAATTTATGCTCTACTAATCACTTCTCCACATGTTAAATGGCACTGTGACTTGGAATTACAAACTGGTGTAAAACAATACTATTCACACTATCGTACTTGGCTCTTCTGTCATTGAATCCCCATGGGAAAATTATGTTTCTGTATGCATACGGTGAATTATACTACTATAGAGAATTAAGACCAAGAGCTGAGCATATAAAGGTATTTACACATTCAGTCACGAATGAAGTATGCACAAACACACTTTTAAAAATATTTATATTTAGTCTAGTTATGCTAAAACTGCAAGTTCCCTTTACTTAATGACAGAATTCTCAAACTTAATGACAGTTTGAGACCATTATGACCATTATTAAAGGCATCGAAAGGTGACAAAAAGAATCCAAATTTTCAAATACTCATAAAATCTACAAAACATGTACATATCACACTCACAACTAGCATTTTCATTTTTCTTTCATGTACGTAACCTCACTTAGGAAATGAATAGTCAATTTTCCAGTTGAAAACATCAGTTTTGATCAAGAATGGGGCTGCTTCAAAATACATACAACAGAAAGCGAAGAAATCAAATAATTCTTTTTACATCCTTCTGGAGTGGTGTTTTAAATTCAAATTAAAAGGATACATCAGGTTTAATAGCCATGACAGTAATTCTTGGCCTAAACAACAACAACAAAACAACAGCTTCAGAGTTTGTTCTAGTTTATTTGTAGCACATAAAGAGAAGCAGCTGCCTTTTACAGAAGAACATTCCTAGGATAGACTCCAACATGTACCGGGTTTGGTGCTAAGTCTAGCACCAAAAAAAATGTTGCAACTTTTTTTAATATTAAGCCATCTACTTATTAAAGTGATTTATAATTTTTAATACCAGGTATTTACTTCAAAGTGAATCATACTTACATGAGAATATTTACTTCAAAGTGAATTATATGATAAACCAAATGTGTAGGTCTGTAGAATCTGTCTTCCTCTAGCAAGGACTAGATACTTCAGTAAATGCTACATAACCCTGAGTAGAAATGAATTGATTTTAACGTAAATGAGATATTCATTCTTCTGAAGAATTTTTTCTCTTAATATGCTGTTTATTTTGAAACAACTTATCCAGCCCATTTTGGGAAATATATTTCTATTAGCAAAAAACAAGCTTTTCTCAAACCTTATGAAGTTTAGCATTGTGTCAGATTAGTGCAACTTTGCAAACAAACAGTAATTTTCAACCATGGCTTTCTTCAGCTGTAGAAACAGAACAAGACACAAAGTGTTCTTGACAAGAAAATGGTCTAAGCCATGTTGTTCACACAGAATTATAAGAATACAAGTAACCAAAACATGTATTTTTCACAACCTTCAAAATTGTAGAATGTAGAAGTAGAAGCTACTTCTTGTAGCAGGCACATATAAACTTCATGTAAAAAAAATGAAAGGAGTGAAAAATCATTTTATGAAAGCATACTTTAAAAAGATTTTTGTAAACTTCAAGTACTAGCCCATCATAATATTAACAGTTACTGCCTGGTTTGCTCGTTTTCTAAAACAAAGGAAAAGTGCTAGGAGGTTTGATGTCTGTGTTGTGGGATATGGAAAGGAGTACCTATTGTGTAAAAAGAAATGATAAAAATTTTACATGTGACTATAATTACTCTTTCAAGTAATTGTATCTACACTAAGCATATATTCTCAGTGGTTAATCATTGGACTCCAGTCTGCCAACACATCTGTAGTTTTTCACTTAATTTCTTTCTGTTGCTGATGTACATAGTTTTCATATGGAACCAAGGAACAATCAGACTTTTGTGGAACAGAATTTTAAATTGATGCAAAATTAGTGTTATTTTTCAAAAATGTTTGAATTCATTTTCTCTACCCAATGGACCATTTTAAATGGTTAAAGAAATATTTATCTATAGGTATCTTAAGCCTCCTTTCTGATACACTGTGTGAAGTAGTGCTCGGTGACTGTATTATTAAATACAGGTGGAAGTTAAGTTCCTGATTTTAATTTGAACTAGTATCCAATAATTATACCACCATTTGCTAGTACAGATTCCTGTGATCAGAGATGTTCCCATGATTGTAAACTACAATTTTAGTTCCATAAATGAGAGTTTCCAAAAGCATATTTAGTTACCTAAACAAACAGAGAGTACAAGATATACTACTATAAAGGTATGCCCACACTTTGACAGGAGAAATACCTTGACTGGTTGAGGAGTACTGTCTGTAAATGGAGTAGGGCAATAGCAATATACTAAGAAACAGAAAGACTGGTGAGAGGTACATGCAGCCCAGTAGGTTTGAGAGCAACCTGATCGTGATGCTATGTGAGCAGTAGCAGAACACTATTTGTTCAAGGATTATGGGGGGAACTGCTATTAGTGGGTCAACCAAGAAACCAGTTCCATCCCTGGAGTAGCACGCTTTCATCCTCAGTTTTCTTGTGAAGCTTCCAGCCAGTTGCTAGTCATTGATAGTGTATAAAATTGTGATCTCTGCATTAGAGCCCTGTATGACATTTTTCTGATTTAAATGGAGTCAAGGTTACCATGACTGCTGTATTTCCTGCCGCTAATCTCTATAAGCAGATCACAGCCAGTGTCACCATCATGTGGTATCAGAAAAATACAACCAAAAAATATGCTCTTCCTATCTGATACCTGAAATTTCAATCTATTTGGATTCTGTTAACCTTCTGAGGCAAGCAATTTTTCATATCTATTTCAGCATTAGTCCTGTACATTTTGTAACACAACTGGAGTCTCCCACTGATTAGATAAATATTCAGCATTCTATTATTTGTCTTTATTTAGTGCTAGTCTAAGATCATCCACACAATTTCTTAAACTTCCAACTTTGATGCAGAAGCATAAATACTGCTGCCTTTATTCTTGTCTTTGCATCTGTCCTGGTTCTGGACAGGGCAGGGTTAATTTTTGCAGTGACCAGGAGGGGTGTGTACCCTGAGGACTCTGAGGGTATTTTATGCCACCTCACATCATGTGCAGGGGTCAGAGGAAAAGGATTCTTCTGGTTGGGTAGTGTGGCAGAGCAGTTGCGTGTTCATGATTTCCCTGTGGTGAGCACTCACATGTGAATCATTTCCCTCTTGTACATGTTGTTCTTAACATTGTACCTGTTGCTGTTTGTCTCTAATTTCATGGTTGTTTCTAGCAAATTTTTCTTATCTCAGCCCGTGATCTTCACCTTTTTTCCCTCCAATTCTTCTCTCCAGCCTGCTGCAGGAAGAGGTGAGGGAAGTGATTGAGTGGCAAGAGGTTTGGAGTGTTTCACTAAATCGTGGTCTACCATTCCTAAACCATGACAGCAGCCCATATGAAGAGCACCCCTCCATTCTTAATTCCTCTGCTTGAGTGTGCATGTCTTCTTCCGTAACTTAATTATTGTTATTTATTTCAGGCATGAGAAAACTAGATCTTTCATTGAGTTAAAATCCATTCCTTCCTAACAGATACCCTTTAATCCACTGTGGCTGGATGAATCCAGCCTGGTTTCTGACGAATCAAAGTTCTTACTCCTTGCACTTTCTGAGCCAGACACTAAGATTCTTCTACTTCTTAGGAACATTTCACTGACATAGGTGTGCTTACTGTCATCTTTCTTCTGAATTATCTGAACATGCTTTCAGATTCTTTCCCTTGCTCTTCTCTTTCAGCAGTATCCATGTAAACTCTGATTGCTGGCTTTTCTCCAGACCTTTCTAAGGTGGATCCAGACTCCCTAAGAGACCAGGCTCTTCTATAATCAACAGGCAAATCACTATACAGTATGCTCTGAGAGGAGAGGTTGTCAACTGGATTGAAATAGCACCTTCTGCCACTGAAGTACTGCTTTAGAGCTTGGGTTTTTGATTCCAAAGATATTTGCTCATTGCAAGAGGTTAAATGACCATATTTTAATCAGGAAAGAAACACTGATGTCTCCCCTTTCTTTCAGTTTGGTGTCCTCCCAGAAAACAAGACTGCTATCTAGACGTTGACTCTGCCGCATGATGTTCCTAAAGATCTCTACAAAGCTCTGCTGCCTTTAGCACAGGGGATTGTTTGCTTTTCAAGAATAATCTGCTCAAGTGTGTTCTTAAATTTTGTGAGTGAATCTCTTCAGTTTGGCTACTCTGCTCTCAAGAGCTAAAATGTTCTCTGATGCTATAAGTGGTCTGTGTCATGCTTAAATATATACTATCTTTTCAGAAAAGCTGTTAGCAATGAAATTAATCCCTACTTTATTTTGCCAAAGTTCTTTCTCCATTTCTTCTTTCAGAGTGAGAAAACAGAGAGTTTTGAAGTTGATTTTATGTCTGGATGAATTTGCATACTGCAAATACAGTGAATCAAGATCTACAAGCTAGATATCATTTAGCTGTAGCACCAAATGTACACTAATACAGTATATTATATATACACACTATTTTCTAATTGAAATTAGAAATCTAATTACATAGATGGCTTGTGCACTTTCATTTGTAGCACATTCATTTATACTTATTTATATATATATATATATATAAAAGATGCGTTGGTCAAATGTTCTATTGTTTATGTATATCAGATATGGCTTGTAAATAATAGTCACAATTAAAGTGGGGTTTTTTACTATCTACAAGTCTAGTTAGTTTTGTTTGAATTGAAAATATTGCTTTTCAATTTTTCCTAATTGGCACTACTATTAACTATTAACTATTAACTATTAATCCTTCAGTGTTAATTTTCTTTTATGCCGATAGGTTAGAACTATGGATTGAAAATTTCATCTCTTTGTTTTTAACTATGACATCTGCTGTTATTCTAACTCATAGTTTGGTAAATCTGCATGCATGTATTGCCATAAGGCATAAATGAATTCTTAGATTTTCTCAAGGGCCAGATGAAGTTCCCAGAAAGGCAAGAGATTTTTCCGTCTCGTCTCTCCATGCTTTGTTTTTCATTTCTTGAAGGTCCTAAATGTTATCTATCATTATCCAATGGATATCTTTAGTTCTAGCTTGTTCACAGCAGTCAGTAGAGCACTCATAATGTTGTAGCATCTCACTCACCCTGGAGAGGAATGATGGGTTGCCTGGCAGCAATTCTCATTCAAGATGATATCAGACCCATCCAAGCCTCCTTGTCAAGGTCAGTTCTCAATAAATAACAAAGGGTAGAATCAGTCTGCAGAAAAATACTTTCCTGCACAGGATTCAAATCACCACTAAAGTAGTTTTGTGTTAAATTATATAAATGTTAACATAAACATGTAATTAAAATGTATTGAAGAGAATTTGCAGAAGGCAAACAACTGACAAACTATACCTATTATGATGAGTTCACTTTTTAACATCATTTATTAGCTCTGAAGGAAGACTGTCTTGCAAATAGAGAAAACAATTTCTGCCTACAGTAGAAAGCCTCTAACAAGATGAACACATTAAAACACCAATCTGGCTATTGCTTCCCAACAAAATATATTTGGAGTAAAATAAATGTATCTGTAGATGCTAGACTCCCTTAGAATGATTTAGTGAAGCCTTATGGTGAGAAGCAATAAAAAGACAGATAAATCTGGTATCTTGCTCTACTGTGAAATTTCTGATGAAAGAGGAAATAAAAGAAACTTAGAAAAGGTATATTGTTCTTTTCACATGAAAATACTCTTAGGAAATAACGACTGATTATTTCCTTTTACTAGCAAAGTAGTCTCCATTAAAATTTGTCAGTATATATGAATGCAAGCGTATGCCTCACTAATGCTTTATACTCCAACGTTGGAAATAACTTCACTAGATGTTACTGTTCTTCCTAAATTTCCATCACTGTGTTCACAGAGCCAATTCATCTAGCCATCACTGAACCCTAGTTTAAGAGTCAACCAAACTGCTGGTTTTCCTGGCGGTATTTCTACTATCTATTCTAATCAAGTCTGGAACATCCCCCAAAAGTCAAACTGAAACTTTTTTCCTAAATGCCATATAGATTTCTGCATTATAATGCTCATGAATCAAACCAAAATATCAGCTATCAATCTCAATTTACTGGCTGAGAGGTGATGAGGAACAAATGAAATTCCTCTCGACTGTAAGTGATCGTATCAGGCTACCGCTTCCCTTCCAGTACAAAATCAAACAGAATATTGACAAAACACAGTATGGGTGAACTCATTTGAGTTTGTGATGAAAAAGAGTAGGAGTACACACACCACTAGCTAGAGATGACAGAGACTGATGCAAAGTGTAACCACTCCATTTCAATGCAAAGTCCAATAGGCAGTCATTTTTCTTTTACTGGTAATATTAATAGAAAAAGCTCTGCTTTCATGCAGGATGTGAATATTTTAGCTGCACAATTTTTTTTGTTGTTTTGAACTACACCTGAAGTTGAACAAGATTAACTCATAAAGGTACAGCTAGCTATCCAAAAAATAAATACAGACTAAGAGGATTTTTGGGTCCTAGATTTAGTTAATACTCAAAGATATTCCCCACAGAGATAAAGGAATTGGATAAACACCAGCCCACAAGAAATGAAGAGATAACCTCCAAAAATAATTTTCATTAGATTTCTTTTTTCTTTTGTCCAATTTCAGCTTCACAGGTGTGAATACATGGCTGACTTGTGCATAATGTCCAAGCTTACTTCTAAATAAAGATGAAACTCATTGATTATTTAATTTTTTGTCCTTTCAGACGCAGAAAGACAGCTTGTCATAAAAAATAACAAGAGTTGCCATTCTTTCTCTGACAGCGGAAAAAAGCATACAGTCTTTATTTTATTATCATTTTAATCAAGATAGCAGCTGCTCACTTTTGAAGTGAAATGAGAGGAAACTTACATTAAAAATTAACCATTGGTCAAGCCTGGTAGAATATGTTCTTAGCTTTTTTTACTTTTTGTAGCATAAATGTGATTGTATCCTTTTAAAATTTCTTGCCATTTTGCCCATTAAAACTAAACTGAGTGCGTCTGGGGGTGGTGTTTTGTGCTGGGGTTTTTTGTTGGATATTTTTTGTTTGGGGGGTTTCTGGGTTTCTTTTGTTTGTTAGTTTTGTTTTGCTATCAATAGCCATTATTCAGAGCAATTTGTTTCTGACAGAGGTAAGCAGTGCACAACCACAAAGCAGTCTGAACACTGTTTTTACTAGTATCATGAAAAATTTCCAGGTTAATTTGAATTAAACACATGTTTGCTTGTGAAGAGAAGTTCAAGGCTCATTTTAGATAGGGGTTTTTTTTCAAATGGTAGGAGACACCAGCTAATCGTTCACATTTCTGGTACATTGTCCTACCTAAGGCTAGTTTATCAAATTTTTCTAAAGAAACACAGTCATCCTTGTTTTGCCTGAATATTACATGTTTATGTAAACACCTGAAATGTGAATTCCTTTATGGTCTTTGTAACATAAGAATCTCTTGGCTTGATTCATCTCTCAGGGGCTCAAGTTTGGCCATTTGGCCTGAGGGAGTATATCAGAAGATGATTCCATAGCTTAGTTGGTAATGGTTATATCCCATGCTCTATTATCTTAGGCTACTTTCTGTTCTTTGAAATTGATGTTATCTGGTTATCACTGGACACTTTTGTACTGGTATACAAAAATTATAAAACATCAGTATTCATCTTCTATCAGTAACTTGTCTGCAACTGACAGAAACTGAAGGTCAGCTTTTAAAGTAAGTTAAGAATTTGATACTACTCAAGGAAAGGAACCTAGAATGCCTTGACAGAACCTTTCTTAACAGAATATGTGTTTAGAGACATCACCTTGCAGATTAGAAAACACTTTCTAAAACTAGTAAGGCATCTAGTTCTAAGAACCTTCAACACCACATGTAAGTTTTCACCTAGATCCATATATAAACAACCACTAAGGAAATCACAACAGAAGTTTCATGATCTCTTACTGGAGCAAATAGAATGCAGCATAATAAAAATAGCAAAATGTAAGTTCTCTGAATTTGCAGTTATGAGAACACAGAATTTAATGTCACATATTATGAAATATGCATAAAGATACTTCCTTGGTTTAAGGAAAGCAACCAAGTTCCATTAATTTGAATTAGAATGCCAGATTACAGAAGAAGACAGCTAACTAGAAAGGAGGGATTTCTGTCCTCCCTCCCAGAGGAGGCTGGATTTGTTTTATGTTTTATTTAAATAAAGGAAAAAGAAAGCTGGAAGCTTACCTTTATCTTTAGCAGCAGCAGTAGGTTTTGGAATAAGGACAAAAATGTTGGGAATTATGAAAATGATAACAATATACATACACTTCTAAAGAAAAATAGCTTCTCATCCTCTTAACAAAGCCAGAAATATCTGTTCACAATGCACTCACACGCACATACGCCTTGTTTTTATACCTTGAATCAACCTTCCAGGTAATTGTTCATTAAAATGCAAGTGACTACAGTCTATGTTCGAATATATAATATACTTCAAAACCTGAAGGTTTTGTGGTTTTGTTCTAATTGTTTTGCAGTTCTTGAACCATTTGGTGTGGGAAATGCAGTGGAGATTTCATGTTTGAGATTGCTGCTGTTGTAGCTCAATTTCTTTTTAAAAATTAGCTTTGGTATCCTGTATAGCAAACTTCTTTTTTTTTCTTATTCTGGAAATACCTCTTATTAAAGATAAACAGAAAGTATTCCTCTGTTGAGGAAGAGTTCTTAAGATTTTCAAGAGTCTATTAATTATTGTTCCTTTCCAATTTAATCTTCTTTGAAAGTTTTTGAAGAGATAGCACTTTCTTATTTACAGCCATTAATTTTACATAAGACATATAATTTTTCTTTGGAGATGATACTTACTGGAAGAAGAGTACTTTTCCTGGATAATTTTTCAAGAAAAGTTGAAATACTGTGACTATGTTATGCATAATTACTTCATAGATTGTATGAGTTTACTGTCAACCCTTCTAATACTGTGCTAATATCACGGGGAGTCTTTATTTTGCCTGAAACTTCTAGTGGATGTGGAGAACAGTTTTTCTTTAACTACTTCTGAGTTGAATACTTCTATCATATATATACATATGCATATTTATTTATTTATGTCTCTATTTACACATGCACATATATTTCATATCTGAAAATATCTGTGTCTCAGTTCTTTCTCACTTTTCTCATTGTGATAGTTGAAGATGTAAATCTGTAGGTCAGGACTTACTTTAAAGTATAATAACATGCTGATCACCTAAAACTCTCATCAATGTTGTGGCCTAACCCCGTGGGCAGCTAAGCCCTACACAGCTGCTCAAAATCTAAAACACACCATCAAGCAAGCTTACTATAAGGAAAATTAACATCGCAATCAGACACAGTAGAAGCTGATTTTGATGTTCTTATAACATAGGAGAAAAGCTGTTGAAGAAGTTAGCTAGAGTACCTTCTCCAGAGGTACACAGTGTTGTGAAAAATATGTTGGGACAGGTTCAAACGCACAAAAATTTAATACAGCAGTCTGCAGCTGATGGCAAACAACCATTGTAATGGTGACAGATGCTTTGGGGCACAAAGAATAAAATAACAAAGAAGAGAGAAAGAGGAGAGAGAGACAAAGGGAAAACTCTTCCGAGTTGACAGTTATTAAAAGAAAGCACAGGAATTCCTAGACAAACACTCTCCTTATGTGTTTCCTCTGATGCAGCAGACTGTTTTTCCCTGTAATACTTTACCTACAGCAACTACACAATTTCCATCAGGAACCAATCAACCTCCCAGCTGTTGTTCCTGCTTGTGATGCCTCAATTGCTGACTACATCAGGGCAGGTACTGCACACTGCCTGGCTGCTGGCAGTGCATATTATTGTCCCCACCAGCATAACCATGGGTTAACTTCGGCAGCAGGAAGAACAATGGTAAAGAAGAGTCATTCTTACACTAATGATAATTGCTTCCCAGAAGTAACTTAAGTAGCAACACCACTGAGCTTGTGGGAGCAAGGCCATGGGAATCACAGCAGCAAAAGAATAGCATGAGAAAAGTATGTGGAAAACCCTCTCACAGCAGATCACAGGAAGAGGTACAGGTTTGCAGGCTGTAGAGTGGGAAAATTGAATGTCCTTAGCAATATAAAAAGGGTAAGACACCCAAGGAGCTGTGGAAAACCAGACTGGTACCACCTGAAGTATGAAAGTCTCTTTCTTAGGTGGAAGGGAGGGTGAGAAAGAAACGTGAGGTGAGATTTCATGCTGATCTACAGTGTGAAACGATAGCCCTTTGTTCTGAGATTTTCTTCCCTACTTAAGAGAAAAATATGGGTTTGTTTAGAAGCACTGTATACTTTAAACACAAAATAATAGAATCATAAATGCCTACCTAGTTTGTACAAAGACTGAGGATCATTTTGTGGAAAAAAAGATGAAATACTTGTTTTGAAATGTGGAGACATTTTTTATAGAGATTGTGACATAAAATTGCATCTACTTAGAGTGCTTCAGGCAATTATGATTCATTCAGCTGATATTATATTTCTTCTTTGAGGACAGTATCTTCCATAATCTACCAAGCACAAGGTAAAACAATGTATTATAATAATCTACATAGTTAAAAAGAGAAAATAGGATACGAACTATACCAGCGAATGACAACTAGACGAAATGCAGTTTATATTTACTGTTTATATTTGATTTTATCAATAAATATTGCATTTTGAGAAATGAACAATAATTTTTCTTATTGTAACACAAGTAATACATTTTCTGTTGAAAATTCATAGCAGAAATTTTTTCCTGTCCCATTTATGAATAAGATTAATCCTATACAACGTCATGTATCTAACATTTTTCCCTAGAAAATATATTCTAGGCTATACAGAGAGTGTTACACAGACCTCAAGAGATTTTCTGGAATGAGGAATTCTTAGTCCATTTTGGTTTCTTGATTAATTAAAATATTATCTTCTCTAGTTTGTACCAAAGAACTTTATTTAATGAGAAGTCTGTTATTTGCTTTTACTTCAAATATCAAACTGCAAAAATTTAACCTGATTGGCAGCTCTTCTGAAGATATGTGCATAACATCCTCAGGTCACTGCCTCTCAGTCGTCAAAAACGGAAATTTTATGACTAAGTAAAAGAAGATGCTTACTTCACAAAATGTTGCTCTTTGAAATACATTGTCTGTATATGTGACATAGGGGAATCTTTGATTTACACTGTAAGCTAAAACCAACACCCAGACATTAGACACAATCCTATGTTCGAGTGGCAGCTGGGAGAGCACTCAGAAGGTTGTCACAATGTGAGTTGGAACAAAAATATAAGCAAAGTTCCTTTAAAATATGAGGAGTCAAAGTTCGAACAAAAGATTACACTGAGTATGGGTTTTGAGGTATGTACCTTCATATGGAAAGAGGAAAAAGAGTAGGACTCTAGTGAGTTTCAGCAGTCAGTGCCTGAGGACACTTGCTGTGCTCATACTGGTTTTCCAAGGATTTAACTCCTAGTTCTAACAGGTGATGTTCTCTTCCACGTCCTTCATAACGATGACAAAAAGTTCTTCCTACCTTGTCTTCTGTGATCCCACATGAAGCAGAAGCAGCCTGGACATGAGAAAGACAGGGACATTCCTTTTACAACTCCTTTAGGCAGTAAATAAGAATAGCACTTGTCAGCTGCCACAGAGAGCTAAGCATGTCATGGTAGAGATTGCAGATACATTCCAAGACTTGTACAATCACAGGGTAGCTCAAGCTTGGAAGGGATCTCGGAAGGTCATCCTGTCTTAGCTCTTACTCAAAACAGGGCCAGTTATGAGGTCAGGCCTAGCTGCTCCGAGATTTATTCAGTCATGTCTTAAACCTCCTGAAGAATTCACCACTGCTCTGTGCATCCAGTTTGAGTGTTTACCTGTCATCATGGCAACAACAATAAATTGAAAGCAGTGCCATGAGTTCATGCCAAAACCACAAAGAGGCTCTAAATTTTCTACTGAGCCATAACAAAATACATTATTATTTTACTAAACTACTTTCAAGAACATTTCACTTTTTCATGTTCCTGCTTCCTTAAAGTAAAAAAAAAAAAACAAAACACCCCCAAACCCCCAAAGACACAAACAAAATTCCTGTATTAATTAATTCATCATATTCACTGAAAGATGCATCCACTCTTCTTATTTTTCAGTTTGAAAAGTTAACAGTTTTTTCTGGCTTTATAATTTTCCAAAAATAGACAATTACAGCAAACCACAGACACCCCTTTGGAATTTCATGTCATGTGTTTTGCCTTTAAGGATATATTCTTAGTGGCACTCACAAATACTCAACTGATAATAATTTTTGTCTACTAGAATAATGCAGCTAGGAGAAAAAATCACTACTCTCTTTTAAAGATGTGAATTTTAATAATCATTTGCAGTATGTTTTATAGGTAGTACTGGCTTGCAGCTCTGTCTTTTAGATATCATATTCTTCTCATGTCTAAATCACGAGAAACAGTTCTTTTGACTTCTGTAATTTAAGGAAACAATGACAAAAGTGAATTTTTATCCAAAAATTTTATCTGTCTGTACTTCCTTTTTCCCAAGAAACTGTGCAGCATTTGTTACCTCAGGTGATGTATTTAATTCCTAATTCACATTAACAAATTTGCACTGCAGATTTAGAAAAGTTGTATAGGCCAAACTACATGATTCGATCAGTTATCACCTTTAGGTGGATACAAGGAGTCAGTGATATAGCATAGATTTGAACTCCTATTAATACTTATTAGGTTTTCTTGACTTGCTTCATTTTCTTTTGCATCCTTGTCCTATAACTTGCCTTTTCCTTGGTAGATATAGGTGTCCAGAGACAAAATATGGTCATTGCCTGATATACTCCTGCTTTGATCAAGTGAAAGTTCTTTAAATGTTTTATAGCTCATTCTTCCCCTCCTCTGCTGTACAGGCTGCCCTATTAAAATGATACAGTAAGGGCAATACCTGTTTAGGTATACCATCAGCTTAGTAACTCCTTTGCCATCATATATTGCTTATCTCGGACCATAAAGATAGACATTTTCTTTTCATCTGCAAGTCTATGACCTCTCTACCAATTATCCCAGGCTCAAGATCAGCCAGGCAGGAAGAGGAACAGCAGGAGACAATGGCTGAGTGCTAAAGAGAAGCCTAAATATTTTCCAAAAAAACAACGATCTTCATCTTTATCAGGCAGGGGGTCAGTATCATCAGCAAAGGATGAATGGTTATTTACTGCAGGATAACCAGGGTTTCAGAAGCATCCAAAGCTTTGCTGTTGCTCCAAAAACTTACCACTGTTTAACAGCTGTCACAAGAAGGCTAATGACCACAGGGAATGTGTCACAGATTCCATCTCTGAGAGAGCAATGTACGTGTCGTATCTCACATTCTATATATAGATTGAAAGAGATGCAAATTCACTTGTGGGGTGTTTTGCTGCTATTATTCACTGGTGTCCGTATTAAAAATAGGAAAAAAGGAGACAGTTTCAATGAGTGGGATTCAAGAGACAAGATGCACAAGGTTAATGAATTACAGAGATTCAAAACCTAAATCAAATTTTACATGTAAAATAGATAGATTGAATGTTCCATGAAGAGGAAAAAATACAAATAATAGGGTTCGCTTAAGTCACTAAAAATCAGAGTATAAATAAAATTATATTGTACTAGTGCAAATTATAAAACAAATCTCTCTTATGATTTTGGTACTGATGACCATAAAATCCTGTGCAGGTCTATTGATGGCAAACACAAATGGTAAATCAATGACAACGGGGACAAGCAACTGAATTTATTTCAGATTTAACTTTCTTACTCTTCTACTATATAGATATAGAAAGCAGGAAAAATCACTCTTATGAAAGTTATTTTTCAGTCTTCTCTTGTAATATAAATAAATAATTGTAATGTAAATAAAGTTGTAGATGGTACCCTTTTTATAAATAACTTATAAAAAGCTAGGATCTTACTGGTGAACAGGAACCTTTTCTCCTGAGATTGGGCAGGGGTTATTTCGGAATGTTTCTTGGTATTGGTCTTGGGTTTGTAAAGTTTGTTTGGAACATGGGACACTTCAACTGCATCTTCTATATTTACATAAATGAGGCTGTGCTTTCTGGGTTGCCTTTTGCCTGCATCTGTACATACCTTACTGTTGTGGTTTTGGCTGCAGTAGATTTAATTTTCTTCATAGAATTATAGAATGGCTTTGGTTGAAAGGGACCTTAAAGATCACCTAGTTTCAATCCTTTTGCCATGGGCAAGGACACCTTTCACTAGACCAGGTTTTTCAAAGCCCCATCCAACTTTCCCTTGAAGATTGCTAGGGATGGGGCATCTGCAGCTTTTCTGGGCAACCTGGTCCAGTGCCTTACAGTCTTCAAAAATATTTTAATAATGATTGTCGTGAAATTCTTTCTGTGTTTTATGGAAAGTTTCAAAAGGCTTCAAAATTTTCACATTATAGACTCTTCTATGTCTTTTAATTGTTTTACTGTGTTGAATTTCCCTTTAAATCTATTATTATATGTTCATGGTAGCTGTTTGTCTGAACTCAAATTAAGTAATTTAAAACTCCTCTCACATTCTATTGTGTTTTCGTGATAAAATGGGTAGTTAACACATGATAGATGTGGAAAAGAAAGGCAAAAGTGAATAAGTTGATAGCTTCTTTAGTGTAATCGTTTCTTTTCTTTAGGAAAGTGTCTTGCTACTGTTATGACTAAATGAAGGCATATTTGGACAAAGAAACAGTATTTTTGCTTGCAGGCTGAGGGTATAAGAAAGACATTGCATCTTTAAGCAGGGCTCAGTAAATTCTGACCCTAAATGATTATTTTTCACTGATTTGGCTGTTTCTTGACCACCATGGAGCAGGCAGTGGCCAGTGCAGGGGTGCTATGAGATTTAAAGAAGCTCCTTGCTTTCTCATGGAAAAAATGAAGTTACGTGCTTATAGATGGGGCATTTGAAGGACTGTGATGATCTGTTCCCTTTAGCAGAGTACTCACTGGTTCAAGTTTAAAGTTTGGGGACAGTCATAACTGAGTTTGTTACTGAGAAAATGAGAAGATTACCACATACCAAGGATTTGATCCAAGGTCTTGATGCACATTTGATGTCTTCCAGTTTCCTCAAAAAAGCTTTTGATTGCACTCAAAGTGCTCTGGTCGAAATTTTCAAGCTAGTTAAAACAAAGTAATAGGTAATCCAGATAATATTGTGTTTGTAAGGAGATGGGAGATAAATTTAGTTAGCTTCCCTTCCCACCTTGTGTATAGACTAAATTTTGGAATATTAGAATTTTGAAATACTTGGTCCATAAATTATGAAGATCATGCAGGAATCAAGAATGGAAGGTGGAAGTAAATGGAGGACTGGGAGGAGGAATCGTGCATCCAATTGTCATGTTTGTAGGACTTAGGATGAGTAGTCACATGAAGAGCAGTTAATAGAATTACTCTTAAATCATTAAGAGTCATAAATCTCTCTTTAGGGGAAAGGAGATGCTGAAATTTAGATCAAAATTTAACAGCAGATTCATTATTTTAAAAAAGGCAAAAAGCTCATTTTGCTGCATAACTGGAGCTACTAAACCACTGTAGATGGGACTATGTGTATCCATTAATATTAAATAACCTATGCCCTACAAAAATCAGAAAGGCCTGATCCTTGGGTGTGGGTCAAGAAAATTAGTTATATTAAAGATGTTTAATCTGGCAATTTTGAGTTTGAACAGAATACTATTGCTTGTTTAATTCACCTTCATGTTTAAAGTGAAAGCAACTGCAAGGAATGAAATATTGCTTAAAATATTCAGGGCAGCAGTGTATGCCTCAAGAGATAAGCATTTCACTGTTCATTTAATTAAGACAAAAAAAGCGCAAGCTTCAAGTGTTATTTACAGGTTCTTGACATATTCACTAATGAATCATAGGATGCTGTAAAGGTTATTCCGCCTATTACAAAAGAAGTGCACAATAATTGTTTCTTAAACAACTTATTTTCTTCACACTTTTAGTCTGTTCATAGTAGATCAATGTGCTTGAAATTGGAAACAAAGATTCTTTTTTTTCACTGTGTCAGCAAGCTGGCAAGGTTGCTTCATATGTGAGATAGAGTACAGTGGGACATTGTTATGTACATTGCTGTACATTAAGGAGTTGAGCATACTACCGGCACAATTTTCACTACTCTGTATTTTCCAGGACACATAATTTGTTGTTAGGGATAGCAGAAATCTTTGCTGCCATTTTCAGCATACCAGATAACAAAGGATTATCAAAATACAATAGATTCTTTTCTTTAGTACAATCTTTATTCTTTCTGCATGCAGAGTTATCCGTTGGATTGGTAATTTTTGTTTCTATTTATTTTAAATTCTTTCAGACACAGACACTTTTTCTTGAGTAATTAACAACCTGTTACATTAGACAATCTCTCAGCTAAAACTAATCAAGAAACAACCCTTCTTTTCCAAATACGTGACTTTAGGGTTAATGGAGATGATAATGCATCCTTACTCAGATATAAGGAGTGCTAGACAATGTGTAGCAGTATCCATATTAGCATTATGCCAGGTTTTTAAGTAACAGCTCTAAGTACAGCCTGTCTTACATACTAATGTGTTGCTCATCTTCTATCTTCTAAAGAACAGGCATCAGCTTACTTCAGCTGTGGCTAACTACAGAAAGACAGATTATGAAATACAGTATTTATAGTTCTTGGGTTTATGTACTATCTAGATTAGAGATCCATCTTTGGAGAGTTACTGATTTTACTGGGTGGATTTTGTCCTCTCCACCTGTCACACTGCCAGCTGTAATCTTGTCCACATTAGGAACTCTACAACATCTACAAGTCCCTTTCTTCCTTTCAGTGGAGACAGGACAGTGAAGAACTTCCACAAGCCAGAAAGAGAAACAAGAGGAGAAAATAAAACCAAACCAAATCAAACAACCACTCATATGATTTCTCTGTTATTCAGATCACACTGCGAGTTGTTTATAAATGTGATCACATCCAAGACACTTGACTTCATTACTAAATTTTGCTCCTAACTGAAATAAAGTACATAACTCTTTTTTTTTAAGATTTAAGAGCAAAACCAATGACTACCTAAATTGAAAAGGTGGGGGAGGGGGGGGGGCGAAGGGGGGAAAGGAGGGGGTGTGTTTGAAACAAAAAACAAACCCAAGATTTTTCTCATCCATCTTACTATTTCACACAGATGTATTTTTCGACATTTTTGCATAGTCCTGTTGATGGCTTCCACATCTTTCCCTCTCTTCTTTTTGACAAAGGATTAGAAGCAAATGCACTCTTGAGTCCCACAGTAAACAGACAGAAAAGCAAAATAAGCCAAATGGAGGATGAATAACTTCTTTGCCATACAACATATTTTAATATCTTTTTGGTGCTTTTCATGACCACGGAAAAAGTAGATGTGAAACACCAGTTTGAATACTGCATAGGACTTCCTCAAAAGAAAGCTTTCTGAATAGAAAGCTGTAACTCTTATGGTAGACTTGGAGATTTTTATATTCATTCACATTAAAGAAACAATCCTCCGCCAGGATTTAAAATGAAAACTTAAGTGGAGCAATTACTGTTTTCTCAGCCCCAAAAGAGCAAATAAGCTTACTTTGTGAAGTCTGAAATTTAAATACCTTGTCAGATGGGTGAAACATGCTTTGAATTGTTCCAAAGTGTTCTTATTACAGGTATTTAAACAGAAGTCTAGGAAAAAACCCTGAATCTCAATAATAGAGTTCTCAGAATGGTAAGGGAGATGTAGTATACTAAAAGTTTTCTTATTATGTTGGCAGTTAAAACAGGCCTTGGAAATGTAGATCTAATCAGGTGAATCTTTATTTGAAGAAAGGATAATCTTTATTTATCTGCCCTTTTCTGCATCTAATACTAGCAGATATTTGTCATAATTGAAAACCAAGAAAGAATTCCTCTATCAAGAGAGAACAATAGAAAAATTTGAAGAATTCTGACAGTATAATCATAGAAATCTACCAGCAAAGCCTTTGCTTTTTAAATCAATTTTTTGGAGACTAATTTTAAGAAGTGACATTGCATTTCTTCTGGAAGAAGTCTTCTCCATATTTCAGAGTCCAAATAAAGGCAGAGAAACAATATAGAGAAAATGCAGTAAAGAAGACGGCTGAAACAATATAATTATTCTATATTGTTATAGAGGTTCACATATAAATGAGTATTCTATTTTTACTCCAAATCTTAAGAATCTCCTAATACTGTACTACTTAGCAATGTACTGTATAAAAACCAGGAAAATATAACAGCACCTAGCTGTGAATATTTTTTTATTGAATAGTGAAATCTACAGATCTCACCTGCATTAAAGGAATATCAGATGACCCAGAAGAAAGAGAACCAGAAGTTCAAAGTCTCATGGTTTCCTGTCAAATGACACTTACTATTTTCTGTTGTAGCAAGTAACAGCTCTTCTCTGCCTCAGGGTTAATATAACCCGTTATTTTGTAAAAGGTGATTTTATTTTGCAAAAGTAGTACGTGGGGGGACCCTACATGAAGAAAAGATGCCCATGATGCCAAAGGCTGACAGATCTTGTTTTTACTTTAAAGTGGAAACAGGCCCAGATATCCAGTAGGAAGAGAGCTAAGGGGTTCATATTAAAAAAAAAATTTTTAATTTTATGTGGTATGGATACTTTTTTCACAATAACTATTCACTGTAACATGGACTGTCAAGATAATACCATTGAAAAAGAAATGATACTGCAATATGAGGTACAGCCTTAGACAGTTGGTACTGGAGAATTTCAACAGTTTTAGAGAAACAGAGGAGGATGTTTTTAAATTTAAATGCTGCTACAGAGAAAACTGTCGTTTCCAGAAAACTTTCATATTTTATTGGAATTTCTGCCAGTGACGACCACACTGCCATGCCCTGATAAGATTCTATTGAATTTGGTGAAAATATATAATCTTGCTTTTCTTCTGGAGCCTTCAAAATTGTATGAATTTTTTTAGACATTGTTTTCTTTTCTGCACTTCTGCTCCCTATCAGCGAAATTCATACTCTTCAACACCAGCCACCCCGAAAAGGCAAGTATGCTGATGGTGGGCGAGAAGTTGGAAGGGAATGTAGCCACGATAGTTGACCCAAACTGACCAAAGGGTTAGTCCATACCATATGAGATCATGTTCAGCAATAAAAGCTATGGGAAAGGAAGAAGAGGGGAAATCCTTATTAAGGTGTTTGTCTTCCAAAACAAATACTACTCATAGTGATGCTCTAGTTTCCAGAAAGTGGCCAGACATTGTGTGCTGATGGGAAGGAGAGAATGAATCATATCTCCTGATCTGTTCTAGGAGGTGGAGTAGGATAACTACATAGCTAAGTTGTGAATGCAGTGTACAGCATAAGAGCCTTGCATTCTGAAGACTTCCAAGAGTTTTTGGAAAACATTCAGCATATCTTGAGGCAAAGGTACCTGCCAGCTTCACCAGCAGAAACCGTTTAGACATATCGGCCTGAGGCTTCACACAAGCCATCTAGGTTCTCATAATTTTGAAGACAGCACAGTACATTAAAAAGCACAGTGGCATTTATTCTAGACTTCCACTAGGCCATGAAGAAAAAAAAGAAAAAAAATCAAGTAATTTGTAACTTTAATTCGTCCAGGTGCATAGAAAATTTGTAGATGCCATACCTAACAATCTATCTTGGATTGCAGTTTTGCAAAGATCTGAAGTCTGAGAGCATATTTTACAAAAGCTTGTGATACATTCCTTTCCTGTTTCAAATACTGTCATGACACGAAAAGAGATCTGTCCCTTTGACTTTGAAAATGGAACTTATATTGAGAACTAATATTCCTATTACACTTGACTGAAATTCTGTGACTCAGTGGCATTGGAATAGAATTAAGACTTGTAGCTTGTACGTTTGCCTAACTTCATTCAGAGGCATGATTCAGTTTCCCTTAAATTGGAAATAAGAATAAATTTAACAAAATTACATACATTCTGGTCCTAAATTACTGTTTCTATTTAAGAGTTTGTCGTTGTTTAAGTCATCTAGATGTTAAACCAGGTAATTTTTTTCAGTATCTTTACCTAGCTAAGACTTAAATAATTGTTTTTGGCAAGCATGTCATCACATGATAAAACTCGTATTGTGATTAGGATGGATGTAAGCATTCATCTTCTGCTGACAGCTTCAGACAAAAGGAAGATAAGTGACGCTACTGTAATTGTAAAATGACCTTTCTGCTATAAGGATATTGACAGCCATCCTCTCACTTCTATACAGTATGTTTTCCATCATGAAAACTAGGGTTTTGCTAGTCCATTGTTGGCTTTTATGCTTAGAGTGCTTTCTCTTGAAATGTTTGTAGATTTCTCTGGTTTCCTCAAGACAACATTTACTATGTACCTGACAAAATGTCAGCAAATAGTAGTACATGTTTTCTTAAAAGGACTCTTGCTTTTTTCATGTTGATATCAAACCATAATTTTGTTGAACAGAAAAATAAAAAGCTCTTTCTTTTTCAGTTTTAAGAAACATTTTTTTTATGTATATCCCTTTGGGATCCACCTGGTTACAATGCAGAAGAGTAGACCAACTGCAAAGATTCGTGTGTCAAATAAGAAGGCATAAAATTAACTTTTGAATACAAGAAAATGGAGCTGCATTTGCAACTTAGTTTTCACAAGATGCTTAAAGATTCAGGAAGATATAGGGTGGAAATATTATTTAATGATTTTTAAAATAAAGATAATGTTACTGCAAGTAAGATAACAGGGAACTGTAGTTCATTTTGGCAGTGGCAAAGTGACAAAAAGGGCTAGAGGGTAAGGAGTAGACTTGATTTGGCAACCAGTTAGGTAAGTAAGAAAGCTCTATTACATTTTAATTGTTCAGATACACATGAATAAATTGGAGTTTCTGCCTGCTACTCACACTTATGATTGGATCTGCGGCAAGGCGCTGGCACTGGACATAATTATGGCATAACCTTCCATCTTCTTGGTCAATACCACTGAATATATGTGAGGATTACCCTGATTTATAGGAGTTGTACAATATCCAAAATTTCCCATCCTTCTTCTCTCTGGGAAAGGAGGAATTTTGACTTAACGGTTTGACTTAAGTCATAAAGTAGATGTTAAAGAACTCCTCTTTGACAATGCCACCCTGTGGTAGTTAAGCTGATTCACTGCTCCCCAGAAACAGAGCTCAGCAGATAATTCATAGGGCTTCTCCCTCAGCTTTCACAATAAATGTGACTAGTCTGCTGTTTCCCAGCATCAGAATATTATTTGCATGATTGACAACTATCTTTTAAGTCACTGCTATTTGGATTGTTCATGTAGGTTTTCGTGATCATGACTTGTGAATAAACAGACATTCCATGCATGAGAAGAAATGTTACAGTCAATAGGGTGATGATTTGTCCATAAATTTTGCCTTAGTTGTATTATTAGAGCACCACTACTTGAACATTATAATTCTAATTCACCAATGTATATTTATCATTTCACATTAGGCCATTTCAATCCCTTATAGAGAGAGTCCTTATTCTCTTGTGAGTGAAGTGAATATAACAGCGAAGGTTTTCAAAGGTGCAGGTACCTCACTCAAAATCCAGTGAACTTTGGATGAGGAACTTAGAGGTAAGGCAAGCTCTTCTACATTTGTACTCTGACTTTTATCTTTAGATACTATGCATTTGATGGGATTCATGCTATAACCTAATTTTAAAAAATAGTTTTAAGAAAGGACGCCAAAATGCATCTTCAGGAAAATATTCCTGAAGTTATTCCAACAGTTTCTGGCCTTCCAAGTCAGCTACAGATATGGAAATACAATTGCCTCTTTAGAACAATATATTATATAAAATGGCTTACATTCTGCAGTTTATGATGAAGAAAACATCCTACATGAAATAATGGCACTCACTGTAAAATTAAATGAAAAAAACCTCTTTCCTTATTTCTTCATAAGATATCCTTATTTAGGTCTGATATGCCATAGAACAATGGGTGTTTACAACAATCTCCCTTTTATAAATCCCACCAATGGGACATTTATTTCCTTAATAATTGCTAATAAGTAATCAATCCTTTGAATCAAATGTGTAGTCTTTATTTTTATATATGTATTTAAAAATTATTTATTTCTTCAGTAACTTTATTACTCTTCATATACTTTCATATACTTTCAGTATGCTTGGTGTGTTTTAAAAAATCAGTAATATTTGATGGTAGGCTATTAGAGAGGTAAAGAGGGGAAAGTTACTGTTTTTATTAATATGATAATATTGTGTGCCAACAATGATGGGCTTAAGGTTTGATAAGGACCCTGTGCCAATACAGCCTCTACCCAAAAGCATCATTCTTTTCCTGTAGAAGAAACCTCTCAGAATGACTGTAAGACCCCAGATTGTGTGAATCATACATTGCCAGCTGCTGTTACTTAATTTGCCTTAAGAAGGAGCTGTCTTCTGTCAATGAGAGTACTTGCCAGGCAAAGAAAGGAGCAGATATAAAGAAAATTTAATTCTTTTACTTTCAAGTCCCTAAAGGGCTCTCTGTAATCGGAATTCTGACTGAATATCTCTAACTGTGGAGAGTCACATAGGTGTTTACAGATCACTTTTATGGTGATGTTCAGGTTTTGATCCATATTACGCATTTTTTTATTATTCGCATCATTTACACAGACTTTAGTGATATTGGAGGCAAGCAGACAAACAATATAGCTAGATATAAAATCTTTATGAACAGCACAGGTCATACAGAGAAAATGTCATTAAATAACATATTCCTTACCTGGAAATATTGATGATCAGTCCATTATTTTTCTTTGAAATGTAGAAAAGGAAAGCCAAAAGGGTTAATTTGACCTTGCACTGTCAATATACATCTCTAACTATTGCCTGTAGTTAAATGTGAAGTAGTTTATGCATAATATTATAAAAGAATATGGCACATGCTGTGATGTTTATGTTTGCTACTTGCATTTGTTCTAAGAGCTTGCCATTACTTAGGGTAATTTCTCTATTCTTATGGCCTTTAAAAGTGAGTGAGGAATGAAAAAAGAAATATATAAGTTGCATTTAAGTCTTATCCAAGTTCTTTTTGATCTATATTTTTGAGCTGTCAGTGGGAAAAGCTGTTATAATGTATAACGGGAATCTTAAATTATCCATGCAGAAAACATAACAAAATTTGAGTCTAAAGGTGAACTTCAGAGTAATTGCTTATTCTAGAGAGCAGTTTCTATAAAATGCTTCTTTTCCCCCGATGTCAGTAATTTTAACAATAAAAGTGAAAGGATAACAAACTTGTCTTTAAAGGTGACAATGCAATGATTGAAATGAGTGATGTTCCTGCACATATAAAGCAGCTAGAGCCTTTCCTCTGTTTTTAGTGGTACACAAATCAATCAGTCTTGCAGAGCCAGACATAAAATTCTTTTTTCATTATTAGATGCGTTATACATAAACAGAATCCTGTAAAAATAAAAGACATTTGACTGAATAACACTTTAGCACAGCCACAACTGCTGTCTCACCAGTTCTATTTAAATGATGAAATTAAAATTTGTCATTCCTTGTTATTAAAAAGTACTCCTTCAACAATGTAAAAATGAAAACAATACATTAACTTTTAAATTACTCTCTGGAGACTCCAATTTACAATTTTGGGAGGAGTTCAAGAAAACACTTCTAAAGATTTCTTTTTTCTTTTTAAGGAATCATATTTGGTGATATCCATGCGTTCTACAAGATCTCTATGGATTTTTCTGATGCAGTGAAATAGCTGCTAATAGCATTCTACATTAATAAATTGAATCTATAAGGAAATAGTCTAGATTTTTCCCTCTCAGCAGTCATCTTTGCAAAATGATATTGTTAAAATGGAAACTGCTTTATTGTTGAAATTTCTTCTGGTGCATTTTTTTAAAAATTACATTAAAATAAAAATTCAGATGATTTTTAGTCCCAGCAGCAGAATGAGATTTTATGGTCCATTCACCACAAGAACCATTTCCCTGAAGGTTTTAATTCCAAGAACAGTTATTCAGTTTTGATGGTCAAGTTGATAAGAAAAAGAGGGAAAGAATTTCACTGATCTATCAGTATAGGTAGGCAACCTGTCATTTAAAAAATAAATTTTAGAAATATAACCAGATAACTATGTCCCACAAAGGACATATAAGCCATACCCACGGAAGCATATTAGAGAAATATCTGCTGAAACTAAAAGCATCTATATCCAGAATTATAAAGACATTTTAGTACAGACAGAAGAAAAAGGAGGAAATTTCAGGGATGGAATCTGAAAAGTAAATCCTTTTGGGACAGAAAAAATAGAGGTTAGCTCAAACCAATTTTCAGATGGAAGCAGCTCTTGAATTTTTCACAAATACTGCTGTGGAGTTTCATCCTCTTTTTTCAGATGCAAATGACAAGGTAACCATTTGGACTTTTATACTTGTGAACTATGGTGAAGCAACAGATTCTTCTGCTTATCTTGCATGACTTTTATTACAGCCTGATTGCACTGACCTTGCAAAGCATTGCTCAGAATCCTGAAGCAAGTATTAAACACTTGTCTAGAGTTTTCTCCTCATTTTCTACTTTTTTTTGGCTTATCAGTCCACTTCATGTTCTTGATTTTCCAGTGATAACTGTCCAGAGCCCATCAAGCAGTCTCAGTGGGTTAAAGATGCAGGAGTTAATGCTGTACAGATTTATAGTTTGTACAGCATTAACTCCTGCATCTTTAGTGAATAGACCATATTTACTCTATATTCTCATAGCCCCCGGTGCAAAACTGGTATTTTCTTCCAGTGCATACACTTTCTTAAGTGTTAGATCTAGTCAGATTATCTCCTTTACTTTCATTCTAGCTGATAAAATGTACCAATGATACTAAAATATTACTCACATTTCTGCTTCAGCCAATCTTTTTTCAGTGACTTGTTCTCTTAGAGACTTTACATCTTTTCAATGTGGATTAGCTGTAAGAGAACAAAAGGTCAAAGAGAAGAAAGAGAAAAAATTCACAAGAAAGAAAGGTAGGAATACTAGCTTCAAGAGGTTATGGAGCCCCTGTCTATGTAAAGATGTGTTCCCCTTATACTTAACAGGGCAATTTCTTTCCTAAATGCTTGTTTCATTTCTCTTTTTTGTCTTTATCCTGGCCCAAACTTTCATTTCTATTTTCCAAAAAGTCCATTACTTAGTCTTCTCATTTTTCCATTAATCTTTTGGCTCCAGCAACATCCAGTACTACCAGGAATTTAAACGTTTTCTTGTGTTGGCTTTGATTCCTAGTTCTGTTGACAGGTCTAAAATATAGCCTCTTGCAGTCTATATAAAGATGAGAAGTGTAATGATGTCTGAACAGCAATGTGATCTGGAGTTTGAGCTTTGTGAATTCAGATTTTAACACAACACTTCTCTTTTTCCCATGTAAAGACAAATGAGCAGAGCGGTCGTTATGCAAGACTGGGCATCTTCAGCTCAAGAATATATCTGATATATCTGCTCCTAAATCAAAAGTCATGCATATGCACATGAGGGGGTGAGAGCATAATCTCAATTTGACTTTATACTAAAATGTAAAGGAGAAACACAGTAGCAAGGTTCCTTAAGAAATAATGGTAAGCTTGTTTCTAAGAATTTTTAAGAAAGGGCAGAGTGCTGTGAGGCTGCAATTCTGCCTTTGTTTCCTTGTGCCTGTCCAGTTATTTCAAAACAGATAAAAGATTACACAATCTAAGCACAGTCTGAGCAAACTGGGTTAAATATCCAGGAAGATTTAAGAGGTCAGAATGTTCCCCATATTTGACACTTGCAGCTGGTTTGTGCTCACTAAAAAAAAGCCAAACAGCAAAGAAACAAACAACCCCATACGAAACCCCCAAAAACCCAAACTCACCACTGAGTACTGCACTCTTAAGTGTATACAGGATCTAGGTTTGGAAAATCTGGTACCCTTGAAATGTGGATGCTAGTACTAGGGCTCAATGCCTGGTGCATGTAGCAAGTAATTACCGACTTCTGTACCGGTGAGTTCAAGCACACACAGAAATGTTTTTGGACATAAATTTGGCCTGTGCTAACTACTGGCTTACCAAGGAGACCCCGAGCACATTTTGAAAATTAAAATGTTATCACAGGATAAAATCACAAAATCATTCCTGCTGGAAGGTGTCACAGAGACAGATTATTCATTTTGCATAGTTTAAACCAAGTGCAGGTATAAAATGGTTTATTAGTTTGCTAATGACATGTAATTAACCAGCAATCAATAAGCTACACATGCAGGTTGAATATTGCTCATACCGCAGATAAAGCTAAAATGTTAATAAATCCATACAAAATTTGAAATATGTGTCTATAACTAATCCTAAGCAATTCTAATCACAAATGTACACACAGTGGTACAAACACACCCTGCCCTCTAACAGCACTTGTGCATTACAAATACCCCCTGCCCTGTCTGGGGCTACAGGCTTCCCTACTATTATCCTCATCCTTCAAGAGTTGTAGGTGCTCTCACCTTGTGGGACCCCTTGATGCTCCCTGCATCTCACGACCTGACACTCCTGACCTCACATGCATCCTGCAAGGTGTGGATCTCTGCTTGCAGTAATCCATGCTGTTATCCCTGATCAGAGAGAATCAGCTTATGGCATCTGACCAGACTGCTCTGTCTGGCCACAGAAGAAGTGTGATGTCAGTGCAGTGACTTCTAGCAGTGCCAAAACAGGTTTTTGCTAAGACTGTGTCTACTCCAAGGTCTCTACTCACGTTACAACTTGTCGTGTTCCTTTCATACTTTTTCTTATATTGACTCCTGCTTCATTTTAAAATGTCCCTGTGTAATTCCTTGGTTATTCATTTCCGGATGATGTCTGTCTTTCCCTTTTACATGATCATTTGGGAACTAATAGTTGTCTTTCAATTTAGTGCAATTTGTTGTGGGCAAGTGTTCTCTAGTTTGGCATACTCAGCCCAACATATGCATTAAATAGCTTCATGTTCTTAGCCACAACAGATGCTGTTGTCCAGGCCATTTTCCAAGGGTAGACTATGAAAATATCCCATGAAAGAGGTCTTGTGA
This sequence comes from Corvus moneduloides, assembly GCF_009650955.1. Lineage (NCBI taxonomy): Eukaryota > Metazoa > Chordata > Aves > Passeriformes > Corvidae > Corvus > Corvus moneduloides. Next base: position 87,371,143 of record NC_045476.1, read on the forward strand.
AGTCATCTAGTCCAACCTCATGATCAAAACAGGTTCAACCTACAACTCTGATCAGACTGCTTAGGCTCTTTGTCCAGTTGGGTTTTGGAAGCCTCCAGAGCTGGAGATTGTAAAATCTCTTGGGGCAACTGGCTCCAGTTCTTAATTACACTGAACATATTTTTTGCTTATATCTAATTGGAAGAGGGACAGTGGGGACAGGCTGTTTCTTAAAAAGAGGAGGGTGTGATAACAACAGATAATGGCAGAACATGGCAGGCATGTTGTACTAGACAATTGTATTTCCAAACAGTCACTCAAGCCGGTGGAATATGTCATGTGTCAGGATCTGTGTCAGCTAGCTTTCAATCTGATCAAGGCTGATTTGTTTTATGAAACAGGAAGTTATAATCTCATAGAAAAGACTGTTCCATGCTGGTGACATCCATGACCAAGGCTGTTTCTGTATAGGCTTAATTTACTATTGCAAATATGGTCCACATACCTTCTCTTTCCTACTTCTCCTTGCTGCAACCGCATTGTGCAGTAGCTCAAGATATTTCCTCAAACATTTTCTTAAATTGTTTATCATTGGAGACAGACTAAATTCTGACCTACATGTATGGCAAACCTTTGGAATCCAGTGGAAAATTACATTGAAATATAAAATTATAACCTTTTTTGGAAATAAGTATGATATATTACAACTATATCCTGGGCTGCATCACAGGAAATGTGGCCAGCAGGTTGAGGGACATGGTTCTGCACTTCAATTCCACTTTCATGAGATCCCACCTGGAGTGCTGCATCCATCTCTGGACCACCCAACATAAGAAAGATGTGGACCTGCTGGAGCAAGTCCAGAGGAGGCCACCAACATGATCAGAGGCCTGAAGCACCTCTCCCATGAAGACAGGATGAGGGAATTGGGGTTGTTTATCCTGGAGAAGAGTAAACTCCAGGGAGACCTAAAAGGGAGCTTGAGAGGGACTTTTTATAAGGATATGTAGTGACAGGACAAGAGGGAATTGTTTTAAACCGAAAGAGAGTAGGTTTAGATTAGATAATAGGAAGAAATTCTTTACTGTGAAAGTCCTGAGACACTGGAACAGGTTGCCCAGAGAAGCTGTGGATGCCTCATCCCTGAAAGTGTTCAAGGCCAGGTTGGATGGGGCTTTGAGCAACCTGGTCTAGTGGAAGGTCTCCCTGCCCATGGCAGAGGGGCTGGAACTGGATGATCTTTAAGATCCTTTCCAACTCAAATGACTGTATGATTCTGTGATAATTCCTTCTACAGTATAGATAATACAGCAATGAGACTGTTTATTTCCTAAAAACACTTTGTTTATGCTTTATTAGTAACTGAGTTCAGCAAAGAAAAAATACAGTTTTCTTTCAAAGAATGACATTTCTATAAAGTCTGGTGATCAAAAATTCCTGAGGGAAAAGAGTTCTTATTCCCTTTGTGTGGAAAAATGGGAAAAAGCATAAGACATACATCACCCACCCACACCTCCTCTGGAGATATTTGGAGAGGCACTCTAGCAATCAGAGCTGGTGAGCAGTGGATTTTTCCCTTCACAGAAGGAGCCGAGGTTTTACATTTTATTATGCTTTGAAATGAAAACTAGAAGTGCAGCCATATTTTCCATTTGAAAATTTCTAGGCTGCTCTAATAACTGCATATGAATTTAGACACCAGGAGGGGAATGGATGCCCAGAAAGGCTCAGTGAAGGAAGCATCTCTTACTTAAGAGCTCATGCTTGGCAGCCAGGCTTCTATTTAAAAGGACTAGATGCTCATTACTGCTCTCTCGTGAGGCATGTGTTGTGGCACATTGCACATATGACAATAAACAGTACTGACTGAGACCACTTTTCTCAGAGACATGACACAGAGGGCACAATATGAGATTATAAATAAAATAAAATTTTAAAAACCCAACTGATCATTTTACTGTGAATTTCACAGAGGTGGCCTTATAGCAAAAATGAGGAGCTTCAATCCAGGAGCAGAGGTAAGCAATCTCTGGTCAGCCTTTCTATGTCCCTCATTCATCTGTAAAGCGTATTTTATGGTCATTCCTCATGGCAGAACCAGAGAATCTTAAAGGCTCCTGTTCAGGGTGCATCTCACTAGGTGCCTGTAAGAATCTTAATCAACACTGGAGTCTTGCTTGCTTAATTGTCCTTATTTTGTACAGTATCTCCTATGCTAACTAGAATGACTGATTTTGCAAAGATCTGGGTAAAAGAAGAAACTGTGATTTCTAGTAACCATGTCTGCTACTCAGAAAAGATTTTGCTACTGCTCAGAAGGCTTGACTATATTAAGATGAAATATGCTAGTACATGTGCCTTTGTGTAGAGGGAATAGTCTAGATGCATGTAATGTCTTGTTATTTTATGTTTGTGGAAACTTAGTGAGAATGGGACATTAATAAGGCACAGACATAGCTGACACATTATAAGATAGCACCAAGAAATTTTAGTTATTGTTGTCATTTCCAGAGAAGATCTGATCAAGCCTGCAATCTTCCCTCCAGAACTTTCTGCCATGTATTAAAATTCCTTAGCTACTTCAGCTGGAGCCTGTGACCTTTTCTGTCAATGTATCTGTTTATATATTCTTCATTATATAAATATAAGGCCAACATTTTCCAGACAGTTTGGTAAATTAGATAATGCAATGTATGGACTGTTTAAAGGGGGAATAAATGTACTTTTTTTCCTTTGAGCATTGATAGAAGGAACTAGTGCCTAAAACACGAAAAAAGAGGGTGCTGAAAAAACAATGAATTTTATGCCATCCTCCACATTATGTTTATGAGTGACATTGTGCACATGTTAATCTAGAGCAGGTGATGCCTCTTTCAGACCAATGAGGCTCATCATCGAAGGTCAAATAGAAACTTGAAGCTAGAAAGGGTCAAGCTAGTGAATGAGAAGGAAAAGCTTGCTGAGACCATAATCCCTTCACTCATGTCAAAACAGATTTGAGCTATTGTTCAGCCTGTGGAACCTCTATTACCCTTAGAAGTCATTCTCTTTGAAAGCATTCAGGAGCCTGTGGATAGGAAACTTGAAATGAGCACAGTTTAAAAGAATTCACCTTTGTCACTTCAAGGAGAGAACAGCCTGTGCCCTACAGAGATGAACATAAAACACAGGCACAGTGAAAGTCCACTGGTTTATGAATTTTGGTGTTAGAATGATTCCAATCATATGGTTTTGAATGATTTTTCTAATTGTTATACTTTAAGATATAAACAAAGGTAATTACATTAATCTTGGTCAGAGGGGTAAAGTTCATTTAGATGTTGATGGAAGCAGTATGTGTAAATGAGATATAAGCTATTGAGCATAGCTATAATGCACAGCTGAAAAGCTCTGCTAAGGCAAGAAACTCAGAAGAAAATCTGAATCCTTTCCAGGGTGAGTAAAGACTACGTAATGTATTTTTCAAAAGACAAAAGGTTGTAAAGTATCATTATAGTCTGAATAGAGCTCAGAATTTATGTGGAAGTAAGAAGGTATGCAACTGGGGAAATAGATACTAAGGCAGACCATGCATGATCTCATGACCTCTGGGAAGCTAAATATTAACTTAGTAGATAGAGATAAAGAAGAAGAGTATTGGGCATGGGAGTTTGGAGACCAATCCATCTTCTTTAAACTGAGTACCAGTAAAACCTAAGCAGTTCTTTTGTATTCTCTGAAATCTGTTTACAAAATTATCAACACTTAGTCAATATAAATTGCTAACAAGAACATTGAGCAACATATTGAAAGTAAGAACTGATGATACGATTTGATAGAAATCAGAAAATAAGTAGGTGTGTTGGTGATACAATAAAGGGGTATATCGGATCTTTCAAAGAATCCAAAGTAATGGTTTGTTTGAGTTTACAAGAAAATTAGGCACAAATGCTGGGTCTCAGACCAGGGCCATAATTCTCAGCTGCCTGATTTAAACAAGCTTTTCTGCAGAAGAAGAGTGCATAAGTGGTTTTATTCTTTGGTGGGAAGGATCCTAGGAGACTTGATCTGATAGAAGTTGAGAGAGAAACAGAAAGGAACAGTACAGATTATTGCTTTTGTTCTTAAGTGTGATGAATTGCCACTATTTTCAGCTTGTTAGTGGAAGAAACAAAAAAAGAGGGGAAAAAAAAGGGAATTTATCAAGAGATTTTGACCGTAACAATGACTGTTTGGCTGGAAATTCTTTTACACACTCTCTCTTTATCTTCTCCTTCCCAAGAGACCCTATAACACCTCACAGAAAGAACAAGGCTAAAATCTGGTTCCAATGCCAAAATGATCTTAAAAGAAATTTATTAGACCTGGACAACCACAGAAATTCCTAAAGTCTGAAAGAGCTTCAAGTAGGATTTTCAGGTTGGAAAAAAGATTGTAGAAAATAATAAAAAACAACTAGAAAAAAAACAAAAATAGAGGAAGGATCCACTAGAGAAAAAAAGGGAAAAAGATGCAGGTGGCTTGAACATCAAATTTCTTTAAAAGTCAAATTTGGTTTTTTCAATATTAGTAAGAAAAATGGTCCATCTGGAAACTCAGTCTCCCAACAGACTGTTCGAAATTAAGTTGGAAAGGTTTTGTTGTCTTACTGGTAATAGTTACGGGTAAGAACATCTTTGAGACTGTAACTGTGTAAAAGATGGGATTCTCTGCTTGTGGTGAGCAGGAGAGATTTAAACCACCTCTTTGAAAATTTACGTTTTCAGTATACCAGCAGTAAACCAAGGTTCATCTTCCTCATTGTTTCATGGCTATTGCCACATCATTCCATGCATCTATTACCTTAATTTTGACATTTTTTAGAGACTAATCAGGCCACATGCCAGATGTACTGATAAATTTCGATAGATTTGAACTTAATTGTAGAAGCCACTTATAATCTGTAGAAGCCACTGAAGTCTGCAGAGGGTCTTGTTCAACATAGGAACTACTTGTCTGTCAGCTTTTACAAGGGATCCTTAGAAATTGTTATTGTCAGAGGTAATCTTCAGTGTCGGGAAAATTGACATGGACCTCAACACAAATGCCTGCATTCCTTCTTCTACCATGACCCTGCAAAGCTGACTTTGGGGTAGTGTTGTGTAAATCAGCACACTGTCACTTGTGTTTCACACAGTGCTATCTTTAGAACCTAATACTGCAAAAAATGGTTTCCTTTGTGTAGGAAACCTTTCCTATTAAAAAAAGATATGTGTTTAAGTTTGAATTTCAGTGAACCAGCACAACCTCAATGGAAGGGCTAATAGAATTGGATACTCATGGCATAAACTCACTTGTCTGATGGTAACATATTCCTGGTGCTGATAGCTGGTCTACCTTTTGCAATTAAAGGATGAAGAAGAATTAGAGAAAAGCCCCAAACACTGCATGGAAGAAATAATAAAATGTCTCGGGTTTTATCATGGAAACTTCCATAGACTACATTGATAACATAAGTTGTGAAGGAAAGAGAGAGGCAGAAGCTGAGAGAAATTGCAACGTTACCTGAAATAAAACCATCTCAATTGTTCCACTCAGTGTGGACACACTGGTAATATCTTTCAGTGTGTTGCAAAATCTAAAGACAAGAAGGATCAAAGCTACCTTTTGAAACTTCAAATTTCAAAGGGCACCTTAGCCCTATGACTGAGTTCAGATTAAACTAGATAGCTGCTTACCAGATCTAAAAGAAGTTAACTTCTACCAGTAGCAGTCACAACTTTCACAAAATGATTTGAGACTCAGCTTGAGAAAACTGGCAGCCTTAAGTACTGTCAAAAAAATGCCCACAGTATACCCAATAAAAACACCTGATACTTGCTGGCACATACATATTCCAAGAATCAGATAAAGAATTAATTTTCAAATTAGATGAATGCAACTGAACATTGTACATTGTATGGGATGAAATAATGATTCTGAATATTTAAACAGTCTACAACTGTTAGGGAGGTGTAAGTTCAGGCATGTATAAAAAAAATTAGTCCTTATCATGACATGGATTGAGCACTATCAGGAATTCTAACACCTCTCAAAATAGCTGCAATGGATTAACTGGAGACACTTTTTATTCTAATGGAAAAAGTGCAATTGCTGTAATCAGATACCTTAGTTTGGTGAAGAAAGGCAACCAGCAGTATCAACCACCTGATTTTGTAAAAAGATCAGCTTTTTAAGGAAAGGAGCAACACAGAGTTTGGTTAAGGGAACAGGTATTATTAAGGGAACAAAACCATAGCATGGGACTAAATTTGAAGAAAGAACTCAGGTAATGGTAAAATTATTAAGGAAAATGGATCATGCCTTCTCCTATCACACATAAAGACCCTATGTTATAACAGACATGTGGCTCTCTTCTAACTGGTGCATATGTCCACTTGAGAAATACAATGCAGTTGGAGAAGTAGACCCCTTGGTGTCAGAAAGTCTTCTTTAGAACAGCATGAAAATGTGTTTTTCTACATTTTTTTGTCTGTTTTTTGTTACTAAAACATTCCTTTCCATCCTGTGTTTCAAGGCTTTGAATTCAGTATGATTTCCTATCCATAACAGGGCTGAGGGGAGATGGCATTTATTTATTCAAAGCCCCATAAGTTCACAAGATTGAATTAATAAGCTAAAATTAATTTTTAAACTTATTGGTCAAACTTTCTTGGAAAAATAAATCCCACTCAATTTAAGATTTTTTCATTTTAAAGTAGTGATTTTTTTAAGAAAAACAAAATATTCTCTAGAATGCACAAAGATTTGACTTTCCTAGTGAAACAGTCTCAGTCCTGCATTGGACTGTAAAATCTTTATGGGCTTGTTCTGTAAATCAGTTGCAGCACAACCCATAGTAAAATGGTGGCATTACTGGTTAGTAGTTAGAACTCATCCAAACTGTACTATTTTTGCCTTGAAATGGTAAATATTTGCATAAAGGAGTAGTGAGCTTTTGCACCAGATCCCAAAAAAGTAGAACACTTTTCTTGTGGCACCAAGAGAAGATTCTGATCTTACGAGTCAGATTATTTCTTTCAGTATATGTAATGAATTTAGGTATATGCTTGGAACTGTTAAAGATACTAGCACACTGTTAACACCATAAATAATCATATCACAGACTTTAGCGGCTATATTTCTCTGGATGCTGAGCTGAAAAACAGTCCTGTTTTTTTTTTTTTTTTTTCCCCTTGGTTTTACCCACTAAAACCTTTGTTTCTGTCTCCCAGTGCTGCATTTAGTGCAGAATAAGAGCTAAAGCCACAACAGAATAAAAATTCATTTATCTTGAAAAAGAAAAGATTGTGTGGTACTTTTGTGCTACATAATGCAATGTATAGTGAGCCACAAATTCATAAGTATCTACAGAGTGGTGCTGTTTATGAAAGAATAAATCTATAAGCTTGTTTTCTTACAGTGTACTCCTTGGTCAAAGACATTTAAGGTTACAGTATTTTCATTAAGGGCACAGAGTTAACACATGGTTATATCAACATAAGACAACATTTCTTGTCATTTTACTTATTGTTAACTCTAAAACCCATTTGCTTTGATAAGAAAGATCACAAGAGAATATTTGACAAATCAACACTGTCCAGACACCAGCTATTTTACTACATATATTTTCCTCTGTACCTCATGATGATAGACTGTCATCCATTAGATGAAGTATAGAGAACAATGAGAGACTTATTTTTATTTATCTGACAAGGATATATTGCTCTGATAGCATCACTTTTGTTCTAGAAGCATATTATCTCAGCCTGGAAGACTGACAGAATGCTTCTAGTTTCATTCATCATGCCAAAGATTTTTCATGGCCTTGGCCTCTGTCTTCTTGTGAAAGACAACTGTATATCTAATAGGAAAACAGAAGTGCAACTTAATTGTTTCAATAAACTCCCGCAAGAGTAAGAAAGACTTATCATCAATGTTTTAAGCACGTTCTTTTTGAGAGTGGAGGGAAGGGGAGGAATTCTCTTGAAGCTCAATAGTGATAACCACACATCTCTTTTTAACTCATAGTAACAAAAATCACGTGAGTTAGAGGGGCCTTGAGTATGTGTTTCCCTGAGCTCTGTTACAAGAGTGGAGACCAGAAAAATTTGTTGTAAAAAACCAAAAAAGTTCTGCAGAGAGAAAAGACCCACGTTGCATTCTGTGATGGCTGAAATTACCCGATGGCTGCAGCCTTCTGTGCACTGAGCATGTGTGGGTAGGAAAGCACAGAAAAATACCTGAAATTCACATTTAAGCATTTCTACCCCTCTATCAAGTTGGTAGCCATGTTTCTTCCCTGCATGCATAGAAAGATGTTGACATCAGAACATAACTTCAGTGAGAAAAATTGTTTGCAAACACTGAACTACAACTTGCAGGCTTTTTGGGTAAATAAAGCAAACTTAGTCCACCAGAAGTTCACACAAGCTGGCTGCAGCAGCACCACAGTGTCACAAAAGAAAGTAAACAAAAGCAGCAATCCAAAAGCATTTCTGCACCTGTTTCTCTAGGAAAACTGAACAATAGCATGGTGCTCTGGAAGCCGGGAGCCAATCTAATAAAAGATTCAAGTGATGTGTGCTGCAGATTCATTGCTGTTACCATTCAAGGACATTTTTAACTTATTGCTGAAGCTGAATAATTAGCTTTAAGTTACAGAGGTATTCAAGCTGTTACATCCTAACATAAGTCTCTTTTCAATTTTCAGTGGCATCTTCTTCATCATTAAAAAAAAGGAAATCAAAATGCCTCCTATATTGTTTGCACAATATCTGTGACGTCATCCTGGAGATTTTGCTCCTGATGTTGTTTGGAAAGAACCTTACAAAAGCCTCCATTTTTATCCAGAGTGCATTTTTACAGTCAAGTCAAATTTGTATTCTTAGCTTAATTTTTACCATTAGCAAACCCCTGAACCACAAAACAGTGGGCAAATATTTAACCTTACGGCTACACCAAGATTATGTGTAAGGCAGGAGGAACCTTTCTTTCCCACTTGATGGTAAAGGTTGGAAGCAAGTACAGGGATATTTTAGTGCTTATTGCTCCAGATGTGTTATATCAGATGATAAGGAGACAGCTGTATAACAGGGAAGATCCTTGGTTTCCACCTGCTCCTTCACTTCCACCTGAAAACTCACATAATAACAAAAATGTTAGAAATGCCTGCAAGAGGTGCAACAGAAAGTGCTTCACTGAGCCACTAGAAGTGTGTGGACTCTCAACAGCACTTGCAACAGATTTTTAATTGCTTCATCAGCATTCTACTTTTTCAGTCTGATTCAGTGACAAGTCAGTAGCCATATATTTTGTTCTACAGCAACAAGGAGCTACAGCTGAAATATGTTCGCTTATTTAGAACAAGATTCATGATATTGTAAGATTGCTTGAACTGGAAGTGAGGAAAATGAAATGAGAGGAGGCAGGGCAGAGAAACAAGGTAGGAAAGGAAACATAGTTATTCTGAAAACTTTTAAAGTATCTCAAAGTGAAGACAGAACAAATTTGTGTGTTGTCAGAGAAGATAACAGCCAGTTCCCAGTTTCAACATGACTGAAATTGTTTGAACAAGGAACACTGTGAGCCAGTCACTGCCCAGTCTGCTGTGCCCAGCTGGTCACATTGGTAAGCTAAAACAAATTTCAGACAGAATTCAGTTCTTGAGTTCCTTTATGCAACTTTCCACTCACTTCTGCCCATACAGTGTATTTAAACAACAGTGTAAAATACAGCTGCATTATCCATATGCAGACTATTCCCAACTAGCAGGGAAATGTGAGGGTCCCTCTAACAGATCTTAGCAATACTAAGTGTTAGCATAAAGTGAAGACTTAGAATTGAATTCTGCTTAACCACCATGCAAATTTTCCTATGGAAGCAGTAGAGAGGACATACATAGGATATATACACTAAAAAATAAAAAGAGAGCTGAGAACCTATCTTTGTGCTGGGCCTGCCTTCATCTAAAGATCTTCCTGTTAGACAGGTGGTGGCATGCAGGGCATAATACAGCAGTGCTAGCACAAAATATTCAGAAATCATTCTGTGTCGCGATAGAGGGGAAACCCAGATGCTCAATATGAGTGATCAGCAGGAATCCGATTTATTGATTGTACCAGATCTCCTTATATACTAACAATAATAGGCTTTATGCATATTCGTAACGGCGCATTCTAAGTGGTTCACGTCGACTAAGCTGATTCTAAACCCCTCATTAGACCCCCTTTCGTGGTCAGCAGTTCTGCCTTTTTCCCTGGCCTTCTAACCACAGATGTCCATTGTTTTGCTGCCAAAACCTAACCTTGCTGGCTCTGCAAATAAACCCATAGTTCAGCAGTAAGACTCAATGGTGGTTCAGTTACTGAGCAAGATACATGTAATATTCTGTAACTTCAGTTGTTACACAGGATGTGTGGTGCATTGTCTTATGAGACCTTGCTCAGCTAGCTGCAAGGGCCTATGTGCCCATTCTCACGTAGCCAGCTTCTCAGATCAGTAAGCTGCAAAGAATCTGTATATCCTGAATCTATATGTCCCTTTTCACGTAACCAATCTCTCACAATTCCCCCGTTTATATTAGTTTGAGCAAGCAAAACTCCCTGAGTTAGTTGATCTACACGTTTGGCTAAACAAGAAAATATAATGCGTGCTCCAAGCAATAGCAAAAGTATGATGCCGACCCATGCAAATTTTCCTATGGAAGCAGTAGAGAGGACATACATGGGATATATACACTAAAAAATAAAAAGAGAGCTGAGAACCTATCTTTGTGCTGGGCCTGCCTTCATCTAAAGATCTTCCTGTTAGACAGGTGGCGGCATGCAGGACATAATACAGCAGTGCTAGCACAAAATATTCAGAAATCATTCTGGTTGCCCCACACATCAAATCATAGCATCAGCTAAAATAACTAAAAAATTTTCAATGTAATACTGTTGGATTCAAAATCTTTCTTCATTTTGAACCTCCAGAATTCATACACTTTCATAACTCTTCTGTGACTCTGAAACTTGCCTGGGTTTTAGTTTAGAACAATTCGTCATTACAAAGTAAAATCATGTCATGGGTCATAATGTATAAGTTCACAGTGTAAATGTTGTTTTACAGATCACAAGAGAATTTGAGGGTGATGACCCAAAGAGAGAATATAACGTCAGCTTGTTCCTTTGTGAATAGTTGTCACTCAGTATTACTCATTTGTGTTTTTCCAAGTTTTTTCAGGTTAAAGAGCAAAAACAGTATAAAAGGATTTATCTTACACTTGAATCCAGATTGTAATAAAATGTTCCAAATGTTGACTGCCACACAAAATCCATCTTCTTGTGTCAGATTTTCTCTGAGGAGCTAACGAGTAAGTGCTCTTGTTCTGCTTTTTGCCCTGGTGCCTTCACAGGGCCAAAGGTTAAGATTGTAATCACAGGTTAAGAACGAGGTAGAGAGAAACAAACTTCTTCTTGTATATGCATATGGAAGATCCCTGGGGGAATGCAAGCCAGTGTTGCTATGTCAAGTTTAGACCTCCCTGAACTACACAACAACATACACCTTTCTTTTACTATTTGACAGCATAGTTCTTTCCTTCACTATGCACCTACAAAATTCAATGAATGAGTGTCTCTCTCCTCTAGAGACAGTACAAGAGCAGGAGGAATAATACACAAAGTCAGTTGTTACCACGATAATCTGAAACTTCTTTACATGTAAAAGTTAGTAAGCAAAGGAAATTCCAGTGTTTCTTTTTTATTCTGCCACTGAGGTGTAAATCCATTAAATTTCACAGAACTATATAGCATCTGTCTAACTTCAGACAGAGTATTACCAAAAGGTATACAGATTACAATCTATCTTCAAAGGAAAATTCATATGGCTGTTTCTGTCAGGACTTTATACCTGACCTAAGAACTGTGAGACTAGTGTCATAAATCAATGCTCCTGAGTTTAATATCTTTCTCATAGTAAATATACAGTCCAAAGAGTACTTTCATGAGCTGTGTGAGAAAACTTGTACATACTCTTAATGGCAGCAAAAGCCATGGATACTGTTCGAATCCCGTTATGGGGAGATATTCTTAATTTTTGTGATATTGTATATGCAAAATGTAAAGAGAAGATCTATAGCTGGGAACGAAGTGTTTTTGATGGTTTGTTAGTCTTTTTATTTTTTCCTGCATCTCTGTGCAGGAGATGTTTCAAAACTCCAGCTTGGTCTTATTCTTTTAAAGGCCATGTTCCCATTCCTTTAGTCTTGGGAAATTAATTTTTCTTTTCAATTCTTAGGTAATTTTTCTGCCTTTTTATTTTCCCCTGGCTCAGCCTTCTTATTCTTCTCTTCTTGATTTCTTTTTCTTCAGTGTCTCCTGTATCAAAATTTATAATTATTTTATTGACATCTATGATCAATCATTTATTTTACTCTAGGTTTCATTTTTATTTTTAATATTTATTTTATTGTGGGATGATTTTGCTTGTCTCAGATGATCTCTGCCCTGAACAATGATAATGTAAACTCTTCTTACAACTTTCTATTTGTATCCAGAAGTCAGAGAACACAGTTGAAAATTTTCTCTGAAAACTTATTTTTAGATTAATCTTTCTTTTTCAAACTTTCATTGTGATGTGGCAACATGCTCTTTTCCTAGTTTTGTTTTTCTTAAAAATGTAACTTAACATTTTAGAACTATCAAGGGCAAGCAAGAAGCCAGGCAAGAAGGGTATTAATAGAAAATTATATGGAAGCAAAGAATGGGGCATGAATGTTACATTTATTGTGAGAAAAACTGTTAATTTTTAGAAACAAATAATGCTTCTGTGATCCTTTATCATTGCCATAGATGAAACACTTTTTTCTCTTTTTTTATTGTTTCAAAATAATTTGCTGAGGTGGAACTTCAGAAAAAATAATCGGTAGTGTCGGGTAATTCACAGTTCAGGGATTAAGGTTGTCTCCTCTAGCCCTTTCTGTTAGCTTTTGGATTTGTTGTTTCTTTGTAAGTGAGCATAAAGGAAGAGTTCTTTTTCACTTTTGAGTTTTCCCTTTTTTTTTTAGATTTTTTTACTCAGCTGTCTTTCTTCCAGACGGGAGTTGGAAAGAAAATGAATTTAAAAAGTAAAAGAGGGAAAGAAAAGCACAAAAAACAAAACTTTTTTTCAGCTTTTTCATCTGAACTAATATAGATTTAGTGTGTTTGAATATGGAACAAAACTTTAAAAATATTGAACAGTGATTTTTTGGGAAAGGATATTTTCATAAATAATTGGCTTCCTCATTGAAGTGCAGAATTCACCTTCATCATGGAAATTTTTGGATTAAAAAATTGTAATGTTTTAACTGTTCACATCAAGTTTTATTTATAACAAAAGTCAATATAAGAAAAAAGTGATGTAAGTGGTATTATTTTCTATATTATTTCAGCTATTTCACAGGCCCAGGAAACAGAGAAAGATATTTTCATGGAATCATAAAGTTTTGGCTGTTTATTGTCACTGCTGGCCTTGCACAGTACTACTTACTGACAGAAATTGGTAGTATCTGATCTAAAAAGAGCTAAATAGACATTGACTGTATTCTAACTTTTCCTGTGCTATAAATGTCACATGCTGAATTACATAATCTAAAAATATCCAAATGGTTTCTCAAAGTAATAATAGATTTCAAACACCCTAGAAATATTTTTATTTTAACGGTAGGAAAGTAGTTATGTAAGTTTTAAATCATTAGGTTTCCTTTTTATTTCAGCTCTATTTGGTTGAGATACTTAGCACTGTGCACTGAAAATAGTTACTAGCACCACAAAGATCCAATCAGGCTATAAGGGGTTTGATGATTTCACTTAACATTGATCGACCAAAAATATATTAAGTTTCATCTTAAGCAGGCTATTTGGAGGTAATGGGCCAAATAGTAGATTGTTGCTCTAGTTGAGATTATGGCATGATGTGAAAAATTAATTTTTGAAGCCCTAAATAAATCAGTGGAAGATTAGACTACAACCTACCATTTCCTTGTAGTTCATCCCACACCTATCCCATTAACCCGACTGCAATTATACAGGAAATACTTTTTTTTAAAGGATATTAACAAAGCTCTGAACATGTAAAAACTTACACTGCAATCTTACAAAATTGTTTAATTTTACTACTTTTTTATGATTCTGTTAATATTTGAATGATGCTACTGAATAATTTTTTCAGCATTTCTGTTGGAGCATTATACTGATGACTATTAAGATAATAGTCCCAGTTCAAATAACCAGAGTACAGATAAATGTTCAAGAGTCAATAGACATTTTTTTGCAGTGATCCAAGTAATCTTACAGTGACTACATAAAGAAAAACAAGTGTCTATTAATAATATTCATATTAATGAATGTTTTCAAGAGAGTAGTGCCATCAGCTACGTGCCATTTTGAGTTTGCATTGCAGTTTTAAAAGTACCTTTGGATAACAATCTGATGCTGAAATGACAGGGTTCATGGAGAGAAAAGTTTTAAAGGACTTTTCAACATCTCTGTTTGCATCCGACCTATACTTACCCTCTTTTCTGCCTCTTTTCTGTTGCTTTCACTTTTTACTTTTTCATCTTAAACAAGAAAGTGAATTATATGCTCAGTTGGCTCAAATCACTATAATCATTACAACAGAAATGTTCAACACCAGGGAACAAATAATATTTCATTACAATTAGGATTTGTCAATACTGCAAACATGAACTGTATAGAATTGGATTAAAGTGCTGCTGTGTCCTGACCTGGTTGTGAGGTGATTCTAATTTGCAGTGTAGACAGTTGGCCGTCTTTTATCATTTTCCCTTTATAACCTTCTTCACTCTATTAATGATAATAGGATCTGATTATTTCCATTTTATTTTGGTGAGGAGGTTGGAGGTGAGCACCATGGAGAGCTGCTGAACTTCTGTCACGTGACCAAAAAAGTACAGCAAATTTCATTTTCAACATTCAATTTTAATCCACAATGTTACACTATATGGCCAGATAGATAGCTTGTTTATTATTAATTTTATTCTCTTCTTATAAAGGTTTCTTACCCTGTTTGATCTGTGTGCTAGGAAATTCAGTTGCTTCAGCTGTTTCTCAGTGATTTCTGTGAAGTCCTTCACAAATCTGCTTATCTCTATGATTTAATTTTCATCTTAAGGTACTCCATTTCTAAATAATATTTTGCCTTGTATATTTATAAGAAAAAATAAACAGTAAAACAGAGCCGAAGAAAACATGGAAGTGCTTTATGTTCCAGACAAAAAAAAAATATATGCCATCTGTAAATTAAAAACAAATAAACAAACTACAAAAAAAACCCCAAAACAAAAACCCCAACCAACTAACCAAAAAACAACAACAACAATATCAATAACAACAACAACAACAAACCCCAAAAACACCTTTAAAAGCAGGGTCAGTTCCTGGCCTAATGTGAGTACAGATATCCAGAAAGGTAGGGAGTAGTTAAAGTAAATCACTGTCTCTGGTTATCTCAGTAATTATGGAGACTCAATCCACAGACCTTGAGCATGCCTGCTCTTGCATCAGTTTACATAACAGCATATGAAGTCAAGACCTCCTAGAAAATGTGAGAAATGTATGGAACATCTTGTTAACACTTTACTTTGAGCATTCACCATTCAGAATGAAAGTCCCTTCTGAGTGGTATTCCTCAGGGGTCAGTAGAGGGATCAGTCACCAGTTACGCAGACTAGGATTGAGTACATCCTCAGCAAGTTTGCATGTGATGCCAAGCTGAGTGCTGAACCTGGTATGCCTGAAGGAAGGATTCATAAGAACCTCATGAAGTCCAACAAGTCCAAGTGCAAGGCCCTGAACCTGGGACAGGATAATCCCCAACACTGATATAGTCGGAGGGATTCAAGAATTCTGAGCAGCCCTTTGGAAAGTGGCCTGAGGGTCCTGGTAGACGAAAAACTGGACATGAGCCAACAGTGTGCACTCACAGCCCAGAAAGCAAACTGCTTCCCGAGCTGCATAAACAGAAACGTGTCCAGCAGGTCAAAGGAGGTGGTTCTGCACCTCTGCTTCACTATTGTGAGACCCCACCTGGAGTGGTGCATCCAGCTCTGAGGTCCCTGGAACAAGAAAGACACAGACTTCTTAGAACAAATCCAGAGGAGGGCTGTAAAAATGATCAGAAGGCTGGAACATTTTACCTGCTTGGGAAGACTAAGAGAGTTGAGATTTTTTGACCTGGAGAAGAGAAGGCTCTGGGGAGACCTTATAGCACCTGTCAGTATCTAAAGGAAGCTTATAACAAAGGCTGATGAGACAATGGTTACAAACAAACAAAAAAAGAGAAAGAAGGTAGATTTATATCAGATTTTAATCTGAAAAAGTGTAGCTTTATAAGAGAGAAGGAAGAAATGTGATGGTGGTGAGTCACTGGAAGAGGTTGCCCAGAGAAATTGTGGACACTGGAAGTATTCAAAGAAAGATTGGTGGAGCTTTAAGCAACCTGTTCTAGTGGAGCTGTCCCTGCCAATCCAAACCATTCTATTATTCTATGAAAGAATTGAAAATGCAGAAGAAGAAAATTCTAGAGCAATTCTGGGAATAAGTGACTAAACACTAAATGAAATCAAGAGTAAAGATGTTGAGAATAAAGATAGAAAAACATGGTCAAAAACTCTTAAGCTTTTGGAAAAAATGTGCTGGGTCTTACCTGAATTAAAACTAGACACACAACGAGAGTCAGCTTAAGCAAAAGTTTATTTAGGTGTAGTCCCATGAAATTGGCAGTTTAGCTGTATTAAATAAAGATTTTTGATCATACTGTGACTTTTTCACTGACAGAATTGAAGACAATTCTCAGTCCTATTAAAAAAATCCCAATATTTGGCATGTTTGTAGATTCATACGCACGTGGGTGTATGTATAACTGAATAGAATGCAAGACAGAAAGGCAAAGGGCAAATGAAATCCAAAATGTGTTTTTTGCGAATCTAGAATTCTACATCTTACCTGTTTTTACTTGCAACCAAAGCAGTCTGTAGTCTTCTCCTTCTGGAGATTTCAAACACGCTTTCATGTGTCTGTAACTAAAACATACCCATATTTCAAAACCAAAAGAGATAAAAGAAAGTAATATTGGGAGAACTTATAAAATTGAAAAATATAAAATTAACAAAATACAAAGTTTTGTAATTAGTTGAATGTTACAAAATGATATTAAGATATAGCATGGTTTTCTTATTTCCGTAAAGGAATTGGAAAGTGACAAAGCATAGGAACATGTAAGACTTACTATTTTAATCCAGACTGCAAAAATTGTGAAATCTTTGGGTTTATGCTGTTGTGGTTTAACCTCCGCCAGCAACTAAGCCACACGGAGCTGTTTGTTCGCTGTCCCCTTGTGGGATGGGGAAGAGAATCAGAAAAGTAAAGACAAACTCATGGACTGAGATAAAGACAGTTTAATAGGGAAAGTAAAAGCTGTGCATGCAACAAAGCAGAACAAGGAATTCATTCACCACTTCCCACGGGCAGGCAGGTGTTCAGCCATCCCCAGGAGAGCAGGGGTCCATCACTTGTAACAGGGACTTGGGAAGACAAATGCCATTATCACGAATGTCATGCTCCCCTTCCTTCTTCTCCCCCCCAGCTTTATATACTAAGTATGATACCACATAGAATTTCCCTTTGGTCAGTTGAGGTCAGCTGTCCCAGCTTTGTCCCCTTCCAACCATTTCTGCAACCCCAGTGCCATCACTGGTGTGGTGAGCAGAAAAGGCCTTGACTCTATATAAGTGCCACTCAGCAATAACAAAAAAAATCTCTGAGTTATCAATGCTGTTTTAAGCACAAATCAGAGCATGGCCCATACAAGCTACTGTGAAGAAATTTAACTCTACCCCAGCCAAAACCAGCACATATGATAGGAATGTACATGCTACATTCTTTATCCCAGCAAGTTCAAGAAGTTGAAAAATATATTCTGTTATAAAGGATGTACTTTAGAAGCAAGTACAGTTTTCAAATTAAATTGGAAGCCTCAGGTAAATAGGTTGTCATTTTTATCCTTGTTTTTGCTACAAATGTAAACTGAGTTCTTAATACAAGGAAAAAATAAAAGCAATGCAAGCCTATTAACAGTCATGAGAACTCCTTCCATACATAAAAGAGGGACTTTAAGACCCTTTTGTGATCTTTGGAAACACATTTCAATTCTGTGGAAGAAATCCTAGCCTCATTCATTGAGGTCAAATTACTGTTGAGTTTAGGATTTCTTTTTCAGAGACCAACTTCATCTGCATGCTGGAGATAAAACTAATTCTAAACAATATTAATTTATTTAGTTTATGAAAGCTGGTAGTAACTGTTCACACCGGGTGTAGCATGCAGTTGCAAAAATTAACATTGCTAATTATGTGTCAAAGTCCTGAGTTCTCTCCTGCTTCCCCTCTGGGGTTTGACTGTGCTCAAGGCCAGCTCTGATCTGGTGCAGCTGTGGAAATGAGGGTTGGAGTGCTGGGAAAACAGTCTGGATGGAAAAGGCTGTGAAAAGCCGTTTTAGCATCCTGCTCCTCTTTGCACAAGAAATGTTTTTAGGCCAAGATGCTTAGCCTTGTCTTTGCCAGAGCTATATTACAACTTTGCCTGTGCCTGTGGTCACCTCTATATCTTACTGTTCCTGACCTGTGGACTTGACTTTCCAGCTTGGTCTTGAAGCTGCCTTCTGGCTATGAGTTAACCTGATCTGAACAGTCTGCTGAACCAAATCACTGGAGCTGCTCTTTTCCCTTGAGTGCCATGGAACTATGTCCTTTATCTTTGAGGGTACTGCCCTTCCTGCTCTGCTGCCTCTCAACAATTGGCTTTCCCTCTCTCCTGGACTATCTGGTTCCTCCTGCCCTCCAACTTTGCATGCAAGAGTGGTAGCACATACCATGGTCTGCTCATCCTCACCCATGAAAATAAGCACATGTTCATCATATGTGGTCATATATGAAAGTCTGTTGTGGGGAATCTAGTGACAATACACTGGGGTACTTTTTCGAAAATAATACCTACCAGATTGTTATAAAATGTGAAGAAAGGAGGAAAAAACTTATTGAATGGATGATGAAACCCTAACACTGGTATCTTAGTGTGTTTTGTTTCGAATGCTCTGAAAGATAGAAGCTTAAACTAACCCTTGAAGTCAGGGAGATGTGATCTGACTGAACACTTGTGACTCAACCTTGCTCATTTTTACAAAGTGTTATTAGTTTCATAGCTACAGCATGCAAGAGGTACATCCACATAATTCCAATAAGCTAAACTATTATTTTTTAAAGATACCTTGCTTACCCACAATGCACCAAGTAATTTTGTGATTTTAAGGAATCTGTATTTTATGTAATTTGTTTAGTTAATACAATGGGGAGAAAGGCTACAAGAGCTAAAGAGAATTTAACACTTTGAAATATTAGCCAAATTGACTATCAAGATGTTGTTTTCTATGCATGGAGATGGAAACATAAGGAATTGCCCAGATGGATCAGAACAGAAAGGACAAAGAGAAACAACTTTGCTGATGCTTTCTATAAATTTTCAGAAACCTCTTCACACAGACTCCATTTGCTTGGAACTCTACAATTTCGTGATTCAAACAAGGGTTGCAGTGTCAGTGTAATGTAAGATATATCCATGATATTAAGAGGACCAGACCTTGTAACATCCATACTAGGTTTTCTGCTATATTGTTTTCTTTGAGGACCATACAGCAGTAAGTGTATTTTTTTTCCAGAAATACCCAATAGAGATGCAATTCTGTAGTGACTGATCTGGGAAGAGACGGACTTTAAAAAGTAATGAAATTCAGGAGTAATACAGCATACACATGGAACGCAGATTGTTACCAGAAGAGAATAAGGTAGCTCACGTGAGCAGATGATACTTTTCTTCCTCCTAATAACAAAGTGTTTTGTATATGAACTGGAACTCAGACATTTCCCTGTGAAATTCACCAGGACAAAAGAAGACCAAAACATCAAAATTTTTCATAACAGATTGATCACCAATTTATATTTCTGCTTCATTTCAGGTGTCCAAGTGTACTGCAGCCCAAAGAAGGAATGCTTTGAAGATCCTCCTGCTAGCAATACCAGCAAGTTAGCATTAAAGTATATTATTTTATTCTCCAGTGATAGGAATCTCACCAGATGAAGCCAGATTATGATAAGGAAATTGAAATTCTGCATATCTCTCAAAGTAATGACTACAACAGGTAATACAACCAACATTCATGCTTGCTAGCTCTTCTGTGAACACGCTAGGTGTGGCATAACTTGATCTCAATTACAATCCACCATTTGCATTTCATATTTCCTAGAAAGTTTACAGCAGAGTGTAGTTCAACCACTAAAACATTAAAGACATTAAGACAATTTTTTTTATCACAGTCTTTACCAGTTAAACTGCATGAAGGATAACATTATTCATCTCTTAAGTTAGAGTCTTTGTATTGTCCCTTACTCCATCACTGCCCTGAAGATGAATCAGCAGCTTCCAATCACAAGCTTCCTGCAGAATATGTCAAAGAATCTATTTAATAAACCCATTATCTCACTTCAAAAGCACAGCATTTTAATGGCATAATTAAAGGGCTCCATGTGTATTCAAAGTACCTTGAATTTGTGCCTCACTTAATGAATGGTCAAAGCGCAAGAAACTAAAGGTGCTTTTATTTAACAGAAAAAAACACAGTGTAGTGATAATTTAAACAGAAAGCCTGAGTACAATTCCTTTTTTTGTTTGCCTGGTTTTAATTATCAAATTGTTTTACAGGTTTTGACAGGAATCATTGCATGTGAAAATCGCCAGAATGTTAACATTCACTAGATGTCAGCTGCATTATTTATGCTCTAATATCACACATACAACTGATTTAAGGTATTTTGCATTTAGCTACCATGACTTTTTCTTCTGACCCCACCAACCATAATCATTCTAGGTACTGAGCACCTTCTGAAGATCCAGGATTTCTTTAGTCTTTTTGGCTTTAGATCTCAGATTTTCTGGGAGAACACGACATTTTACAAGGATCAGTTCTGTGTGGATTTTTTATACTTGCATGCACTAACTATCCCCCTCTCTTACCTGAAATACAGAAACATGAAACATTTCTTTCTTGCTTTGTAGCCAAAACTCTCAATTCTCAATTAGATTTTTACTTCGTAACCTGGAAATTATTTTGTCTCTGTATTTCACCTTCCCAAGTATTACAACAAATCATATAAAATAGAAGTATTATGGAGAGAAACCCTTTTCTTACTAGCAGCCAGAGCAGCTGCAATGGCTGAGCTTCTTCCAGGAAGCAAGCTTTCAGAGTTTTGGTTTTGTGCTATTTGCAGCAGGTCGGACTGGAAATGATGGGCTGATGAACAGAGTGATTTTTTTGTTATTATTTTTTGTTCTTCAATTCCATTTATCCAAGTCATGTTACAACATCAATCCTACAATAGCTGTGTGCCACCTTCAAGGGTTTCTCTTTGCTGCACTGTCAGTCAAATTTATAAATCTTTTTCACTGAAACTGTCATCTCATGGCTGAAATGCAAAAGATGCTAGTCCTGTATTACAAAGGAGAATGTGCTTTTTCTTTTAATTTCAGTGAAAAGAGTAGGACTTGTTAAAATCTTAGTGTTCTCTACACTTTACAGAACTCTAACTTCCATGCCTCATATTCAGCTTAGTTGATGATTTCTCTATTGACAATTCATACAGACGTGCTGTGTGGATGATGAGAGATTTTTCTGAGCTGAACAAGTAATGAGGAAATATTCTGGCAAAAAGTCAACTGCTTCATAATCCATTAGAGAAGATAGAAAAATGTTTCTGTCAGTTTCACATGCTGTGCAATACATATCATGCAGGTTTCAACATTATTATTTCTCATTCAGAAATTTGAAAATCGAGGTACAGAGCACACCCTTCCCATTCTGCAGTTATTTAAAATTTAATTCAGTAAAATTATTTAAATGGCACATCATGTTCCAATTAAGTAATTGTTAGAGTGTCATGAAGTTCTATCCACAGACATTGTTTTTATTAAATGAATTTTCAGAATAATACTGTAAGTATCGTCCAAAGTATTCGAATGTTAAAAGAATGTTATTATGTGAAAATGACTACATGAAATCTTTAATATAAATGAGCAAATTGTAAGCCAAGCAGAGGAATGCATACACCATAAGAACAGAGAAATTCTTGTTATAAGATTTACAAATCCATGTAAGAATGAGGTCAAATTTTGTCATTCAGTTCATTCCATACATATAACAGTAAGCTTCATTCTCATAGGTAATATATAAAGGCTTATCAAACTAGGTGTGTCATGCTAATAAAAAGGACCAATAATTGTATAAAAGAACTGTGTTGTTACTCATATTACATTAAAACAGTAATCCACCATAAGCAAAACATCCATACCTCAAATACTCTCACGCAAGGGAGTAACTTCCCATACTGCAAATATTACTAGTGCTGAAGTCACAACTGACTCCTGTTGCAGCAATTAAATCTTAGCCAGAAGAGGGGATTTTTGTATAGTAGTGGACGGATCTTCTCCCCTTCTATGGGATTTTGTGGTTTCTAACCTGAAGACATGAAGTAGATCTCAACCAGGGATCACATCTAAATATGCTTGTAAAATATAAGCTTGCGTAATAAATTTAATACAAAATATATGTAGACCTTATTTTAATCACTGAACCAAAATTATTTTTCTTGGAAAGTATAACCACTAAAAGCCATCAACAAAGATTAAATCCAACTGTGAATCCCATACATCTATGTATAAAATTGGTAACCAAGCATGAAAAGAGCCATCTGGCCCTTTTCATTTTTCACTTTTCATTTATGACACAACTTTGTGTCATACACGCAATGCCATTTTAAAAAATGTCCTTTTTACAAGAGTGTATACTCCGTTGTTTGCCCAGATAGTTTTGTTAACTTACGCTGTTCATTATTGATGTGATGTGTAGAACACTCTTTGTACTTAAGGAAGAAGTTGTTTTGCTGGAAATGAAATACATGACTTTAAGAGTTCTACTAATACTGTAAAATTTCATAAAGTTTAAATCTGCCACAACACATTTCTATAAAAGTTTGGATTTTTTGATGTGCACTGAAATTTTTATTATAAATTGAGTGATGGGTACATGAAAAGGAATATAACACTCTACAGTTCTTTCCAATACCTGCCAAAAAATTAAAGTAAAATGAAATGCACAGATAACATACATGGATAATGGAGAAAATAAATCTTTGAAGATCTGCAGTACCGTAGTTGTTTTCTTTAACTTTGCCTTTTTTTTTTTTTTTTGATAACTGCAGAGGGATTCCTTGTGGAACAGGAGCATATGATACTCCAGGACAGTCTGGACAACTCCGGGCTGCTGTGGAAAAACCTCTGAACTGGCCTCAGGCTGCAGGCAGGCCTGGAAGACACCTGGCAGCAGGCAGCCTTGAAAATCCTTGGCAAAGTTATACACTGGTCGGCTCCCCCGCTGCTTAGAGGCTGTCTCGTGGGAATAGGGCGTGAATCTTTGCAAAGTAGATATAAGTGAGTGTAAGTAAAAAATAAGGGGGAGAACGATGCTCAAATCGTATCGGTGTTTGTGTCGTTACTCTGGCCAGCTCCCCTGCACTCGGACCCCCCCCCTGCAAAAGATAACTAACATTCATGCCATGAAGAGAAGGTCCATGGAGAAAAAGAATACTCTTATTCAAGGTCACAAAACTGTAGTCCAGAAATAGTATTTCATAAATGGGCTTTCCATTAACCTTTGCAAAATGCATGTACCATGACACTTAAGATCTGGGACTTCATGCAAACTGACTTCATGCTGCCTATAAACGTGGTTCACTAGAGGTGCATGTCATCAGTGGCTATTACTTTCTGCCCTGATAGCAGTTTGAAATTAGAATATTCCTCAACCAGAGCAAGTAATTTTCTGTTCTGTCAAGAATCTTCTCTAAACAGTGTAAGAACCAAGGTCATACCTACAGTGGTTGTCTCTCCTCCTGCCTTTTTCACTATAAGGAAAGTAGGTGTTAACATCTGCATACTTTCACAACATATCAGTATTTACTAACAGGTGAATACATTGCTAGCAGGGATAATAGTACTGGCTCATTCTAAAGGTGGCACTTTTCCTATATTTTTCTGTGGATTTTTTGTTTCTATATTTTTTACTAGAACGCAATGGTACCTTGTTAACCTCCAGTCAAGGCATTTGTCAGTTGAAGGAACAAGGTTACATGTGATTTTCTTGGCTTAGATACAGAGAAAAGCCAGGACTTAATTAGTTTGGTGTGAGAAAAAGAAGAGGTGTTATTCAGATATGAGCCCAAGACCCATGTCAAACTAGTACTTAACCTCTGCAGCTGGTCAGATGAGGTGTAGTATCCAGGCAAACAAAGTCTGTTCATGTGGCCCGCATGCTATAGAGGGAGAGCCATGTACGTAAATATCTTACGGCAGATAATGATAGCAGGAAAAGGAAAAAGAGAATACAAGGTGGGAGTGCTAAGGTTAAACTACATCCAGACTGTCCATTCACAGAGCTCTTAGCACATAACATGGACACTTATGCTCACTTACTGCTTCTTACCAACAAAACAAACGGTGGTAGCAAGTATGTGTCTAGAACCAGCTACAGACATCTGGAGCTAAATAAGCAAAATGTATGGGAGGGGACAAGAAAAGAAGAGAAGTCAAAGTCCAAATAACAGAAATCACAGCATCTCAGCTACAGTTTGTAAAGTAGAATTTTAAAGTAGCCAGCCCTCTGGAAAGTGAAAATCTGGAGTGCTTTAAAATACATACTTGTAAACATTTCTTCAGGAAGAATTGAATGGAATAGCAAGGCTACTGCTGCTGTCCACAAAATCTTGCTAACTGACTTAGTTTAGTCAAATTTAGGTAAAATGCTTTTGTTTTGGTGTTTTGGATCGATTTGCTTGGTAGTGCTTCGTATGGTGTTGATCTCTTTGCCTGAGATTCTCTCAAACTGTGGTTATTTCATTTGAAAACAGTGAGACAGCCACATTCTCCTATCACTAGTAAAATTATCAAGAATTGAATCACACATGTCCGTTTTCCCCTGTACTTGACACTACTGAGGGGTCAGCTTGAGTACTGAGCCCCTCAATTTAGGAAGGATGTTGAGATGCTTGAATGTATGCAGGAAAGGGCAACAATGCTGGTGAAGGGTCTGGAACACAAGCCCTATGAAGAATGGCTGAGGGAGCTGAGGTTGTTTAGCCTGGAAAAAAGGAGGCTCCAGGGAGACCTTATTGCTCTCTACAACTACATGAAAGGAGGGTGTAGTCAGGTGGAGGTCAGTGTCTTCTCTGAGGGAATCGCTGACAGAATGAGAGGACACAGTCTTACGCTGTTCCAGGGGAAGTTTAGGCTGGACACTAGGAAAAAATTCTTCACTGTAAGAGTGATTAGGCACTGGAATGGACTGCCCGGGGTGGTGATGGAGTCACCATCCCTAGAGGTGTTTTAAAAAACTGGATGTGGCACTCAGTGACATGGTTTAATTGATAAGGTGGTGTTAGGAAATAGGTTCACTTGATGATCTCAAAGGTGTTTTCCAGCCTGGTTAATTCTGTGATCTTGATACCATCATTTCAGTGTTACAATGTTCTGTCATTTTGAAGATCAGTGGAAGAGTCTGAAAAGAAAGAGGAAGTGGCTATTGATGGAAGATGAGTGGAAGGAGAAATAAGGGATCAGACAGTCTGACAGAAGAAACTGGTTGAAGTAGAGGAACAGCATTGGAAATACCTTTTCAGTCTTCAAGATTTGGGAAGGGGAAAGAAGATCTGTTAGAAACACTGTTATGTAAGAGGAGGAACAAAACTGCATGCAAAGACGCAAAGTTGAAGAAATAAATTGTGGGAAAGGCAGAGACATAGAAATGATTCTAAGAAGCCAGGTTGAAGAAGGCTATAGAAGAGGGAAAACACAATAAATATTGCCAGAAAAAGAAACATATCTTAGAAGAAGCAAAAAAACATGGCTAGCATAACTCGTGGGGTTTTGTGTTGTTTGTTCTCATTTGTGAGTCTCTGACATACTGTCTCAGAGGACCGGTACGGGGACATTCCTTGGAACTGAGTTTCTTCATTGGGAGTAAAAGCTTTAGGACCTTCAGCAGGGAAAGAAGAGAAAGAGGATTCTCCTCAGAGGAGCATCGAGTACCTCTGGAGATGACTGGAGGGCCAATCTGGAACATGCTGAGTTTGTTACAGTTTGGAAAGTTGCCTAACACACACTTGGAAGCAAAGGCATAATGGTCAGGGTTAGCTGTAAGGTCTTCTTTATTTCTGTTCAGTCTGATCTAATGTGAACTTTTGCTATTTAAAAAGTTAATTACTTTTCTATAATAAAAGCTGATTTTTCTGAGTTTAACCTTTCTAGTCTTCATTGGCGGGTCACTACAGGATATCTACATCAAAGTTTTGGTGACTCAGGTTACACTATCTTTTTAAAAGACACTGAATATACAGGAATGGAAGGCAAATGTCTGTGGAAAGAGAGGAGGTAGGTTGGAACAGAAAAGAAAAATAAAAATATGGTTTTTGCTGAGCTGTGATCTCACCTGCATACTCTTCTTTAGATTGTACATTGAATTTAAATAGCATGGATCCTTTTGCACAGTCCTCAGCTTAATTAAGTCCTCAACTGGATTATTCTGGATTTTAAATATTTTAACCTCTTCTCACCTATGCTGAATTGATGGGAATACAATTTTCTTTTAGCAGGATCTATTAAATGTAATTGTTTAAGACAAAGCTGTTCACTCTGTGCATTGGGGTTTGATCCCCTGAGTCACTGGTCAGCAGTGTGCATTACTGACACAGCAGTAGATGGTTATGTATCACAGTGTCATAGCCTTTTACCTCTCTTTATTCTCAGGGTTATTGTTGTAACACTTCAGAGAATTCTTTATGTGGTGGTTTGCTCTTAAAAAATGATGGCTATTATAACAGAGAAACATTTATCCCAACATGTTTCCTCTGTTCACATATTTGTTATATCCAATGTAGCACAGGGTAAAATAATGTTTTTCTAACTATGGATTTATGAGCAAAATCTTTACAATATTTATGGAAAGCATGAACACAAATTTCTTTGTGAACTGATGGCATTATATTTCACAGAATGTATGTGCATTGCATGTCTTTGATTATTTGCTTAGCTAGAATCCTCCCATCCATTTCTTCAAACTTCTGAAATGCAAGCCATTAAGGTATCATTACATGCACAGACATTTCTGAAAAACTTTCACATAGTTACTGTTGCTAGGTAAATCACTTCCTTGACATCCATGTATTTAGATATGTTTCTTACATTCTTTGTCTTAGATCTGACACAGTGACATGAATTTGGGCGTGGGGGTAAGGAGAGATGTATGCAGCCAAAGCAACTGCTGAACTGTGGGAATAAAGGAAATAAAGTTAATATCTTTTAGGTATTTAAAATATGTTTTAATTATATCTGGACAGAACTCATATATTGGATGGATACTTATCAAGCTCAAGGTAAAGAATAGCAGTTATAGCTAGAAAGAATTCAAGCATAGGTCAGTTTTGACACTACCCAATTGTTAGTAAATTACACTCCCCAGACTGAACGTGTCTTTAGGATTTTCACACCTATTGTACTTCTATCATTACTTACATGTGTTTTATGCACCTATGTTCCTGCACATCTCTATTTATGTCAGTTTAGGATGATGTAAACAATTCAACAAATTACTTGTCCATGTCCTAAACGAAAGCTTCAGTTTCAAAACTGAGACATGACCATTGATTTCTGACTTTTAGGATTTGTCAGATGAATGCATAAGCTAGGCTAAAGAACAAAAAACCCCCAATTTTTTAAAAAACTCTGTGGATGGTGAACAAGAGAAAGGAAAATTCTTTTTCATAAAAGGAGTACTAGACTGAGTTGAACTTTGATATTTTGCAACTGTTCTAGATATTATCCTCAGAGCCTTGGAATTGGACAGGCTTACAGTAGCACAGTTGTTCTAATGTTTTCCTTTTGCAAGAGGATAAAATCTACCATTTGTGAATATTCAATATACTGTCAGTGGTACTGATGATGTTTCTAATGGATGTTACCATTCACTGGATGCAAGATATGTGTCATGTCACAGCTTTTATAGAAATCTTTTAACCAACCATTTTCAAAAAGTACATGAAAACCTTAGGATTTTGCTCTCAGTAACACAATTGTTATGTAAACAGTAGTGGAAAAATTATTTTCTGGAACTAACAAATAAAATAAAGGTAAAGTTCTAGACCAGCTTATCATTTCAATATTTAATGTGTGACAAGGCAGTTCATGTGATATAGATTTTCTTTCCTCAAAGCCTTTCTAGTTTTTACCTTTAACCATTTGATCAACTTTTTCCTAGTCTGTAAGCCAAAAATATTTAATTTAGGAGCCAGAATACATGTTGAGAGAGACTTAGGATGTTTGATTTGCAGAGTCGTAAATGTTACTAGTAAATAACATTTTTTATGTCACTGAGTCACTGCAGGGTGTGACTGACCACAGCTGTTGCACAGCAGCTGACTGTATCCTGACACAGTGGGGACCAGTGGAAGGCTATTTTTTTAGATAAACAGGTGTCAACAGTTCAGCAGACCAACCTGTGGTATAAATGTTTCTCCCCCAAGCTCCTTAAGATGATGAATGTCTCCCTGAGTTAGCCAGATCAGGATGAAGAAAGTGAATATATTTCCCAGCCCAAAACCCAAACAACTAACAAAGGTATTTCAAAGAGAGCAACGAACATGAACTGTTTTCAACCTGTATTCTCTTTCCTAGCAGCTGTGGATACCCAGAATAGTGATGGTGAGTGTGTTGCAGAACCTGACAACTGGGACCTCACTGGTGGTGTGATTGTACCATTTAGTGCAATTGGGGGTTTTTGTGTGACTTTAATTTCTGTTATTTTTTTCAGTATATTTTGTATCACTCTGCTAAATTAGAAATTCCATTTGACATCAATTACCTCCACACAAGTCAGTGTGATGTTAATCATTGCATGTTCCACTCAGAAAATGTCAAAAAGAACCTGGCCAGAAAGGGTGAGACTCTGACACACTGATTTCCCCATTAAATATTTGGTTTCTCTCTCTTAATGTTCCATTTGCAAAAATGTAAATTAGTTATATCAGTAAAATCATCATTAGTAATATCATAACTATTTTTATGCACACACACATATGTGTTATACAGTTAAATCTGTGAAGTAAAAATATTAATTTAAAAAGTCCTATACTTCAGTATTTTTCTTCGTGATTTCTCAAGATGACTTTTTTAGGGAGTGAAAGCACTACTGTCAGAATTATTTTTTTCTTCTTTCTCAGTGTCTACATTTTTCTTTGCAAACTTCCCATTTACAACACAAAAATTAAGTAACTGTTCCATGTTCAATGTCACATGGATCATTATTTTTCCTTCTTCAGGTTAATTTCTCTGATAGAGAGAGAAATTATATCCCTCAGTTTGGGGGATATAAAATTTTCCTTCAAGACTTACTGATTAAAGACATTTTATCGTGTCCAATCTGAATCTTTTAATTCAGAGGATTTATCCCTTGCCAAAAAAAAAAAAAAGTTAAATTAAACTCAGGTTAAGAAAAAGCAACTGAATAACTTAAATGCCCATTAATTTAAAAGTGGTTTGAAATGTGTTACTAAGTTACATGGGACATAAAAATATTTATTGATATTTAAAAATAACTAGAAGGGAAGATTATTTACATTAACATTTCAGCATTTTCTGAAACACACAGTTTGTTACAAATAAGAAAACATGCTTCTGGATAAAAATAGAAAAAATAAAAAAGGAATTTGTTCTTATGGTACCATCTAAGGCTTGTATCCAGACTCTATTAAGTCACTCTAAATAGATTCTAACCCAATTTTCTTACATGTGTCTATGTAATAAGTGATAGAGTGAACATTGGCATCAAACTCTGTTGAAGTCTCACAAGTTCTTACTAAAACCTGCTTTTTGCCAGTACACTTGATGGTGATTTAAAGTGGACCAAACCACTCCTTCATGATAAGGCAATTTAAGAAATATATGATATTTCTCTTGGGTGTGGCAACCCTGTAAACCAATGAATGTTACAACTTATTCCAACAAGCAGTAAGCAGTAAGAAGGTAATCTTGACCCTGAGCAAAGAAGGATCTTCAAGAGAGAGGTCTCCAGGGTTCAAAAATCCTGTGTTATTATTTGTACAGGAGGTTGATAATCTTTACAACAGAACTTAGTTTAGAAGACAGGACCCCAAATTTCTTTGCTGAACATTTTCAGGTACACAATGTACAGGCTAGACAAGGAAGCATAGTGGTACCATACAAATTATCCACTTAGTATTTGTGACTACTTAACAGACTTCATTAGGACCACAAAGAATTTCTTCATGTTGTAGCAGGCACAGTTCAGTTTACACAACAAGAGCTAGAAAAGGCAATAAAATGGAATAGAAAATAAAATCATGCTTGCGGAGAGTGAGAATTCTCCATCATTCAAGACCTTTGAGAAGAGGTTTTATAGAGGTATCTGTAGGTACAGCTAACCCTGCTTTAGAGTAAGGAAATGAAATACAAGACCTCATTTACATTTACACAACAAACAGCTCTCACGAACTGTAATACAGATTTTTTCCAACAGACCAGAAGCAAAATGAAAACCTAAATCTGGGTTAATTTGAATGACATGTGCCAAGTGACAAGAAGCAAGAGCTTTTAAAAAGTAGTGTGGCATCAGACCTTCATAATACTTTTTAATTTATGTAGCATCTTTATCTCAGATCATTTTGCACATTATTCAGTTCAGAACAAAAGAGTTTCTTCTGAATTGGCCTGTAGCAAGGATAGCAAAATAAACTATATTCAAGTTTATTGAATACCCTGAGCATTTTTTAAAAATTATTATTGTTTTGGAACCTTCCAACATGCACTGTCCTTGGAAACAAAAATATCTGCCTTACAGACATGAAATAAACCAACTCTGCTTGTATATTGATAATTGCATTCAAGGATAGTATTTAACATTATTTTCTGCTGTAGAAGTCTTCATGAGTTGTTTGCAGCAATGTTAGATATAAAAAAAAAATGTTTTTTCCTTTACTTTAAACTATGCTATAAACAATGTGTTATAAAAACAGAAATCATGAAGAAACAAAGACATTCATAAATGCTCCAAGAATGAGCAACCATGAGACACCAGCTGTGTACCTCTGTGGAGAATTTCTACAGCAAAACTGATTCTTCAGGAGGGTTTTCACTAGGGTTTCCAAATTGGTTGCCCATTTATATATGAGTTTAGAAAGAGCTTGCCACCAACCCAGGAACAGAATATCAGCAAAAGAAAGGTCACTTCTTAGAAAGAAAACTGTTAAATTGGCAGTAAAGTTTCTGCAGTGCTGAAGTGGGAGGAAGAATCAACATCCCAGTAGCGTGCAAGAAATACTGCGTAGATTATGCTGTGAGAAGAAAAGCTGTTAAGTTTGACACATTTGACAATACCAGTCCTTATGATTTCCATTTGAAGAGGATAATTTTTATTGCATGTAAAAGGGAATTTCTTGAGATCAGAAAAAGAAGATGGCAGCACAGAAATCATGAAAATGTTCTCCACAAAATCATTTTGGGAATAAAGAATCAAGTTTGAATTTTAAATTCATTTTAATGGAAGAAACATATTCCATCAGAAGTCTCATTCTCAGTGTGCACAGTTTCACTGTAGCATTTTCACGTACCTTGGACTTTAAATCCATTTCAGAAAGCTTTACTTCGGGATGTTGGTTGTTTCCTGTGAGATATTGTGTATATTTTTATTTCTGTAGTCTGCTCTTGTGTAGGATCTATCTTAAGCATTTTCTTTTTTTTCTTCTTCTTCTTCTTCTTTCAGTTTACGCCCTTAGAAAATTTCTCAATATTTTTTCAGTCGGTAGGATCTCAGTTTTGTCTGTGTTTTGAGTAATGTGAAACTTGATTACAGAAAGGAATAACAATTCTTACTCTGTAAAACAGCTCTGTCATTAACCATGCAGAAAAATAAAATATAATATTTGCGGAATACTTTATTTTCTTAACATCCCAAAATACCTCAAATTCTTATTTTGCCTTTAGCTCCACATTTTCTCAGAAGATGCCGAATGTGTATTTGACTGCCTAGTGAAAAGGGTCTATGCTTTTTTGTGGATTTGGAGTTTTTCAGGGAAAGGAGTAATTCCGTGGGCAATGGACTAAAATCACCTGTTTCTTTCACTGTTTACTTACCTATTTTTACATTTTCAAAGAACTGTAGAGCTCAGTTGATCATTATCCTCACTTCTGATGGAAAAGCTAGTATCTGTTATTCCAGCCTTACAGAATCAAAAAGAAATGGTGACTAATCAGTTAGATATACTCCACTGAAAGCTTGTATCTTTCTGTGCCTAATTACAGGAGGTGTGACTATGATTCTCTTTTAGAGACCCATTTTAGTTAAAATAAACTTAACCTAGGATGAATGAAAGAACTCTTGTTTACCTCAGTTGACTTTGTCATCTGACTGAGCTAATTAAATAAAATCTAGCATATTTCCATATAGGTGCCCTTAACCCTATTTCTGACTAAAATGGCAACACAGGTAGCAGATAATTTACATGTACCTGGAAATAAAGACCATAGTCATTTACACTATCTGGGAAAGTTTGATTTTGGATTGGGAATATAGTTGCATAATCCTGTTTCATCAAAAGGAATGAAAATAGCATTTTTGGCAGCAGTTTCTGAGGATATTTGTTCAGTTTTTTCCAGCCTTGTATTTGACATGTTTGTGATGCTGTTCCAGGCTAATTTGTTTTTCTTAGATGTCACGAGTTGTGGGTTTGTTTTGGTTTTTTGTTTGTTTAAATTTTTCTTGCTGAGATTACATTCATCCTTTAGTCTGCGCCTATAATTTTCTTTTAATAAATCCTCTTTGAAGAATGTCATAATAAGTCAAAAATTTCCACACTTGTGCCACAGCTAAATTTCTACAGAACACGTGCATTTTTTTCTTATAAAGTCAGTTCAGTTCCTTGGAAGACTTTTTTGGCGCTCTTTTCATTGCTCACTAGTTTTTTTTACTATTCTTTTGTGGTATTTGTCTGATTAAAACCATTCCAAGATCACTTAGAAAGCACTTAGAAACCTTGGTAAACTTATCCTCAGTGTCTGTGGTGCTCTGAGTTAAAAATTATCAATAAGCAATCATCTTATGAATATTTAGTAATAATAATCATGAGAAATGTTACCTTACCAGTACTGTTTGGGTCTGTATCTGGTTGCCTTGCAATGTACAAAATGCATAATCCAGATGCCTCTTGCAAAAGCTGAGGAATTCCTAAAACAGAGTATTAAAATAGTATAGGACATATCGCATGACCTTCCCGACCTTGAGAAATAAAAAATAGACAACAGTGAAGTCCTTGAAGATTTTCAGCTACTGCTTTTTCACATGCCAAGTTCAAGTGAGCTAGGTATTCTTCAAGGATGTTTGAAAAGGGCAGAACTGTGAACAGATTTAAGTATTGTATCACCCCATATTCTAGTCACTACTTGCTTTGATTAAAACTATGGGAGTTCTGAGTGAACAGGGGTTGTAGAGTCAAGCCTACAGTATAAACAAAACACTGAAGAGAAAAGAATGAAAGTACTTAATGTCACAAACACTTCTTGAAAGCTCTGCCATCATTAAGCTCTTGAGCAAAAAACATTCTCAGCCAGCTCTCAGGCTTTTTGTAAGCATGCATGAACTGGGAATGGTCAAAGACTGTTCTTGATTTTTACTTTCAGGTGGAGTCTGGCCAAGGTCAGGCCAAAGTCTTTCCTTTAGCAATGTGCTAGACTTAGCATCATTTAGATTGGGAAAGAGCTTTAAGATCATCAAGTCCAGCTATTAACTCAGCACTGCCAAATCTGCCACTAAACCATGTCCCCAGGTGTCACATCTACACTTCTTTTAAATACCTCCAGGGATAGTGACTCCACCACTGCCTTGGGTGATTTGCTCTGATGCTCAATGACCTTTAAGTCAAGAAGTTTTTCCTGATATCTAAACTAACCCTTCCCTGGCACAACTGGAAGCCATTTCCTCTTGTGTCACTTGTTACCTAGGGGAAGAGGTCAACCCCACCTGGCTGTAGACTCCTTTCAGGTAGTTACAGAGAGTGATAAGGTCCCTCTTCAGCCTCCTTCTCTTCAGACTAAACAACCCCAGCTCCCTCAGCTGCTCCTCATCAGACTTGTGCTCCAGATCCTTTCCCAGTTTCGTTGCTCTTCTCTGGACTCACTTCAGCACCTCATTGTTCTTGTGATGAGGGACCCAAAACTGAACACAAGATTCAAGGTGTGGCCTCACTACTGCCCCAGTCCTGCTGGACACACTATTTCTGATGGAAAACATGATGCTGTTGGCCTTCTTGGACACCTGGGCACACTGTTGATTAATCAGCTGTCTGTCTTAACCTGGGGATGGAGAAGCTGAGCCATTAATTACTTCATTCTTATCTTTCAAAATGATCAGTTAACCAAAGAGGAAAGCCTATGTATGTTTTCTGAATTCTACAGTTTAAGTTAAATCTGGCTAATTATGAATTAAATCCAGGCAAAATTCCTGAAATGATTTTGCCTTCCTGACTTTTGGTAGCTAATATGAGTATGAAGATTGCAGTGCTAACCTGGAGGAGCATAGATGATTTGTAGTTTGCACAAACCTATTTTTCAGTAGGAAACTGAAACTGCATCAGGCTACTGTATGGTACTCCTCAAAAGGCCAGAGCAATTCACAGACACAAGTTTTGTTTTGAGAAGGAAGAAAAATACAATCTGAAGGCTCAGATAAAATAGGTGCTGCTACTGTATACATCCTTGTCATAGCTGGGGAAAGTCAGCTTCCAGCAAACAGATAAAGTTTTGTCAGTTTTAATAATGTTCATGCTATTGAAGCTATGCCCTCTGAAATGTTTTACTGCGTTGTGGATCAGTTGTATTGAACACAGTAGTTTCTGTCTATCTAAATTAATCCACCTCCCTTAGCATTTAAAGCAGAATAGTTTAAGCATGCTCATAAAAGCACAGGTTTGTTATTGAGGCAGTTATTGCTGTCTCATAAATTTTCTCTTAACTGGCTGTAGTTTCTGAAATGTATTCTCTGCAATGATCCTGTTACTGCTACAATATAATTTTGGTTTTAAGTTGATGCATGTTTTAAAAATTGCACTATTATGTCTCATGATATTGACAAAACTTCTTACTCCCTGCATTTTGCCATGCCTGCCTTAATGCAAAGCCAGGAGTGGGCACAGATCACTCAGTTCAGTTTTGTTCATTCAATGAAAGACCATTAAATAGGTTCTCTGTGAAGAGCAGGTTCTTCACATCATGCACAAAGGCTGAATTTCTTATCAGGATTTTTAGGGACACTGAACATCTTTCCTGGCTGTACCAGGTATCTACATATCCAAAGCAGTTATGTGAGCTATTTCTAGGATAGACAGTTTTTCTAATTATGTATTTCATTTGATTGAAGTCAAAGTCTCAGTGGTTTGACTTTTTTATGAACTTGTGTGCTTCAAGAGCTTCACAGCATATTCCATTAACTTTTTAAATTGTTTTGGTTTCCGTGTTTCTGTGATTTTCAAGACCTGTTTATTTAATGTTTTAGCAATGCGGAAGAAAATCATTAAAGCCAAAGTATTAAATGTAAATGAACTTAAAAAAAAAAAAAAGGTGCACTCCTTGTATTGGAAGAAATTCAATTTAAAATGTTAAGATTTCATAAGGATGCAGTAAGCCTCCTAGGACTGAAAAAAATCCTGAATTCGGCATTTTAGGACTTTGTGTTCTCTCATATTTTTGTGATACTAGAAAACTTTAAAAATAAGTGACACTGTTTCAAATATTCATAGGGTAAAATGTTTTGCAGTTGATTTATTATATAAGTTTTCAAGTTACATCAGAGGAACCTGTATTGATGCATTTAATATTAGGACTGAATTACTGCCTGATGAGAAACCCTTCCTTTAATGGAAACCTCAGTGGAGGTTCACGAGAAAGCTTTTCTTTGCTTCATATGGAGCTAGCTGTGACAAAGGTCTTTCCGTAAAAGGTGATGTAATCTCATTGCAGTACTTTGTCCTTTGATCATAACCCTTTGATAATTGTTTGGATCTTCCAACAGTTTTCCTGCAGAGCTGTATTCCATAAAAAAAAGACATTCAGTGCTGTGAATTTTTAGGAACATTTTTCTACTCTCTCCTCAAAGTTTTAATATTTTGGCAAACATGGCTTTGACAGTTGTGACAGTTTTGAGAATGGCATCTGTTGAAGAAGTGTACCACTGACTACAAAACAATTACTCCAATAACCCAAACAATATGTAAAATCCATAGATTTAAATAGGTAACTGTTTATATTGGCTTCCTTTGGCCTAATCAGTGCACGTACTTGGAATGATTGCTAGTCTGTCACTCAAACAAATTGTTGAAGAGTATGAGAATCTCCTAGTACATAGCAAGGTCTATGTCAAGGTTAACAACTGCTAACATGTTTATTGTTATTTTCTCTCGCTGTACAGTTAGAGATTGCTTGGTTTCCATACTGTTAGAAGTGCTAAATGAGTGTTAATCTTTCTGTCAAAAAAACTACTATAGCGTACCTGATGTCACCCCAGCCATATTCCCCAGCTACCAATTACAAAAAAGGATAAATATAAAAGAATTTAAAGTTAGAAAAAAAAAGAAAAAACAAAACCAAAACCAGCAACAATTAACCCCAAACTCATTATTTGAAAGGGATTTTCCACTGTTGTGCTCTTTTGATCAGCAAAATATCTGAAGCATTATGGGAGTCCTGGAAGATTTAAGTTTTACAAATATCCTCATCTTTTTTAAAAGTTAAACAATAAAACTTTGCTAGGCATAGTGATAAATGAACACTTCACAAAATAAAAATACTCTTAGGAAGTTTAGAAAGCAAACAACTCCGGAGATGTACTATTATATCTGTTGGTAGGTCAGTTCTGCTTATTTTAAATTATGTAGAAGTGCTGGGCCTTTGCACAGGAAGCTGCCATTGAAAATTATTGTTGCTACACTTGTTGCTAAGTGTAGTAAACTTCCTCTGGCTAAGTCTGGTGGGCTAAATAATGAAACACAGCTTTTGACTCATTTGGTAGATACTTAAATAATTATCGGTATTATGTTACATAACCTATGAACCATTCTCTACTTAATCCTAATCTTTTTACCTTTTATATATTTAAGGAAATACAAAGGCATTCAGTCAATATAGATTAATGTTCAGCTTAGTAAGTGTCCATATTCTAGACAACAGGGATAAACTAATTCATTCTTTTAGGAGTTAGTTTTACATCAATATCCTACAAAAATATGCATGTACTTTTTACCTTGTAAAAAAGACCTTTATAGAAAGACCTTTAAAATAATCCCATTGAGATCAAGAATGGTAGGGAACCAAAAAGGTCAAGAACTACTCAGGTATAAATAATTTTTCTTTACACTTAAAACCAATTATATTAGTTAACTGTGCATTTGCTATTTCTTACTGTTCTCAAGCATATAAGCATATTTTTTAGCTCAGTACCTCTTGAAAA
The DNA here is from genome assembly GCF_009650955.1 of Corvus moneduloides. Lineage (NCBI taxonomy): Eukaryota > Metazoa > Chordata > Aves > Passeriformes > Corvidae > Corvus > Corvus moneduloides. The sequence goes on from NC_045476.1 coordinate 87,408,826, forward strand.
TCAAAATGTAAATTTATGCATAGCAATTTCTTATCACATACACTGGACAGGAACTTCAGAGTTTTGTAGAGTGTTTTGTTCAGAGATTTCAAGCGTATTAGTTTCTATGTATTTATCATATACAATTCATCTCACAAATGTGAACCCTTGTGACATCAAACTAGCCATTTATTTCTTTTAAAGTAGCAAATGGATTTTCTGGGAAAGCTACTATTGCCCTAATTTTGTCAGAATCCCATAAATAGAGATTCACACTAAGGCATCATTCCAAAATTCATCAGGCAGTCATTCAGCTTTGTGCAATAATGATTGTTTGAACATGCCTTATCCTGTAATAGTTGACAACAGTGGAAAATGGTCCAGATAGGTGGAGGTGAGAGAGGAAATCTGAGAAGGAATAATATTCCTGGGCCTTATTGTGTTTGTTGCTGGCTGCTAAAAGAGTGTGTTGCAGGAGAGAAAGCATCTTTATTTTTAATGATAGTGAAAGTACAGTCAAAATGAGCATAGCAATCATCATTTACATTTTCTGTCGACTGAAAAAATGGAAGGAATCTAAAGAATACACAAAATCTTGATTGATTTTCAAATTTGTGAGTGTTTTGGGACAATACACATCATGTCAGGCAAAAATATGTTCATTAGACTAGGTCCATAAGTAGAGATGGGCAGCAAGCTGAAAAGATAACTACTCAAGCCTCTTCTTCCCTGGCTTTAAATTCCCTAGAAAATCAAGACCGTGCTTGTATTGTACATCATGATCTAGATCAAAGATCCTGAGGCAAACACCAAAAGGTTAGCTCTGGGGTTGGAAGCAGTGCAGCTTCATCAGCTTGGACTGAACTGATTTAAATATTTTACTTATGGACCTGACCTCCTTTCTATACGCAACCCTGCACTGTGTAAGTAAATAGGGATCTGTTTTATGACACTGGACTGCACTGCAGAAACATGAAGCGTCATCAGAAAACTTTCTTTAGAGGTGCTATGCATTTGTTTAACTGGACACATTCATAATCTGCCTTGATAACAACAAGCAGCTGTCACTTCACCTCTGCCAAGTACTTCGCCTGCTGAGCTGCACTCCCTCTTAAGTCCAGCCCCATGGCATTTCACTTGAGCACTCCCTATGAAGTTATGCAACAGTAACAAAGAAGTCATCACTTCCGGTCTAAGCAGCTCTGAGATCTGTCTTAAGAAACATACAGTGTTCTGTGCACTAGAAAGGATTATAGACTGTCTGCCCAATTTTTCGTCCCTCCACCTAAGTCTGAACGTGTTCTGCTCCAACATGGGTAGAAGTCAAGGCAGTTTTGTTTATATTTCTACTTCTCTATAACCGTTACACTGAAATCATTTTCACATTGGTGTCATGTCATTTCAGATGATTTTCTTGACAGCTTAAGTGAAATCTCCTTTTAGTATGTCTGCAACTTTGTGTCTTTTGACCTAATTGAGACACAGAAGTACATGAAGTTGCTTTTATTTGAATTATCTCCTGAATCAGTTCCAGTTAGCTCAATTTACCACTTCAGCATGTATCATTTTCTCTCCTTGTCCATCCTTCTCCTGCTGCAGGTCTGGAAATGCAGCCCATCTGTTATTTGCTATTATAACATTGTGATTTGCAATTGTACATAAACCTGGTTGATTTGTTTGTTGGTTTGTTTCTTCTTGGTGCCAGCATTTAACATGTAACACTTGGGGCCATGAAAGAGGTGGAATTCAATCATTGCTACTTGCAGTATTTAATGTTTGAATGTTTCAACTAATCTAACAGGAAAAGTACCCGCTGTAATGTGTGTGCTTAATTACAGTATAAATAGAATTTTAATTGCCATAACCAGAAACAACATTCTTATTTTAAGATCATGAGGTAACATCAACTAAAATCCCATGTAATACTGTACATATTGCCCCACCGCAGTCTTAACAGCCCTAACAGCATTAACTCTTGGACATTTTTCAGGCTAGAAATATAATGAATTCCCTAGACATCAGCTAACATTTAAGGGTTGCATCATTGCCTGTGCAGCTTAATCACTGAATACACACACATACATACATCATCTCCCTTGATTTACAGAGTTTTGACTCTGCCCAGCTCAATTTTATGTTGTCTGGGAAATTTAGGGAAGGGTAGTTATCATCTCTAACCTCAACCTAAATAAGATCTCAGTTGGTTAAATCAACAGACAAAGACATTAAGATAACTTACCTTAAATCAGATTTTATTACTTTTAGTAAAAGTAAAAAAGTAAAAAAGTAAATTAATTCTAAATTATTATGGCAGGGAACTAACTTAAATAATAGTTAAAAATCTATGTATTGATTCAGAAAAAAAGTTGATCATGAAAGCGGGTGGCCAGATTCAGTCTGGGATGCCCCCACATACATTTTCTTGCTTGAAGGACAAATTATGTTCCTTTATTGTGTCCATTAGTCAAGATGCAAATCTCTTGGTACAGTATTTCAGGATTTATTTTGTTGTAAATAACTGATAACATGACATAACATACGAGTAAGAAGTTATTTACGCACATCCTAAATAATATTACATTTGCCCCAAACAAAAACATTTTGTAAAATTTACTCTTTCCCATATGCAGCATGAATTAGTAAATTCTGTTATTATGATAAAATCCGTGCATTTAATTCATTGATGAGGGCATACAATGCAACAGTCAATAATTTAGTACTGTTTGAGATAAAATGACATTGTTTCTGTGTCAATCATATAATTATTTTACATACTCCAATGTTAACCACATTGAATATGTTGTCTTGAGTTTCAGCTTCAGTAATCTTTTTATTGACAGCTATAAGACAGAGATACTAATGTACCAGAAGCATACAGAATAATATTCTCATATTTATTTTCTAATAGTATGATGAAACAAAACTTCATGTATAACTGAATAAGATGCTCAGAGTTCATCTTGCGCTTCAGTTTGACACCCACCTGCTCTTTGTCAATGTATGAGATTTATACGGGATGAATTTATGTAATCTGGATCGGACTGTGCTGGAAAAAATTATTTATATCCATGTATATGTGAGTATCTTCAGTCTATGTTTTCTCATGTCATTATTTGATTACTTCAGGGTCTTACTTCAGGTCATTTTTCTCAAACTTTTCAGCCAGCGATGTTTAAGGGTAGTTAGGTTCTTAACTGCTGTGGAAAATCTGTTAAATACTCATGTAAGAAATATTAAATACAGTCTTTCTGAGTCTGGGATTTTTCAGCATTGACTTTTTCTGTGGAGAAAGGTGAGCAGTCTGGGTCAGATTACTGGATATATTTAAACACAAGACTTCAAGGAAAGATGCTGTATTATCTAAAGACACAGAAATTCTGTACCCCTCCCTTCTATGATACTCAGGATCACAGGAAAGTGTATGAAATTTTCTGCTCTTCCTTTTAGAAAAGCAGCTGTAAAAGTTTGATTTTCTTTTGCTATTTAATGGCTATGCAAGACTTGTGATCATACAAGCACTGTACATTTTCAGGAAAGAAAAGAAAAGAACATTTTGGTTTTATGGTCTGTCTTTTAGGCTTGGAAATGGTGAGTTGTCCCTTAGTGACATCTGCCTTTGATTATCACTCATCCCAATGCACAGACAACCTGTTGGAATTGTGCATTAATAGTACAGCATGTAAAAAGAGGTGTCACCAGGGTTTTCACAGATAATAAGCTTTTAGAAAATATGTCTGATTTCCTATATAAAACTGAAATGATATTAATGACCTTGCTCCTAACCTAGAATAAAGTGAGACATTCTTTTGCTGTAAATTGGTATAGCTTCTTTGACTGTTTGGCACCAGCCTGATTTACACATAAAAGAGTCTAGCCCAGTGACGGTGAATGTATCTCCTGCACAGTTTTAGCTGTTTGCTCTTGTTTCATCCCTACTGCTGAGTTTGGATGACATGTTTAAGAAATTCAGAAATATGTACACATGACTTGGAGAAGATTTGTTTACCTCAGCTTGCAGATTGCCTCCTCTCCCATGGGGGAATTATAGCTCCAACTGAATTTTAACTCCCACTAAAGTCTTTGAAAAGAAGGGCAGGATATCTTTCAGAATTTAGCTTGCAAGTTAATGGGTGGGCTGGTTTCTGCCAAAGGAATAATAACATAGCTAATTCTCAAAACATGCATTCTGTATTAGTTCAAATACAACATTGTCTACCCACATACCAAGAAATTTTCAATAGCCTCTTGCTCACCATATATCTAGGCAGAAGTCTGAAGGTTCTGTGTTTTTGTGTAATGGGCAAATACCAAGAATCTTGCTCCATGCTGGGAGGATCTGTGTGCCTGTACTACAAAGGAAGTTTAATTTATTGTAGTAACAATCTTACTCTTCATTTGTTACCACAGAAAGAGCTGATTCACGTTCTTTTAAACATTTCCCCGTATTTACAAGGCTTCCTACAATGCAGCTGACTAACAAAACTGTGAGCACTTACTTGTAAGGGCAGTGGCCTGGCCAGCAATTGGTACTGCTGTGAGAATGGCCCATAGTCTCATATCAATGCCTGGGAAAGTCATTGACAAGATTATTCTGGGAGGCATTGAAAATCACCTGAAAGGCAACAGAGTCATTGGTCACAGCCAGCACAGCTTCATGAGAGGAATGTCCTGCTTATCAAACCTGATTTCCTTTTAGGACAAGGTAACCCACCAAGCTGACCAAGGGAAGCCAGTTGATATAATCTTTTGGGGTTGAAGTAAAGCCTTCTATATTGTCTCTCATAGCATCCTTCTGGACGAAGTGCCCAGCATTCAGTGCAACGGGTGAGCAACTGGCTCATGGGTTGGGCACAAAGGATTGTAGTGAATGGGGTGACATTTGATTGGTGACCAGTCACTAGTGGGGTTCTGTAGGGCTCCATCCCTGACCCTATTGGATGCAGGACTGGAAGGGATATTAAGGTAGTTCACAGATGATACAAAACTGGGAGGAGATGTTGACTCCCTCGAAGGCAGAGAGGCCCTGCAGAGAGACCGTGACAAATTACAGGGCTGGGCAGTCACTAACCATATGAAGTTCTCCAACAGAAGATCTCAGATCCTGGGCGTGGGATGAGGCAGCCCTGGATATAGGGACTGGAGAATGAGAAGCTGGAAAGCAGTGCTATGGAAAGGGACCTGGAGATCCTGGTTGATGGCAAGGGGAATCTGAGTCAGCAGTGCCCTGGCAGCCAGGAGGGCCAACCCTGTCCTGGGAGGCATCAGGCACAGCATCACCAGCCGGGCAAGGGAGGGGATTTTCCTGCTCTGCTCTGCACTGGGGCAGCCTCACCTCGAGTGCTGGGGGCAGTTTTTGATTCAACAATATAAGAAAGACATTATACTACAAGTATACTACATCCAAAGGATGGCAGCAAAGGTGGTGAAGGGCATTGAGGGAAAGCCATATGAGGAATGACTGAGGTCACTTGGTTTGTTCAACCTGGAGGAGACTGAGGGGAGACCTCACTGCAGTTACAATTTCCCCATGAGGGGAAGGGGAGGGGCAGACACCGATCTCTTCTCTGTGGTGACCAGTGACAGGACCCAAGGGAATGGCCTGAAGTTGTGTCAGGGAAGGTTTAGGTTGGATGTTAGAAAAAGCTTCTTCATCCAGAAGCATTCGGGCAGTACTCTTGGGCGTATGGTATGATTCTTGAACTGCTCTGTGAAGGCCCAGGAGTTGGACTTGATGATGCTTGTGGGTCCCTTCAAACTCAGGAAATTCTGTGATTCTGTGATGACAGAACCTCCATGATGGTTGTGATCTCCAGACTGAAGACTTTCCTGCTTGGTGAAATTCACTTAATTCTAAATTGTAAATTGTAACAGTGAAAGAGATGAAACGTAGGTAAACTGAGCCAGCAATGCAGTAGTTGTTTCATTGCTTTCAGTCAAAGTATTTTACTGAAATACTTGTTGGAACTAAATTAGGGGGCAGGAGGAGACTAAATGAATTTGGATCATTTTGCACGTTAAAGGTTGTAAATTAATTTGAAAATTAATAGTACATATTGTCATGCTAGTAATTAGAAAGATTGAGAAAGTTTTGTTACATCTCCAGAATGTCTGGCAATTTGCATTTATAGATCACAGGACATCATTTGTCATGCTTATTGGATGCCAAAACGGATTTTAGCAAGAATACTGATTTTGTGTTTTGACATTTGTTTTTGAAGAGGGAAAGGGAAGAGGTCACTTGTTTGATGTTATTTATTTGCAGCCACCCAAACGGACTGATCGAACTTGGCTCTGTTGCACAGTAGCTTTCACTGCTGTCTATGTGTGACAAGACCCAGAGTTGACCTGAGTTTTAGACTGGTCTGAGTAGACTTTTATATTTAGACCAAAACCTGTAAAATCAATTTGTATTTCAACATGAGCTAAACCCCCTAAAGTTTTCCAAATGGACTAACCAGAAGGAATAGGAACATGAATAATTTTCTTTCAAGCTTGCTCTTAGTCAAGAACATCTACAATTTTTTGTGCGGTTTTTTTGGATTGCAGAAAACTCTTTAAAATCTTCTTTAAGTCTCCAGATAAAGTTTCTTTTTCTTTCTATCACCCCTATAGTCTGGATTTGTTTCTGCTGCCTGCTTCTCTCAACCATCCCTGTTGCCCTCCAGATGCAGAGCTTGATGAACACTCAATCCTGGGCTCTCCTACCCTGCTCCTGGGGAAGTATATTTTATCCATTGTGCAAACATGCTCTTTTTTAATAGTAGTACAGTCTCCCAGGGTGATCTGCACATTTCCCACCCTTTTAGCTATCACTTTACTGTTGCCTCTGGTTAAATACCCCTTGACTTTTAGTGTAATTTAAGAACCTTCACTCTCTCTATAATAAAATATTTTTTTAGTTGACAGATCCCACTGCCCAAAAATTAGATTCCTAAAGCAACCTTTGGCTTTCAAAATAAGACATAGCACTGTTTAAGGCTTATTTTCTTGTCAATGTTAATAAATATTAATCATAATTTTTAGTTTCCCACGTAAATTGCATGCCTTGCTACCAGTTTTGGTGTAATCATTGGATTAAAATTCCAACAAAATAAAAGTAAAACCAAGAAAGTATCTTTCTCAATCTATAAAGAAATAAGAGAATAGCTTTTGGACTAGCACATTTTTAGTACTTAGACAACCCACATTCTAGATTTCATTATGTATTTGCAAATGATTTTTTTTTTTCCCCAAATGGGCAACCAGGAGTTTTAAATATAATTTTGTTATTATAATCCTTGGAAAGCTCTGGAAAGATAGTGTAATACCTGATGCTTAGGAAATATATGACTGTGTTCTGTAAACAAAGCAAAAGACTCTTTCATCCATGGAGTAGGAGCACACACTAAGTGAAGCAAATAGATTTAGACATAAACACATTCTCATGGTTTAGGAATGGTATTTCCCAATTTAGTGCTCCCACCAAAAATACTCCAAACCATGAGTGAATTTTTCAGTTCCCCATCCCTCCATCCCTCTTCCTTGCAGCAGCATGGAGAGGAGAATTGGAGGCACAGGAGGTAAAAATTACTGGGTGAGATAAGAACACATTTCTGGAAACAGCAATAAAATATGATAAGGAAGAGTAACAGCAACAATATTAATCACAGTGTACATGGGAAGTGAGCAAGTCACACATGAGAGCTCACCAAGAGTAAACCCCCAACCACACCCGACTGCACCACCATGCTACGTGACCTGAAAGGGACCTCTTCCTCTGTACCCACAAAATGAAGTGAGGTGGTAGAGAATAACCTCTGGGTCTTGGCCATGCCCCTTATGGCTACTGCAAAAATTAGCCATGTCCTGGCTGGAACCAGGACATACAGACCAAGATAATGTAGCCCAGAGTGGTACATTATCACCAAAGCCTAAACACTGATCTCTGGAAGGATTTGCTTGTTGTTTCTCCAATGGCAAAAACTATATGATAGATGAGTGGGAAATATAAGGTCTAGTCCTAGACCCATACTTCCTGTGTTCCTTAACTTCACTTACCTGATATTCTGTGATTTCCAGGCAGAAACAGAGGAAACAAAAAAGCTTATAATTTCATAAAGCAGTACGTAAAGCAGTGTCATCTTGTTGGATAGTTTTGTTACATTTAAATAACTAATCTGTGTACGTGTGTACTAACTATAACTTTGTGAAGTATGTTGCTATCTTTGTATAGTTATACTTAATTAGGACTTCCAGTGAAACACTCTGTCAGAAGTAGGTTATTGTCACCAGACATAAAATAACTCACACTATTGGAGACAGGAAGGTTTTTTTATGACTGCTTTGTATTGGGTTCTGTGGAACATATGGCTCTTAAATAAGGCAGGAAAAGTCACAGAAGGTGGATTAACAACTTGTACATCTACTTGTTTTTACAAAGAAATCAATGTAAATTTCAATTAATTTATGTTTAGGCAGTCAGATGAGGAAATATTAAGTTAAAAATCAGTAGGGAAGCCATTAATACACAATGGTAAAAATTGATTCAGTTTTCTGTGTAATAACTCATCAAACAGGATTTTGGAGTTAACAGCTGAACACTTGGTACTGATTTTGATCAGGCAATTTTGAGAACAGTACTTATTCTATTCTTGAGAACTTTCTTATTCTAAATCAGTTTTTGAAAGATTTCATAAGCCTGAAAATACATTCTTTGTCTAGTGAAACACATCAATCTTCTACATACTGTTAAGTTTTCTTGCAGTCTTACCCTGCAACAAAAATGAAGGCAGCTTGCACCTGCAGATGTGAATGTGGACACTTCATTAGATAAACTAATGGCCCCATTTACCAAGCACATTTCATTACAATTAAAATACACTTCTAACAGACTGTGGGTTAAATTAGTCATGAGCTGGTATGAGACACAGAGTAGGTTAAAACACAATACATTTTATATAGGAAGCTATTTTCTAGTTCCCCAGTGGTTTTTTGTCTCTCTTTAAAGTGCAAACCTTTGGCCATAATGACATAGTTCCTAGCTATTTGCTGGTATACAGAATCTTAGCTCTTTCAGTTTGTTAGATGCACCTAATCCTGTAGAAAGTGCTTAACCTTGACCTGTGAGTGAACGTCCAGTGGGTGTCAGTGTCACAGTGATTCACTCAGCCAAGAAGCATTCCTGCTAAAACTGTGGTCCTCCCACATCCTCCATTTCCTTCTGTGGAAAGGGAGGAAGGAGAAAGGTCTCACCTTCATATGGACATACCCAGGAATCCAAGCCCTCCAGGGTACTTAAAAACAGAGGTACACTCTCTGAAGTTGGTTTATGAAACTAAAATCATCCCTCAGAGTGTCCTCTGCAGCTCTGTCCTCATAAGAAAATATCTTTCTGTGGCATAATTTTATATGTACAGAACCTGCAAAACTTTGTTATGCCATGCCAAAAACTTTGATGTGGCTATTGTACATCTCTTAGCTGACACTTCCAATAAGAAAATTATCATTTAGGACTGTTTTTAGCACATGAATCAAATAAACCTGTGCTTTCAGAATAGTGGGCATTATTATTTATAACTTGCATGGGGATTGTATCCACAGGTACTTGTCAGAATCTCATTTTCTTGGCCTTTGTACAGACCTACCCTAAGAGACAACCCCTCCTAGAATGAGTGAGTTCAAAATGTGAAAACACAGCGTGCATTGGCAAGAATGAGGCAGCAGCAAAGGGAAGCAAATTGCTTTGCCATTACTGAAGGCTCAGCTTACTCTGCTTAGATGTTGTCAGTCTGCAGCACAGTGTGCTTGCTGTGTGCTACTACACAGAGAAATTTGTAAGTACAAATATCACTCCTGTTCTTAATGGGCACAAGATTTTGAAGCCCTTTTGAAGAGGATTAAACCTTTAGTTTTAGCATGAGCGTAACAGGAAGAAAAGTTCACTTCTGTAGGGCAGGCAGAGTATTTTTTGTTTGGTTCTATTTGGAGATTTTTGTGATTTGAAATAGTAAGAATTCTACATTAGATTCAGATATGGCTCTGTAAAGTCTTTAAAGAGGTCTAAATTTATCTAAGAAGTAAATGCATCCACACCACTAAGGAAACTCTGTCAGAGGTACCAGAAGCTATACCTATATGTATGCTTCATCAAAAGCAATCTGCCGACTTCTAAAACTCACTTCTAAGATCTCCCTGTGACAAAAATACTGGTTTTTTTTTCCCCTGGGAGCCCCTTATGGGAAGCGTTTCTTCTTTCAAGTACAGTTTCAAGTGTATAGATACTATGTTTTCACTATATTGATAACAAGCAGAGGTCTTTCAACCAAGTGTTGCTTGATCAAGATCAAGCCTGATCACTTCTTAGTCTCTTGTGTGGGGGGTGATGATGACTGAATACGTTTGTGATCTCAGCCCACATACCAATGAAATGTATCCTTTTCACAGGAAGAAAACCAAACAATAGCATAATCACCTCTACGAGGAACTGCCTTACAGAACTAAAGTTCTGAATGAAATTGTCAGGTGGAAATTTCTCCTTCTGAGTGTCTTGGATCCCACAAAGTACTTTTTATGCACAGCCTTATTAAAGCATTTCAGTTGGAAACATAATTAAGTGCCAGCTCCCAATATTTTCTGTCTATAAAAATTCTTCTTACATGAGAATGTTATTACTATTGATTTAAATAGATGAAATATTGTTTTTTCTATGCCTTGTACTATAGATAAAGCATTGACATACATGCTTGACTGGGAAAAACTGCAACAAAAGAAGATTTGGAATGTCACCCCACAAACATCTGACTGATGTCAAACGGTTGCAGGCATTAGTCTTAAATCATTAAAAAGGCACAGTTGTAATACCCTTAGTATATAATCTTATCTTTGTAAGTATATTAAATTGTAATGTACTGGGTAATCTCTATTCTTTAGGATAATTCACCTTATTCCTAAAGCTAGCTATGCCAGATTAGTGATCAAATTATGCTTTCCATTCTGAGAAGTCAGAAAATATATATTTTCGGCTTCTTTTCTGTTCATGCTGAATTTATTTCTATAAATAAAATGACCATTAAATCCCTGCCTTTTTTGAAATCTTTTTATAAAAATTGAAGAGAACATTTGAAGATAAATCTTCTAAGAGTCTCCTCTGGTTACTTATCAGTCTAATCTTATGATTAAAGATCTGTTTTCAAAATCCTGCTGGGATTTGGTATACCATGGGCTTAATGATGTTTAAATTTGTTTCCGTTCTTCTGACTTAGGAGAATCACTGTTTTGACTTAAAATTTAAGATAAATTTGGATCAAATATTATTAGTATAATTAATATGAAATAAACTAAAGCAAATAAACAAACAAATACTTCTCTTTTTTTCTAGATAAGCTCTCCCAAAATTTTTAGGAACTTTCTCATTGCTTGTTTTACCCAAATATCCTAACCCTCACATACTCTCATATTATAAAATGCACATCAAATTGGCTGGTTTACCTCAGTTTGGACCACAAAAGACTATTTTATAAACCGTCAGGAGATATGGTACATTTGAAAAACAATTTTAAAATCTGAACAACAGGAAACCAGTAGTGGGGATCAAGACGTTTTGCAAAAGAGATACCTAGTTGCTTTTTGCATTCTAATTGATAATTAAACCTCTCTTAGGTGAAGGAATGCAACTAGTTAATGTAAAAGTTAGCTGGAATCCTGTTAGGTCCTTGGATTTTAGTTAATAATATTTTTGTGATAGCCAAATAGTATAAACTGGCTTTATGTAGACTGTAATTCTTCTTTCTGAAACACTGTTGTGTCAGAAATCTCAAAGGAAATAATATGGTATTTAAGACAAATTGGTTAAAATTTAGCACTTTTCTATTTTTCAGTTTTATGAAAAGGACACTCACAATTTTTAAGGGCTCAGACCAGTAAATCAGGATATTTTTTAAAATCTATTGATTAAAAAAAAGATTAAAAAAATAAGGCTGACAACTAGGCCCTGCAGAGCCTCTCACTCACTCCCCCACCAGCACGATGGGGGAGAGAATTGGAAGAATAAAAGTGAGAAACTTGTGGGATGAGATAAAGACAGTTCAATATGGAAAACAAAAGTTGCGCACACAAGCGCAGCAAAACAAGGATTTCATTCACCACTTCCCATAGGCAGGCAGATATTCAGAACTGATGCTCTTTACAGGTAATTTCCTTGTAAGGATCTTAAAGGAAAAGGATTTTTAGGTGCTTACTTTAATAATTGCAGCTTTGTTCTTAATGGAAATACAAAATTTGGAAAAAGAAAGCAAATAAAATGAAATTTCATGATACTTTAATGGACTTAATTTCTTTTTCTTTTTCTTTTTCTTTAGAAGTCTAAGCACATAAAGACTACAGCAAAATGATACTGCACTACTGCAACCTGATGAGCAGCTTTGTTTACAAACATTTCAGTGAAGTTCAGCCCTGTGCAGGCATCACTGTGAACGCTGTGGAGGTATCGACTGAATGTTCAGGAGCTACCCTTGTGAAGTTTTCCTAGAGCTGGGATGAATTTCTTCTGACTAAGTGCTAACCATGTGAGCTGTGACACTCTATTCACTGGGGCTATTTGTGGCAAGATCACTGTGTGTACAGCACTGAGAGAGCTTCTGTGCTGTTCTAGGGTCTACCAAAAGAGTAGCCTCCTCTCTCCGGTAGTATTAGTAATTTCTTCGTAATAAGAAGCTTGCTACTGCTGAATTACTAAATAAAGTCGATTGTTATGGGTTTTGCTAATGTCTGCTTGGTACTTATGTCTTTGTACATAGATAATCATTCTTGGTTTCCTTTTTAAGGTTTCTTAGAAATGTTGCCTATAGCTTACTAACACATGCATACAGACAGAAACTGCTCTAAAGTAGCAGCAAAATCCTTCCTGCTGGCATGTGGTAATGGAATAATCAGAACAAACACCAAGGAAATAAATTATTGTACTCCTGAGCAGACTTGACATTGGTTTTCTTTTCCCTTAAAATAAAGAAAATAAGGCTCCATGAGCATCTGTTGTGATGATAGCATTTGAGATGGTTTTGGAATAAAATTTGTAACATACTTTCCTCTTTATTGTTTCTTCAGTCTGTAAAGAACTTGTCTCTGAAATTAAAGAGGGGACACATGGAGAGGAGCTTGCACATGTCAATTGAATTGAAAAGGTTTTGTCAGCTCCATAAATAATGTCTGATACTTGAACTAAACTTTATTTAATTCATTAATTTTGAGGGAGCTCTGAAGTGAAAGTACAATATTGAGGCAGCCGGGATGGGGTCTGTGGCTCAGACCCAGGAAGCTGTGACAGCTCCAGAGAGAGTGTCCTGCAAGGAACAGTCCCTCAGGAGTCTGCGGCGATCCCTCGGCCGCCAGGGTGCCTTCACAGGGGGTGCCTGTCTCAGCAGGCTATCAGCTCTTTAGTGATTCAGCAAGAGTGATTTCAGCTCTTGTCCTGTGGGGCAAACCCCAGGCTGGACCAGGAGGAGGGAGACGAGAGACCCGTACAGCAGTTCTGCATGGGGCAGCCTTATTAGTCTGCACCCTGCGAGGGGAGGCCAGGGACGAGCTCTCTGATCCCACTGGGGCAGAGGGCTAGATCTTATAGGGATACAGGGGTGGGTGTGAGAGGGCAAAAGCCAATGGGTTACAAAGGATCTGCATAGGTTCTCCAAGAGGATCACTGGTCTGTGTCCTCTCTCACCGTAACTGGAAATGTGGCTGCCTTTTCCAAGGGGATCTTGCTGGGAGGTTATGCAATCTCCCTATTTCAGCAGGCCTCCTTCCAGGGCAGGGGCTGGTCATACCCTACACAATATCAGTCTTAAATTAAAGTACTATTAAAAGAGAAGAAATCTCTATTATATGATAGTGACTATAATATGTAAACATTTTTAAGCTTGATTGATAGTCATAAGAAAATTTATATCCTAACTATTTTAAGCATAACTGGAACTTCTCTTTTATTTTGCAAGAGGAGACCAAGTTACTCCATCTCCAACGCCACAGTTTTCTGTGTAAAGAAGAATGCCATCGTATTAGCATGCCATCACATTCTTATGCTGTCAGCCTGATACAAATCCACTCCGTCATTAATGCTGATCCTGCTTTCCTATAGAAGCTTAATTTAAAAGATTGACCATTAGTTCTGCATTTTTACACCTTGGAAATGATATATTCTCTGATTTTTCTATATGATTAGTGTTCTTTTTTTACCAGTGATAAAAAAAAAAAGTAAATTTAGATTATCTATATCTAAGTAGGTGTTAAAAAAAAAATCTTATGAACCTGAGTAACTGTTGAAAAAGTTTCTTCACTAAGGGCTACAATTGGCACATTTTGAAATTTTTGTATACCCACAACTAATGAATAATTTTTGTTATTCATATAAGTATCCAAGCACTCTTTTAAACCTCTTGTTCACCTGTTTTCTTTTATATTGCTATTTGATTAATTAAGTAATTAATTAATTTTTGCCATGGCTTAATTGCACTCCTATATTTTGCATTATGGAAGATGTAGAAGCAATCATGACATGGAAAATAATATATGGCTAAGTTCAAGTAAATTTCTATGAGGCAGTATTCACCTTTATGAACTACTACTACCTCATCCTCCAGAGAATACTTGCTACTGAAGGTAATGTTTTCTTACTCGCCATCATTTTTTGTTTCATGGACTTATTCTTTTCCTTTTTGGCTCTTTTTTTATTGATAATTTATCAGTTCTTTTATATAATTTTTGCAAGACCATGCGAAAACATAACATCAAACAGCAATGTAAAATTCTATCAGTTAATGAAAAAAAGCTATCAAAAAGTAATCTGCACCAAAGTATCTGGTTTGGGAAACAAACTTGAAAATAAGAATCTACTTAAATTATCATATAGGCTTACTCACATAATTTAGACCTACAGAACAGCAGAAAAATACCAGTAACATGGGAAATCTGAAGTTTGGATCAGTTCATAAGCTGTGGTTTTTTTGCGTATCTTGAAGGTCAAAGTACTCAGTTTTTTAGGAAGGTGCAAAACAATTGGAAATCAATGAAAATACTTATACTTCAATGATGCTAAATTCCATAAGAGCATCATTCCTTGGATTGCAGCAAGCTGTCATGCCAGATGACTCTCACAGTCTCATTAGCAGTGTTTTGGTTCCAATTCCCCACAACATTTCTTTTCCTGTCTGCCCCTGTAAGAGTGTTACTCATAGCTAATTTTTTTCTCATCCTTAATGTGAAACAAATATAAAAGGGTTTGCTCTTTTCTTAACTTCCCTGGAGAGCTTGTTTTACAGATTGTCCTATATCACATTACTGAAAAATATCAGAGAAGACAAAAGATGTTCAACACAAATGCAATTTCCATGGTAAAACTGTAAGGTTTCATTGAAGCCTGTGTATTCACTGGAAATTTCTGTGTGTGCATCTTGCACTCTTTTTTTCTGCTTCCTTTACCCTTTGGTTTGTGTCACATTGTAGGTAGCTCAATGCATATACTCAAATTTCTTCCTTCCAGAAAGTGTTTGGTATCTGTCGACCCTTGTTGCTTATCCCCCCTTGATTTCAGTGACGTCATGAAACACCATCTGTTGCCAAGACAACGACCAGCGGTGTGTGGCGTGATCTGTGATGATTACAGGTCTGCAGTGCTCCACTGTTTTTTCCAGTCAGTTCACAGAGACATCTTTTGTTTTGCAGTATATTTCAAATTGTGTTATTAACATGCTTAACCAATTTTGTGCCTACCCCTGTAGAAAATACATTTCCCGAAGGGCTTCCCATACACTCTTTTGTGTACGTGCAGCCACACTTCTTCAGCTGGCATTTGTGCCTTTGAGTGGCATTACCTTACTTGTGTGGAGAAGAGCATATGGAAGGGATAATTTCTGGTGAGCAATAGCACTTTCTTCTTGTTAGACCTACAGGCAAGCAGGCCCAGAATGGGGCAAGTTGTGTGTAGTTATTAAATAAGGGAAGATTGCTGTGCAGGGGGCTTTCCTTTAACAACACTGACACAGAAATCTTCCTCTACTTCATTCATTTTCTTTTTAAGAACAAAGATTGAGATGTGATTTACAGCCTACATCCATGTTCTGAAAAGGGAGACTTTCCTGATGACGTCTGCCAATGGAAGAACTCTGATTCAGCTGTTAGAAACACAGCTGAATGTTAGAAACATAGCTCAAGTGCTCTCATATGGCATGTAGCAAACATTTCTTTTTAAGTCTATTTAGTTACAGTTTGCAACCGGCAAAAGGTGGACAGAAAATCTCATTCTGCTTCATTTTGGGGTCATCAATATCTCATAATAAGATTTAGCTGTGAGCTTCTCAGGCACAATTTTTTAACCTGAATAACCTCAGCCAGCATTTTATTGCACTTTTGCATTGGTCTAGGAAATTCTTATGTCAAACTGTTCCCAAATGCTTGCCAAGCACAGTAAAAAAACCCCAAACATGTTCTGCTTGACAAGTATTTACCTAAATCTCCCTCTTCAAACTTTGTGGTTATGTTACTGTATGTAATATCTTCAGGGAAGTTAGGGGAAAAAATATTACAAGCATTCTCTCCATTTCTTATCATCTGTTAAGTCTGTAACTGAATTTTCTTTTCCATCCTCAAACCACAAAAAATCTTCATGGAAACTGCTGAACAAAAGCTGCAGTGGTGAGAAACGAGACAAGTGACAGGAAGAGTTCTGTTTCACAGTGCGGATGAGCCACAGTCCTGTGACTGGGAAACACTGTCATGGAAAGGACTGTTCGAGACTTTTTATGATTTTCAGGATCATGGGACTCTCAAAATATGTTTAGTTTAACAAATCATGTGGTGCAAAAGAATGGATGCTTACAGAAAAAGAGTTGGTCTGCTCCTGAAATGTTCCTATTTTTGTTGGAAAACAAATGTTGCAAAAAGTGAGAGTTTGCTCGCTTGAAACCAAATTAGAGCACACAGGGAGAAAAAGATTTACTTCAAAAACTCTTTTCACATCTGAATTGAAACTTGACCCTGAATTAAAAGCTGCCGTGGGATGTTGCAGCACTTGTTGCAGTTACCTTTCTTTAAAGAAAAGCCAGTTTGTTTTTTAATTTAAAAAAAAGTGTTATGTGCTCACATTCTTTGGATAACACTTGAACAGCCCTGAATTGTGCTTCCTCATACGTTTTTCTTCCATATTTAGATTACAGGCTACCCAGGAAACTTCAAGTATTTCAGGGATTTTATTTGTTCCTAAAAAGAAAGTTTAAATGTATTTGGAAAATGTAATTAAATAGTATATTTAATGCTGCATAAACATTTCTAGCATAGTATCTTGAAATACTAACTGAAGAAAATGCTTTGTATTTTTTCTTTGCTCTCAAAATGAAAGACTTGGGGAGAGAAACCTGCCTTTTTAAAAAAAGCAACTCAGCCAAACAATTCCCCTATATGTTCTTTCCCTGTCAAAGAAACAAAAGAAGAGGATGTAAATATGTGAGGAAATCTGAAAATTAATTTGGAGAAGTTTGCATTCCTGTTTTAAAAATCAGTGGCAAAAGGAAGGAATTTTTCTCTCCTCTTCTGGAATCAAAACTACTCTTTGGTAAGCAGGAACCTTTTTTAATACCTTTATATTCTTGAGAAAACAGTTTACTTTGAGATCACTGTACATTTTAGATTATGTAATGGAGGGGCGTTTATATACATATACCTATCTATCTATCTATCTATATCTATATATAAATGTAATTCCTAAATTAACCACCAGCTTTCATTTTCTTCTCCTGTCTTTTGCTCCTTGACAGTAAGAAGATGAACTGCTATAAAAATTAGAAATTTACAAATAAATGTTAATATCTAAAGTGCATTAATGTTTCAAGCACAGGTTTTACTCTTCTTTGATAGGGAAGGTGGACTGGGTAGCCCATTTCCACTAATTTCTTATACTTCTGTGCATAGACAAATGTTATCTGCTCCTAGAATGAAGGTGAAGGCTTTCAGTCATTCATTTCCATCTTCTCTGTCTGTTGCTTTTCTAAGGCTAGAAGTTAGGAAAGAAGGCTAAAGAACAGCCTTACAGTCTATGGCAAACTATCGTCTTTCTTCTAAATTTCTGTTTTTCCTGAGTCTCGAAAGCATACCACTGTGAATCATGTGCTTGCATATAGAAAGAACAGTATTGTGGATGAGCGCTGGTCATGAATTCATTTGGGATTTTGACATAAAATTGTAACTAGTCACAAATAAGAGTGTTGATGCCCTAATATGACAATTAATTAAACAATAGAATGAAATCATAGAACCATCACTGATTATTTCCCTTTCTGGCATTTAATCAAAGAAATGAGACTATACCAACACCCAGATATGGATGTAAATTAGCCTGGTTCCTTTCACTGAATACACATTTTTGGGTTGTGCTTCTGCTTGTGATTTCCAGCACATGTCCTGTGGATGCAAAACATTTAGTGTTAATCAATCAGTTATTAGTTAGCCTGCTAGTTAGTCAGACCTTTGCAGGCCTCACTAACAAACAAACATTTGCAGCCGGTGGTCTGTCAGTCAGCACAATCTATCAAAGCAGTGAATTATTTGTAAAAAAATGCACTGTATGGAGCAGCAATATTTGAACGAATTTGATGTCTGTTGTTATTTGCCATATCCTGTGTATCTGACCCAGTTTTGAAGAAGAGTATGTTGTGTAACTTAAAGGGACACAAGTTCTGTCACTGCTCCATGCAGGCAGAGCTGGCACTGGCAGAGCCTGGGTCTGCTGTCCCGTGCTCTCTCCTTCAGCTACAGGAATAAACTGCTTTTTGATCTGACTGCCTGTCAGGTTCCAGTTATTTCTGCAACAGACCCTTACACTTAGGAACCAAGAGCATCTGTTCTAAATACTACTTGCCTGAGCATAGGCTGATGGTAAGTAAAGTGTAGCTTCCAAGGACTGGGTAACATCTCTTTACTTAGGCCATTGATGTGAGAAGGGGGTAATATTGCACAAAGGGTATAGAAATTTGGAAAAAAATAAACCCCCTTTCTTTCCAGATGGCTTCAGAGATTAAAGGCGCTGGGTATGGCTGGATTAATTTCTGATTAGGACCAGTTCAACACTCTAAGTCTGGTCACCCATGTTCAATAATAATTTTCATGAGCAAAGATTCACAAATAGCACAGTTTACCAATCCAAAACAGGGAGTCTGGCTGAGTTTTGTAAGAACTTTCACAATCTGAAATCACTAATAATACACTTTATTGAAACAGCAGGGCAACAGGTTCAGAATTGCTAGTGATAAATTCACTAATTAGTGAGTGTTAATATGTGCCACTACAGAAGGTGCAGTAACAAAGATGTAGTAGTACTATATATATATATACACAATCTGTCAACTGATCCCAAGTAAACAGATATGTTTCCCCTTTTTCTCTTCTTTTTTTCCTCTGAAACTCCCTTTCATTTTTACTATAACTTTTGGCCCTTCCCAAAGCAGTGGAATAATTATGTGTCTTATAGGTGGGGCCTTGGTAACTGTTGTCATACATGTGAGGTATGTCCTCTTACTCTTCATTTCCATTCCTATGGATAAGAAAGTTAATAAAGAAATGGGGATCAGAAGGGTCTCTGTTACTTTTGGTCAGAATTTACAGTTGATTCAAAGGATAAAATAAAGACTTTTTTCCACCTCCACCTGTTTTGGTGGCAGTAAACACCGTCTGACCGCAAAGGGCCCTTGAGCTTATCCTGATCTCCTTAATGGACCAGATTTGCAGCAAGGCTTGGTATGCATGGTAAAGGGGGACTGAGACTGATGGCTTCTGTCCCTTGCTGAAAGAACATCAGGCCATGAGGCCTCTGCTTCATTGCAAGCATTATTCAGTCATTAGGTCCTGTTTGGGTCAGGTGCAGGATAAGTGAGGGGCCCTGTTCATGTTTTTCTCAACCAGCCTCATCAATTCTTCTCTGACTTAAACCTCAGATTTAAGGCTCTGAATGTAGCAAGTCTGACAATTTGCCACAGATAAATACCTGATGCACCTGTACTGATGCAAATGTGCACAAGAGAGCAAAGAAGGCATTAAGCCTGTGCTCCTTTTCTTCATTATGTTTAATGTCTTTTCAAGAAATTGATCCTACACTGGGAAAAGAACATCTAGAAAATTTTCCATGTGTGGTGTGCTGGAGTTCTTGGTGAGGATCAAATTTCTGTATTCTATTAGCATAATTAATAAGCAAGCAATAATAAATATTTTGCATTTTAACAGACATTTTGTCAAATAGGATAAATGACCCAATGCTGTAACCGCTGGACTCTGCCTAGCAGGCTGCTGCTCCCTGAGAGCTCAGCGAGGGTTTCCTCGGGCCATGCGATCAGTCGCATCCCGGAGTCCATTTGGGACAGCCCTGCGATCCGGCAGCCGGCAGCGTTACAATGCAGTGGTGGTAAAGAAGGCAGAGAAGGGTCTCTCATGAGGGTTTGAGATGGCTTTAATCACATCTTGTCCCCCCAGTGTTCAGAGGTAGAGAAACAGCTTGGTCTGGGTGCGGGGTGGTTTTGTCAGGGGCCCAGGGGCAGTCCCTGGGTGGGGTTGGGGTACAGGAGGAAATAGGGAGAAACCGAGGGAGCAGCCAGGGCTAGGGCAAGGAACAGGGGGAACATCACAGAATCAGGGGGTTAACAGGCTACCACAAACCAATACCTAGTTGCTGTTAAAATTGCAGCTGTCTCAGTAATTGTTATGACAAGACAGTTTTGCTCTTTGTACTCTGGTTAAGGGAGAGTACTGCTCTCTCTTGGCATGGAGCATTTTATTATGTAAATATTGCAGTGCTCCTAGTCCCTACTAAATTTCACTTCAGACTTGCTGAAGGTCTGCTGGCCTATATCATAGCATCATTAAAGTTTCTAAGCATTATTAACATATCAGCTACTTGCTTTTGGGAGGGGAAGATATTGTGCTGAAGATTTAAAAGATTTTTCTTCCCATGTCAGAGCTAGCAGAATCCACAGGAGAGAAAGACTTTAAATGTATCATCTGTTCCTCTTATAATGATGCTTTATCTCTTTCAAATGAGGAAAATGTTTAATGCAAATGGCTGTCTTCATGGAACATACCATTATAGGGCACTCTTGGGATTTCCTCAGACACCTGTATACTACAACTGGGTGCCTCAGGTGATATTAACTTTTTCACTAAAGTATTGAAATTTTCTCCTGAAGAACAAAAGGTACATGAAAAATATGTTTCAGCATATTTTTATATTTCATTGGGGGAAGAGGTTGTTTAACTTGTCAAGTTCATCCATATATCCAAAAATTTTTGCATTGATTTTTGGGTTTGTATTTTGCATTTTCTTCTTTCTAGTTTTTTCTTTTTTTGGTTCTGCCTAAAAAACCTGTCTCTGAGTTTCCTACAACTTAAATAACTGATGGCTGTGAATAAACATTCCCCTTACAAAGATGTAATGAAAATAACCTCTAATCTTGGCTACAATGACAGAGGCAAAATAAATAAAAATATTATTTATTTCTACTTCCAGATATTTTACCTTTTTTTCCCTAGGACTTCATCAAGGTACTCCACAGTTATAGACACAGTATATCCTGAAGACACACAGCAAACATGTCTCATGCAAAATGGTAATTATGGTGCATCATAAATAAATTTGATTGCAGCAGTAGGATCTTCTATCTGTACTTGGAATTTGGGGCCCCTTTCAACTTTCTGTTTCTCACATTTGTCAAAGTAATTCCAGTGGCTCTATCAAAAAATAGACCTATACTGTGAGTTACACCAATATCCAGATAGTAAGCAGTACCAGTTCTCCTTGTTATGAAATCTGTTCAGTAGCTTCCTCTCTGCAGTAGCAGTGTCAAGAAAAAGAAGGGTTTTTTCTCTTAATTATGATCTCATTCAGGAAGGAACTGTATGGTTTTTATCTGTAGAATGCATACACTTATCTTAATACTTTATGTGGTTACTCCAACATCAGGTATTAAGCAGCTTTAGATCCTAATGCAAACATACATTTCAGATGTATGTTAGAAGTTAGACTGTCAGAAATTAGACTGTTTTCCTGTGGCCAAGAAAAGAATCAACCAGCTTTATGAGGGTAAAGCAGAAATGTGAATCTAATTAATTATCCTAATGTGACTAGGTCATTTTCACTAAAAAAAAAATCAAAAAGCAATCAATTCAAATTCATATTGACTGAAAATTCACGTTGACTGAAAATTTTGTTCTGGAATGCTTTTACACAGAAAATTGAAATTTGGGAATATAAAGCCTTTATTTAAGGAAAATAATTTTTGAAAAGTCAAAATAGTTAAATAGTATCTTGAGTGAAAATGCATAAAATAAAACATATCATTGATTGATCAAATTAATTCATGAAAGCTATGAGCACTCAGATGACTTCTGTGCTTGGGTCCTCATGCCTTGTTAAGAATATATGATTTAAATATGAGGGACAGTTGAGAACACTGGGTTCTTAAAGTCCACACCATGACTGAAAAATGGAGTTAAAACAAAAGAGTTGAACTTCTCTGTTATCTCTTTCAGGTCCACACTCTTGTTACAACACAAAAATTTCTCTTTAGTGACTATCACTTTGAAACAAAAAGCAAAGCAAAATGAAACTGCTCCAGCCTTATTTGACTTAAGCTCTCCCACTAATAAACAGCAAAAAGCAGTGTAAGAGAGAAAGCAAATATGACCAGGAAATGGTCCAATGGAAGAGCTCTCCGCTTTTGATATGTGACAATCTTCACTAGCTTCTTTTTTCAGACGGACTATGAATTTAAAAATATTTCTAAACAAACTAAAGAGTGAGTTTAGAAGCCTAGCTACAATAACTTAGGATAGGGAGAGGAATAATAGATAATTCCATAATTAAGCAAAAGTAAACAGATAAAAATCTGGGCTGTAAAGGTGCCCAGGCACTTACATTTAAACATTCTGTGAACTTGGAAACATAAAAGTACATTAGTTGTTTTTTAGTCTTTTAGAAAGAAATTTGAAAATTTAGGGTCGGGGGAAAAAAATCAAAAAAACCAACATACACACACATGCAAAAAGAACCCCCAAGCCCCCCAAAACACAATCCAAACTTTTAATGTCTTTAAGATTTATTAAAATTACCTTTTTTAATCCATAAACTAAACATACTTTGTTGTATTTGTTTCCCTCATTATGGCCGCAAAGATGATCAAGAGTGCCGGAACACTGATCTGGTTTTACACTGAAAGAGGGTAGATTTAGATTAGACTTCTGAAAGAATTTTTTTTTACAATGAGAGTGATAAAGCAGTGGAACAGGTTGTATGCATCACCTCTGGAAGTGTTCAAGGTCAGATTGGACAGGTCTTTGAGCAACCTGATCTTAGAGAAGACAACCCTAACCATGACAGGGAAGTTGGACTAGATGATCTTTAAAGGTCCTTTCCAATTCAAGCCATTCTACAATACTATCATTTTATGACATTATTTTTTTTTTCAGTGAAGCTTGAGAACAAGAGACAGAGAAATTCCGACAATAAATGCAAACTTTCTTACCTTCCTTGTAAACATTCCAGCTATTATAAATAAAAAAAATGGGTTCCCTAAAATGCACAGTGATGATTACCGGAAGACACAGGATTTGTTGTTTTCAACTTTTTGTTTGCTTGGTTGAGGTTTTTTAAAGGAACCTCCATTTAGCCTCTTGTACCTTCCATTTTTGCATGCACAGGCTTCTATAGAATTGTGTTATCCTTCAGTCTAAGTAAATACATGTTTTCTGGGTTTCTGAGAAAGAAAAGCAAATTAAGAGTGAGTGGCTGGTGTCTGAAGTAGCTGCATGTCACCCAGACTAAAATAAATAAACTAGAACTGTGGTTCAGATTTTGTATTGGGTTTATATTGAAAGGTTTCAGTGCAGGATAGAGGTGTGCAGGTTTTTGTCAGAAGAGACTGGGAGCTGATCCCTTGCCAAAACCAGTCAATTCCAGCTGGTTCCAAACCAGACCCACCACTGGCCAAAATCTGAGCTCATCAGCCACTCCAGTGTAGCCTCTGTGATAACATATTTAAGAAAAGATAAAAAGTGCTACAAAGTGGCTGTGACAGAGAGAGGAATAAGGAAAATGAAACAGCCCCGCAGACACCAAGGTGAAAGAAGGTAGAGGGAGAGGAAGTGTTCCAGGCATCTGAGCAGAGATTTCCCTACAACTCCTGAAGAAACCATGGTGGAGGAAAGGTGTTCCCCAGAAGTTCACAGAGAGACCATATAGAAGAAAACACCACACTGCATCCAGTGGTGAGACCATGTTGGAGCAGGTGTATGTGCCCTGAAGGAAGCTGCAGCCCATGGAGATCCCGTGCAGGAGCAAATTTCTGGAGGGAAGTGCAGTGAATGGAGCAGAGCTTTTCTGACAGCTTTTCTGGGAGGATCTGTGGCCTGTGGTGGACCAGTGCTGCAGCAAGACATTCTTGGAGGACTGCACCACATGGAAAGGACTCTATTTTTAATTAGAAATAAATTAATCTTCCCCAAGTCCCACATGTTTTGCCTACGACAAATGAATGATTTCTCTGTCCTTATCTTAAGATATGATCTTTTTCATTTATTTTCTTTCAGTTTTCTGCTGAGGAAGGAGGTGAGGGTGCAGCTTGGTGGACATCTGGCAGACAGCCAAGGTTAACTGATCACAGGTTTATACAGAAGAAGAAAAGTGAACTAAAATGTACTAAAATGTATGTTGGGCTTGTATTTTTCATTTACTTTGTTCATGTTAGCACTTCTTTCTGAAGATCTAGTTGTGCTGTAAATGGGTAATATTGTATATAGACAGTCTTTTACATGACTCTTTTAATGTTTATTTTAGTATTAGTTTGTTTCATTCACACATCCTTACTCTTTCCATTAAAACTTCATAAATTATTTTCATTAATCATGTATTTGTCAGCTTCAATAATGCAGTATGTATGACAGAAGAAGCCCCTTCTTTAGAGATGAAAAATTAATCAATCTCTTGATCACTGGATTGGAATATTGCAAATTCTTTTACAGATTATGTTCTGGGTTTCAGTCTTCCTCATTTTTCTTTCTCATTTTCCATTCTCAGCCAGACATAATGTGTTTCATAATAATTATTATTTCCATCTTGTCTAAGGAGTTGAAACATCAGTTCTACAGCAGCTCACTCCCAAAACAGTCTATTCTCTGATGAAGAATTGGTTCTGTTGCCTCATATCCACTTCCTGTGTTTCATTCCACATCTCCTCCACAATTCTGGCTTGATACCTTCTGCCTCTCCTGACTTTTTTTTCTCTTTCAATATTCTCCACTCACTTCTGGAGGGACCAGAAGGACTCCCCTTCCCTCAAGTCTGTACACTGCAGGGAGAGCAGGGGAAGCATCTCCTCAGAATGGAAGTGGATTGATGGATCAGGGGAGCTGCTGGACTTGTCACAGTCCCCATTCTTCAGTTTATAAGACCCGCCCAAGGCTACTAAGCTGAAGTTTATTCCGCTTGCCAAAAAGCCTAATCAGATGCCTCCATCTCAAGATGCAGTAAATTGGGACAGAAAGTTAACTTAAGAAATTACCTTTCTCCTTCTCTTCCTATTAAAGATTTATTCACAGTTTCAACAGAAATGCAGATTCTCTTTTCAAAGGTTGTTCATGTTAATAGAAGGTAACTTGTATTAGACATAAGCAAAAAGCACTGTTTTTCTAGGTGGTAAATTCTTTTGGGAATGTTTTATCCTAAGAGCATAGTGTTTAAAGCAATTACTAGTTGTCTATGCAAAATCAAAGCAAGTAAATACAACTTTGGCTTTAATATTTGGTGCTGGCTGCACCACTCTTAAAAATCTGTTTAAATACTCAGTCACATTACATGAGAAGTGATCACTCAGTCAGACAGGGAAATGTCTGCTAAACTATGGGACTGCCAGCTGTTTTTTCTCAATGCTTTTCACTCTTGACTAGTGCCCACCACAATTGAAAAGACTGTAGAAGAGTAGAGGCATAGGCCAACTCTGCTGCAGCCGTTTCTGATCCGGCTTACGTCCTGCCTTTTGCTATCAAAAGCTAGAAGTTGAAAATGTATTATCTTAAGGTCAGATTTTGGAGAAATGTATTTGAAATTTAATAGCAGTCATGAGGTTGATATACTGAAAAGGGGCTTTGGGATGCTTGGAAGCAATAATAAAGGGCAGGTAAATTGCAAAAGCTAACTATTAAAATGTGTTCATGAGGAAAAGAAATGTAGTTGGATGTTGGAACCCTGGGTTCTGAAAATTTCAGCCTTTCAGTGCTGACAAGCAGTGATCCTCAGAGGTACACTGTGTTCGACCCAAAACCCTGGGAAATGCTCCCTAAATTGTGTGATAACACTGAGGTTGTTGCTGTGTAATTAAAACTTATATCATTGGGTGATATACTTAGAGATGTAGAAAATTAGTTTAGGGGATATAGGTAATAATAGGTTACAATATGGAGGAATTTGGGTGTGGATCTTCTTCCTTTCTCCTTTCTGCTTCTTCTTCACAAATCTAGGGGTTATGCCATTGGGTCAAAAGTCCCACACTGAGGGACATGAAAAGTTAGTAATTGGACTGTAAGTAAAACCAAGTTACTTGGTATTTCATAATTGGTTAATTTAGACTTTTTAAAGCCTTGGAAGTTAGAACTCAAGGCCATTTTCCATCCTGTTACCTTGGAAGCACATCCCGTGCACCTGTATTATAGATGAGATATAATAAACAACTAAGTCCGAACAAGAATTCTCAGTCTCTTGCATTTTAATTGAAACTCTGAGTAAAAGGACTCACAGAACAGCAAAAAGAGAAAAACAAAAAATGGGAAAATTAATAGTTGGAGGATCCATTTTTAATAAAAATATTTCTTGCAGGAACGAGAATTGTGTGAACTAATGTAAGCTCAGTATGAACTTAACCCTTGAACTGACAGGATGAAAAATATAAGAAGATGTGGCTTGTCATTGTCATAGGTTAGCAAGCATAGTCCCGGAAGGGACGTCCTTGCTAAGGGGTGCTTACAGTTTCCTCTGGGAACTGATAGAACCTATCAGCTGGCCAGTTTGAATATGGACAATTCTCTAAGCCACTTAAAGTTGTGATCACCTCTGTGATCCACATTTAAGAATAGGCAAACTCCCCCTCCAAGCTCTCTCTCGTTTCCGGCGCTGGGACAGGTGGCTGCGGGCCCCGTGTGGGGGCCAGCGGGCCTGGCCAGGCCCTGCTTGGGCCAGGCCGGGCCGGGCCACGGCCATCCTGAAGCCATGGACCTGTTCCAGCCATGGAACCCCCCCCACTGCCTTGCCGTGGGCAGCTGGAGCGGCTCGGCTCTCCCCCCTCTCCACTGCGATAAGAAAAATTCAACATTCCAGCTGCAAAGCTGCAAGGCCGAGGTGAGAGTAACCCTTTTATTGCTGTGAAGAGCTGAAAACCTGAGAGAAGAGAGAGAGGAGATGCTTAAAGCTGAAATTCTGTTGTGAAGCTATGATATATCAGAGTATCCTGTTGTAACTTCATGAAGATATGGGGGGTGGAGTGTTCAACTCGTAAGCAAAAGCACCTGCACTGAGATAGGCAGATGCTGACGCAGCTGTAATTTCATGAGAAGTTTGGACAGGGAGAGATGAACCAGATGAGGACTTTTGCTCCAAACGGGAAAGGAGAAAACCTCAGTCCGTAGAGATGAACCAGATGAGGACTTTTGCTCCAAATGGGAAAGGAGAAAACCTCCGTCCCTAGAGATGCTCCCAGAGATAGTCCTAACGATGAAGATGATGAAGACCCTTTGCTCCCAGGGAAGGAGAAGGGCCTCTGTTTTTGTTTCTGAACGGCTCAACCTTAAAATTATACCCCAAAAAACTTCAAGAGTGGACCCTCGAAAGCAGTTGCGGGAAAAGCTGCAAGTTGGGGGAAAGGACTCACACGCAGGCAGAGAGACTCCTCTTCCTAAATGGACTGAACAATATTTGGAAGTGGGCGGCTGGCTCGTTGTGATACTGTTTTCATAGCATGAGCAAGAAGAGACTTCTCTTTCTAAATGGACTGAACAAGGTTATTATGGAAGTGGTAAACAGACTGAACATCTTAAGGGTTGTCTTTGAACATTGTCAGTGGGAGAAGGGAGGAAGGTGGGGGGAGGAGGAGAGTTCTGAAGGTGGTATAATTTTTTTTTTTCTTCTTTTAGGTCTGTTAATAAACTTCTTTATATTCTTTCAAGTTTGGTGCCTGTTTTGCATTTCTCCTAATTCTTATCTCACAGCAGATAAACAGTAATGAGTATTTTGGACCAAACCACTACACTAAATTGGTGTTTCTGCCCGGTTACAAACCGAACCCGCGACAAAATGGTGGAGAATGCGGGCAATTGATGAGAACTGTGAGATAATGATTAATTAGGAGGAATACTGGGCAAAGCAAGTATTAAGTCATAAGTTAAGTAGCATGATAGTGAGAAACTTATATTGCAGTTGTATTGAACTATCTAGGAGTGGAATATGGTAGAAGTTGAATGTAATTTTGACAATAATTCTT
Source organism: Corvus moneduloides (assembly GCF_009650955.1). Lineage (NCBI taxonomy): Eukaryota > Metazoa > Chordata > Aves > Passeriformes > Corvidae > Corvus > Corvus moneduloides. The sequence continues at coordinate 87,437,331 of NC_045476.1, forward strand.
AAATGTGTCTTCACAGAGGTGAGGGGTGGAGAATGTCATAGGTTAGCAAGCATAGTCCCGGAAGGGACGTCCTTGCTAAGGGGTGCTTACAGTTTCCTCTGGGAACTGATAGAACCTATCAGCTGGCCAGTTTGAATATGGACAATTCTCTAAGCCACTTAAAGTTGTGATCACCTCTGTGATCCACATTTAAGAATAGGCAAACTCCCCCTCCAAGCTCTCTCTCGTTTCCGGCGCTGGGACAGGTGGCTGCGGGCCCCGTGTGGGGGCCAGCGGGCCTGGCCAGGCCCTGCTTGGGCCAGGCCGGGCCGGGCCACGGCCATCCTGAAGCCATGGACCTGTTCCAGCCATGGAACCCCCCCCACTGCCTTGCCGTGGGCAGCTGGAGCGGCTCGGCTCTCCCCCCTCTCCACTGCGATAAGAAAAATTCAACATTCCAGCTGCAAAGCTGCAAGGCCGAGGTGAGAGTAACCCTTTTATTGCTGTGAAGAGCTGAAAACCTGAGAGAAGAGAGAGAGGAGATGCTTAAAGCTGAAATTCTGTTGTGAAGCTATGATATATCAGAGTATCCTGTTGTAACTTCATGAAGATATGGGGGGTGGAGTGTTCAACTCGTAAGCAAAAGCACCTGCACTGAGATAGGCAGATGCTGACGCAGCTGTAATTTCATGAGAAGTTTGGACAGGGAGAGATGAACCAGATGAGGACTTTTGCTCCAAACGGGAAAGGAGAAAACCTCAGTCCGTAGAGATGAACCAGATGAGGACTTTTGCTCCAAATGGGAAAGGAGAAAACCTCCGTCCCTAGAGATGCTCCCAGAGATAGTCCTAACGATGAAGATGATGAAGACCCTTTGCTCCCAGGGAAGGAGAAGGGCCTCTGTTTTTGTTTCTGAACGGCTCAACCTTAAAATTATACCCCAAAAAACTTCAAGAGTGGACCCTCGAAAGCAGTTGCGGGAAAAGCTGCAAGTTGGGGGAAAGGACTCACACGCAGGCAGAGAGACTCCTCTTCCTAAATGGACTGAACAATATTTGGAAGTGGGCGGCTGGCTCGTTGTGATACTGTTTTCATAGCATGAGCAAGAAGAGACTTCTCTTTCTAAATGGACTGAACAAGGTTATTATGGAAGTGGTAAACAGACTGAACATCTTAAGGGTTGTCTTTTCACATTGTCAGTGGGAGAAGGGAGGAAGGTGGGGGGAGGAGGAGAGTTCTGAAGGTGGTATAATTTTTTTTTTTTCTTCTTTTAGGTCTGTTAATAAACTTCTTTATATTCTTTCAAGTTTGGTGCCTGTTTTGCATTTCTCCTAATTCTTATCTCACAGCAGATAAACAGTAATGAGTATTTTGGACCAAACCACTACACTAAATTAGAAAAGACTGTTAATGTGGCCATTGTGGAGGCATATCCACATCATGCTAATCAGTGGCTGTTCATCAGAAGAAAGACTAAAACTTGCTTCTTACAAAAAGACATTGCCCTATCTCTAAGGATTTCAAAGTTATTGTGAGAAAACACAAGCTCCCAGAACTTAAAGGATTAAAACTGGAAAATCTGACTGAGGATTTGTGGGGAAAAGCACACAAGTCATAAAATTAACTTAAAAATTAATAAATATTCCAACCACAGGCATTGACTTGTCTTTTGAGATTAGATATGGGTTATTTCCCTCTCCTAGTGCCATACTTGATTTTTGAATTTTTATTTCTTGATTCAAAGTGGTGGAAATGTATAAATTGGATAATTAGTTGATGGCCTAGGACCTTAGATGAATGTCTCTCAAGTATTTTTTAAATGCCTCTTGCTAAAACTGTTTGGGCTCCATCAACTCTACATATTACCTTTCTACATGCAAGGTTGATGGTCACGAGAAGATACATCTGATTTCTGTGATATCAAATCATACTAGACCCTAGGTTTTCTTCATATTCACAGAAATTTATGCTGGGATTAAAGCACTTCTAAGGCTGTTCAAATACCCCATATTTACTTAACATATCCATTTGTGACAAATGGCTTGATATTAACCAGAAAATCCTCTTTAAGTCAAATGAAATAAAGTAAAATATAGGTGAAGGTGTTAATTTACCACATCCAAAATAATAACCAAATTTAGAGATCTACATTAAATAAAAAGTGAGGCAATTAAAAAAAAATCAAACCCAAACCAAAAAACACCTCACTATTCACCCTAGGACAAAATTATGCTTAGGATATCTGTTTCTTGATTCATGAGGGTTTTCAGAAATGCCTGGCACGGCAGGCTGTGCACCTCAGATAATAGCATTCATTGCTGAAGCATGCTGATTTTACAAACTGGTTTTGGTTTCTTTTCAAGGTCATCCAGAGGTTCTACTCAAATTTGGTGTTTCACCATCAAAACATATTCCAACCATCAGCAAAACCATTCATTGGCTTCTTCTGCTGACAGGGACTACAGTTTCTTATCATCTTTCAGCAGCACACTGTCCAATTCCTATAACCCAGTTCCTCCTGGCAGCACCTCTGACTTTTCCTGCATCTTGGTGGTTGAGGCTTTATGTGAACTAAACTTCTACACCATTGTCACTTGCAAAATTTGAGAGTGGATTTGGCAATGCAGGAGTTTCATTCCATTTCTAAGGTTAAATTACTGTAACTGAGGTTTGTAAGTGATAGCCTTCTCTTCCTAGGACGGATGGACAGCAGCTGTCATTTATGCTAGGAGTTGGTTTGGGAATGGAGTATAAAGTATCATTCTTGTTGATGGTTAATATTTACCTCGGCATTATAGACTGAAGGTACATTTTGTGTACAATACTCAACTTGAAAGGACACATTTGGAAACAGTGTTTGAGAAGTCTGATGAAGCAAATATAAATAAAAGAGGAGAGGAAAACATTCAGACTGCTTTATTTTGGACCATGTATTTGTTTTGGAAAAATGGGAGCGGAATATATGTTCAATAAATTGTTTTATTTTGCATATTACATCTTGCAGTTATTGAGGGTCATATATTGATAGCTATTACATGTATTCAAAGAGATTATATGAAAGTCTCTGAACAAGAGCATTAAAAATGGAAGAAAACTGCAGTATGACCTATCAGTATGATATTGCAATATAATATTGTAGTGATAAATATTAACTCATTGCCTCAGAACTACGAAGTGTTCTGATTTATTTCAGCACAAGGGGTTTGCAAATATTTAAATATTTACATCCATGTATATTGGTTTGAACAACAACAAATTACAACTATGGCATCTAAGTACTCCTTTACGTTGAATTTATAGTTGCACAACATCTGCAATATAGCTGGGAAGAAAATGAGACTGAGAAAGAAGAACCATATGTGCAAGGGTGTGGTACAGGAAAAGGGGTGGGTGCTGCTGCAGGGGATATGGCTGGATAAGCAGACAGGAAGGGAAAGCTTACATTTGCTGTATAGGGAGAGAAGATGCAAAAATTTGGCCGAGGTTTTGTTTAATAATGAGTCCACATGTGAAAATGTAAGTGTATTTAAGAAACAACATGAAGTATATGCAAAAAGTTGCAACTGAGCTGAAAAGACTATTCTGCTCCTTGATTTTTCAGTTCTACCCTTTGCTACCTCAGACATACCCAAAAATCTATAGAAAAGGAATGTGTGACATTTCTTTCTAGCCTGGTGGAGGTGCCAATTACATGCTGAGAAAGTCAAAGAGGTAATGAAAACAGGAAGCACAGTATCAGTTGAGGATTTAACTTACCTTGCTACAAATTGGAGGAAGGTGAGGCTGAAGCATGATGCCCCAGAGTTCTTAATGAATTTGAGTGTGAAATAGCCAAACTGCAAAATGTGGTGTGTAAAAAACTGACTCCTTGTTAAAGGAAAGGAAACTGGATAAAACAATGCCAATTTTTGAAAAAGGACTCCAGTGGACCTACAGATGAATAAAAAATGGAATTAAGGAACATATGGATGAATACAAGATGTCACAAAACTACTGGAATTCTTTGAAAATATTAACAGTCATTTAGAAAAAGGAGGTCTGAATACCATTACTTTGAATTTGCAGGGTGCTTTCATTTATGTACCTCACCAAAGGCTTTCCAGAAAACTAAACAGAAGTACTTTTAAGGGTAAAGGCTAATAAAAACTTAGGAAACATAGGACAGGAATAAATGAACAACCACCCTTGCAGTGAAAGACAATTCACTGCAGAAGGTCCATAAATATCTATGCTGTGTTCCTTGGGACTCATCATACTCACATGCATTCTGGAAAAGGGAAGAGAATACTGAAATGACAGAAGTTGCTGATTCTGTTAAGCTATTCAGGATAGTAAAGATGGTTTCCAGCTGTGAAAAACTGCAAAAAAGAAGTTATTGGGAGCTGAACTGACAGCTGAAAGCCAATGTAGACAACTGCAACTCAAAATCCCTGCCTGAACTACTTTCCTTCAAATATTCAAATCCTATCCTCCAGCAGGAATAATGCAGCATGGGTTAGAAAATCACCTCCCTGATAATCCATCTTCCAGATTCTCAAATTCTGTACACCATACCTGTGCTTTAGCTGTCTTGAAATGGCTGTAAAACGAATTTACTTGAGGATCAGAGTGCTGGAGTGCTTCTACTGTGAAGAAAGGCTAAGTGTTGGGGTTGTTCACCCTGGAGAAGAGAAAGCTCTTGAGAGACTAATAAGAGCTTTCAATACCTAAAGGTGGCCTAAAGAAAGCTGGAGAGGAACAGTTTACAAGGCCATGTAGTGATGGGACAAGTGGGAATAGCTTTAAACGGAAAGATAGTAGGTTTAGATTAAATATGAGGAAGAGATTCTTTACTGTGAGGGGGGAGAGGAACTGGAACAGATTGCCCAGAGAAGCTTTGGATGCCCTGTTCCTGGAAGTGTTCAAGGCCAGTCTGGATGGGGTGTTTGATGAGTCTCTGTCCATGTCATTGGGAGTGAAACTAGGTGATAATTAAGGTGCCTTTGATACCAAACATTTCAATGAATCTGTGATTCTCTGACGTGGTCCTTATTTATGTGGTGGAAAAAGCATAAACCTTAAAGGAGGAACAAGCACCTAAACCAAAGCTTGCCCATGAGGATGATTTGATCTTTTCCTCCCATCCTTCACCCATATCAGTTGCAAATGAGACTCACTTAATTGTGACTCTGCTAATGTCTAACCATGATCAGAATAATTTTATGATGGTGAAAATGCAAATCTCTGAGACATTTTTCTTTTTTGTTTGTTTGTTTTTTAAAGTAGACAATATGCACTGGGAAATTACTTCCGTTTATTGATTGGAACCCAAATTCAGTGAAAAGACTGCAGAATCAAAATGCCATCGGGGAGAGGGAGACAGGAAGGACTGTCACGTACAATATTACAATGGAAGAGTTACACATTGATGATACTATTTCTGAAATAAATTACTTTATGGATAATTTTCCATACCTATTTTTAAAGCAACATGGAAATTGATGATATGAGATACTGATACCAAATGGACTGCTCAGGTGAAAAAAACAACCTGAGAATTTTATTGTAGTTGCCATACATTTATTAAAAAACACTAGAGTGGGAAATATTCACTTGTGTTCTGACATGATCTTCTGCCTGCTTAAGTTTAAAATGAGAAAGAGTCCCTTAGATACAAGTGTATAGGTAGAGAGAGATAAAAATAAAGTACTTGCTCAGAATCTCTTTCATCTATGTTTTTGTTCTGTGCTATTCTTAAGCTCCATGGTCTCTACATTTAAATGTCTGTTCTAAAATTGGAAGAGTTTTTGTTGGCTGTTGGCAGAAGACAACATGAATGGGGATATCAGTCAAAACAGACTGTCGTGTGTGTGCATGAAGATATGAGTGTGACTAAAGAAAGTATTTAATACATGCCAAGCACATCTTAATTTCCACTTTTGATTGCACTTTATGTGAATTAATAGACCATTATAGTATAACAAAGTTCAGTGCCTGATATAAAAGAACAGTTTTCAAGACAGTGGACTAAGTACAAATAAACCTCATTTCTTAAACACCAATTTCAGCCAAGTTCTCTGGTGGACTGCTTGGTTCAATATGCAGTTAAAGACCTTTTGTTGGTCTATGGAGAGGGTGGTAGAACTGCCAGTCATATTAAGTTGCTCAATTTTCATTACTCTTTTAGAAGCAGTTGGATAGAAACTGAAGGTACAGATAAACCTCCTAACTCTCTTCTTATGGTATAAGAGCAAGATTAAACTCAGTTGGATTGTGAGGATCTGATTAACTGTGGAGAAAATATTCTGAATATTCTGACCTTTTCTATTTCTTCAACTTCCTATTTATACAGCTCATTAGTTGTAGGACTCAAAAGACATGCTACTTCAACAGGTACATCTGCATTGCTGCAGCGTGTGAAGGTTTGTAATGGTCTATGCAAATTATGACTGTAATCAAGCTGAGAGATCAAGTGCCACATACAGTAAGCACACATGCATACAATGATTCAGTCATACACTGTGGTTTAGTCCTGTGGCAACAGGAACTTAGGTTGGCAATTAGTTTTAAGGATGACATTAAAATTTGTCCCATAGTTCTAACTATGGCATAGCTGTGTCAGTGTTGTGCTTGTCTTCACCAACAGTGCACTAAAGTCGTTAACTCTTTCCGTTAGTAACTTCCTAGTTATTCATCTTCATAAACAAGGCAATGGAGTAATTTGCACAGTGGACCAAAATCACACCAAGTGCTTGAACTCCTAGCCCACTCCATAATTATGTACTTGAGCGGTTGCTACAACCTCTCTGCCCTGGAGAACCATCTCATGCAGTTCCTGCTGTACCTAAACCAATGGGCATGTTTCAGTGTGCAAATTAACATCCTAGGTGGGGAATCTGGCCATCCCAGAGACACATATCCCATCCAGAGATTCACAGAGTTTCTGATGTGGTTATGGGCACCATACATAGGCCAGAGAGTTGTAAATAGTCAGACAAAATTGCTCTACAAGTGCAAATATACGGTCCCTGTGCAGTAAAGTAGTTAGGAGATGTTCTGTAGATTGTTTAAGTTAATTATTAGCAAGAAATCATGCATGTTGAGAAGTCTCACAGAACTGAGGGCCAGAGTGGATAGGAGTTAAGCTGTTCTAGGAATCTCACCTAATCCAGCTAAAGCACCATGAATTTTCTCACACTGTAGTTCCCATAATACATGCATGAGCTGAGGTTTTTTCCCAGCCAGAAAAGAGCTGTAAAAAAGCAATGTCTATTGTTCCTTTCTGTTGGAACCCTGGGTTCTGAAAATTTCAGCCTTTCAGTGCTAACATGAAGTGATCCTCAGAAGTACAGTGTATTCGACCCGAAACCTTGGGAAAGGCTCCCTAAATTGTGTGATAATACTGAGGTTGTTGCTGTGTAATTAAAACTTATATCACTGTGTGAAATACGTAGAGATGTAGAAAATTAGGTTTAGGGGATATAGGTTACAATAAGGAGGAATTTGGGTGTGGAACTTCTTCTTCCTTTCTCTTTTCTCCTTCTTCTTCACAAATCTAGGGGTTATGCTATTGGGTCAAAAGTCCCGCACTGAGGGACATGAAAAGTTAGTAATTGGATTATAAATAAAACCAAGTTACTTGGTATTTCATAATTGGTTAATTTAGACTTTTTAAAGCCTTGGAAGTTAGAACTCAAGGCCATTTTCCATCCTGTTACCTTGGAGGCATACTCCTGTGCAGCTGTATTACTGATGAGGTATAATAAACAACTAAGTCTGAACAAGAATTCTCAGTCTCCTGCATTTTAATTGAAACTCTGAGTAAAAGGACTCACGGAACAGCAAAAAGAGAAAACAAAAAACGGGAAAATTAATACCTTTCTTACACAAAAAAGTTCTTACTTATTTAATGGTAATTACTTGTGTTCTATATTATGAAGTACATTTTAAATACTAGTACCACAGCTTCCACAATAACCAAATCTAGGTATCACAAATTAAAAAAGGAAGTTTTGCAATAAATTTAAATAAAAATATCATTTTTATTACATTTTAATAGTTTCCACATTTAATAGTGTTAGCAGTACATTTTAATAGAGAAGTACTGAGTGCTTTCTTTTGTAGTTCAAGATAACAAAATCTCTTTCAAAGTCATTAATCTGAAAATGTGTAATAGATGAAGATTGTACAAGTAAATGTGCAAGACAAAAAAAGCAGTGCACCAGCCCATAGCACTCCTACTGATAATTGGTCTAGAAATAATGCTGAACAGAACAAATATAGCTTTTCTTTGATTGATTTTTGGTATTGCTGATCAACTCTATTGGTTTTTCTTTTATGCCAGTCAAGCACCATGAAACAGAGGCGTAACCAGGCAATGTGACATATAACTCAGGACTGAAACTCAGAAAAGGAAGAATCAAATTCAGGAGATAAGGCAAGATGTTGTTATGATTATTAAACCAATGCAAACTAAAACTGATGTTACTGAGAAAGAAGGCTGTGATGAAGATTTCACTTTTAAAGAGGAGCTGAACATAATGGTGCGAGGATGCTTTCTGCTGTTACTTATTCTTTTAAATCCAATTAATAAAGCTGTTAGTAGTCAAGTCAAAACAAGCAAAGAGGTGAGTCTTCATGCAACGTTTAGCAACCTTTCCAAAGGTTGTTGTGAAAATAAGAAGATTACATTATTTCTAAAGAGTTATTCATGGGAAGAAAAATCCTATCAGGCTACTGAGTTCATGACACTTGAAAGGCTGGAAGGTATTAAGAGGAAACATCTTGTACTCTTGCCCAGTTTTTATTCTTTCTGAATCATTAGCACATACCTACTCTGCGTATTTGTTTTCTTTTGCAGGTTGAAAGAAGATAAAACTCTAATATATACTTAGAGCCCTCCCTGAGAATAAGGTTAATAAAAGCTATTGGGGGGCTGGGAGGGGGTGGGAGGAAGGGTTCTAGAGAACAAGTTTGGTGGGAGGGGGCAATGGGAGGCACAGAATGAACTGAAGGTCAAAGTCTCAAAAGTGGAGAAATTAGGAACCCAAAAGATAACCTGAAAAACAGGAAGACTCCCAGCAGCACCTTTGCTCCCTGGAAACAGTCAGAGGAGCTGGCTGATGGACATGGCTGGAAGGAAAATTCTGAGGTGGAGGAATCCTTGATCTGACCCATTCCTGTGCAGCTTGCTGAAGTATCTTATGAGTTTATATTGTTGAGCACTATCTGTTTTCTGTGTACAACTCAGAACAGTTACCAGTGGGAGAGCACTTACATTGACGAAAGTGTGTGTGTTGATAGATTCGACAGTGGGCCTGCAGGCTGAATGGGCTGTGATGAGAAAGGTGATTTGTCTGCACCAAAACAGGATCTTCTGTCTTAGAAAAGAAAATTACGTACAGAACTCTGAAGGTAACTAAGGTAGATGTGTAAAGGTTTTCCTTGGATATGCAGGTACCTGTTACAAGTGGTTGATATGCCTAGCCACATATCTTCGGGCCTTTTCTGATTGCTTCGGTTTTTTACAGACCAGTAAGTAAAAGCTGATCAGTGACTCAGAGAGGTCAGTTCATGTTAACATATGTCTGTGGAAAATGTGTGAAATAGCCAAGATAGTAAAAAGATGTAGCTGGTGTGGTTTCTAGGATTTTCTTCTGCAATTTGCATGCAGTTATGTTTGTTTTTCATCCTGTAGTTTGAATTTGTGCCCTTTTTGTCCATTTTATTAAAATGAGTCATTTCAGTTCTGTTTCTCTTCCACATTATTGAAATTTTACTGTATTTTAATGGATATGTACATACTTTAAAATGTTAATATAGTTCAAGAAGTATTTTAATATTTTTAATAGATTTTAAAAATTTATATACGGTAATTATTTATGTACTTGCAAAGGAGATGCCTTCTATTCTTATATTTTCTTATAATAAAATTGATCAACCGAAACCTCTTTTGGTTTTTCAATATATTCTTATCAACCTAAAGTAATTTGCAGTATATTTCTGAAAACTGTACTTTCCACAGAGGCGACATATCCTACATAATGTTTTGGAACAGACTGAATTAGCTCCATAAAAATTCATTCTATGCTTTCTAAACGTTTTTGTTTAAACCACATTTGAATTTCGCATATGGAGGAGGATCATCGTGTTAGATCTATTGGGGAAAATAAAACTGTTAAACCGGAAAGTTGGGTTTTATGACAAAAAGATGGAATCTGATATATAATGAGGGAAAGATGTCTGTGAGAAATGTACTTTGTTTACTGAGTCAATATAGCAACAGGGTGAGAATGAGCTTATTTCAATGTCATTTTAATTTCATTGTTCCTTTCAGTGGAATCAAATTCCTGAAATAATGTGATGCATCTGTGAAGAAGGCAAATCCAATTCTAAGATGCTCCAGGGCAAACATTTCCAAGAGAAGTAAGGAAGTTTTTGTGCCGTTGTACAAGGTCCCACACCAAACTCATCTGGAAAAATGGTTCTAGTCAGCCATATTCAAGAAAAGAAATTGAAATGAGAAGAGCTGCATGTAAGAGAAGCAAGGAACATCAGGAGAATGGGGAGTTGGTACTTGCAGAGGATTCTTGCAGAAGAGCACAGCTCATTTGTATGAGCAAAATAAAGATTGAAAAGGGGTATGATTACTGTCTTGGAACACATTATAAGGGAAGCTCTTAGAAAAGAGAGAAGCTGTTAAAGCTAAATATCAGTGTTGGCAAAAATACAAATGGGAATGAACTGGCTATAATTAAATTGAGCACAGATATTGCAAAATGCCTGACTATCAAAATAAAAAGTTCTGAAAAAGCTCTCAGATCAGAAAAACAGGGCCAAAAATCTTTGTCAAAAATTTTTGCCAAATCCTCTTGCTAGTTCATCTTGCTATCATACAAAAAAATAAATGCCAGAATAATTCTCAGTTCCATTGTTATATTTTGAGTGATTCTTTTTGAGCTGCTCTGATTTTTAATGGTTCTCTTTTATTTACAACTCGTGTATTTTGTGCTGGTTTGATTCTGAAGAAACTTAAGAATACCTTTAACTTGTTTTCAATGTTCAACGTTTGTTTTTACTCTCATTCCACTTGTACATTATAATGTATGCTAGTTTGCCACCACTTTTTCCTTAAAGTTTTTGTTCCCTTCTGCCCCCGTGCTGAACTAAGGGAAAGAATATAAAATTTCAGAAAAGCTGTGGAACTTCCTCAAGTGGACACACAGATCATGGATTTGAAAAAAAAAATGTTATGATTGATTTCAATCTCAAATTCATTGCATAGGGAAATCCAGAAGATGCATAATCAAGTAGCAACCAAAGGGCAGGATTATGAAAAAATTAATACATTTCTGATAGTGACAAGTCGCCATCATTTTACACTGAAATCATATTTTGTAGTGGGTGGCTGATGGTTTAATTCTACATTAAGGAAATGTCTAAAGGACAAACCATGTGCAGCTTGGTATGTACTTGCACAGTTTTTTCTACTGCCAATAATTTTCCATTGCATAATCAAATTGTCAGTAAAGTGGCAAGTGAACTAGTAGGAAGGATCTGCATGTTTAACAAATAATGTTCAGATTTTTATTTTTTATTAATTGCCAGTGCTCTTTGTTCATCAGCTAATCAAAACCACTTTTGGAAAAGAAACACAGGTGAGTTCACTGAGGGTTGAAGTGAGTATAATAATCCACCGTGATTATCTTCAGAATTGCTTAGAGACTTGGATTAGCAAATACACTGAATGTATATTGTTTAAATAGAGTATCCTAGATCTTTCACATACACATCACCAGAACAGGAGGGCAGCCTTCTGTTGTGTCTTTCTTTCTGTTCACTATGCTGAAAAATACCAAGGAAACAAGATTCCAGAGGCCAAACATACTGTTGATGTACATAACAGATATGAAGATGAAATCTGTCAGATATATTTTCAGCTCTTCCATAGATCTCAGTGCCTGAGCTCAGTCAAATGTCATAGGAATGTTTCATCTCTCAAGATCTTGCTTCTGTAAAATAGTTGAGGCAAGTTCTGAAACTTCAACAGAGGGAATACAGACAACTGACTGAAATACAATACCATTAACACCTTCTAATAAGTGCAAAGGCACAGGATAGGTAAGAAAGTTCCCCTACCAAAACCATACAATATAAATACTTTCAAGAAACTGCCTTTTGTATGGTACCAATTCTGAGTGGACAGAAGACACAGTGAACATATGCCACGCTACAGGAGTCAGCTGTTCTGAGCTACTCCAGCTGCCATTAGATCTTCCAGCATTGCTTAATTCTTTTAAATTTTACTTTAATTCAAAATAATATCTCTAATGTGTTGCTATCTCCAAGCTACTATGAATTTCTGAACCACCAGTAGTGCTGTGGCAAGTGTCACTTGACAGTATTGGTTGACTCATTGCAGCCTGGACCCTTAGGCTTCTGTCAGGTAGTTTATCTCTCACAACAGAATGATTCCTGTCTGTCCTATTTAATGCTTCCAATTTATGTCTATAAAGCACCATGCCTTGAAACTAGTTTATTAACTTTATGTGCAGCAGTCACACAGATGTGATAGCAGCACTTATGATGAATGGAAGGTGCCCAAAACATGGCTGAAAAAATTATATTAATGTTCAGTTTAAGTCTTATTCCTATTAACACAAAAACTCAGATCATCAAATAGCACCTGTCTCTCATATATCACAGCTGAGATTTAAGTATGCAAATAAAACTTACACCTTTGTAACAATTATCAAGCACACAAACTGAAAATATAATAACGCATACAAGTATACGTGTGTGTATATACATGCATATAAAATGTTGTTAGTTTCAAACAGCAATTCTAAAAATGGTATCATTTAATTTCCATAGGAATAGTGCCACTGTCTTTCTGATTTTCTTTTTTCTTTTTTTTTTGGCTTTGCAGGGAGCTACTTATTGAAAGAAGCAGTTGCCAGGGATTCAGTATTTTTTTGAAAACTTTCAGCATAAATATTAACTTTGAATACTTTCTGGAGATACTAATTCCTGAAAATGTTGACTATAGCTGGTAAAGCAGAGTAGTGTTCAAAGCAGTAACATGTTCTAGCATAGTGTAGCCTTTCATAAAAATGTGGATGGAGGTTCATGAACTATTTGAGAAGAGGACAAAAAGCTTTAACAATGAATTAAATAAAAAAATTGCTTTGTCAGCCATTGATAAACAGACATGCTTGAATGTTTGGCAAATATTTTTGAATGTTTGTTCACAAAAATATGAGAATGAAATCAGTTTTCCATGGGAAGAGTAGATTTGTAGGGTTCCGGGATAAATTACAGCATGCCATAATGACTCTTCTCTTATCCTTCTGTGTTTCAGGTAAAAGTTCTTACAGGTCCTTTTTCCCACCTGATTTTAAACTTGATATTTCTACTATCCAGATCTTGCCATTCAGTGCTGGTACTTTTCCTTCTTTCACCCACATCACCTTACCACAGATCACACGTCTATCTGTGACACTCTATTTCTCTTTCACAGATTCCCATTATATCAGGCCAGTTCCTTTCCTAGGCTCTTCATCCTGCTAATAACCTTCTTTTCCTCTCAAAGGTATTATCTTTTTAATTCTTCTGTCTAGAATTCCTTTCCATGTCTCATGCTTCTGGACAAAAAGAAGTTGATTAATTAAGGTCAAAGTTTTTAAATCAAAGAACTTTAATATGTATCTAAATGCATATTTTAAAAACTATACTTGTGTACTAGACAGATTAAAGAGAGACATAAATCTGTACATGTTGCTGTGAAATCACTATATTTTTTCAGTTAATCAATCTTCAATATTCTCAGAAGCAGTAATGCTTCAAAATAATACTCCGCATATATATCATAGCCTTATTTGGGGGCAGGGGGGAATTTAACCTATTAAGTGGGGTGTAATTTTTAGCTGAATCAAAATGCTTGTAAGGCTGATGCATCAGAACTGAAAAGAGCACAATTACAGATACGATGTAAAGCCACATCTGAAAAGATCACATAAGATCAGACCTCAGGATGCTTCACAATTTAAGCTTACTCTGAAGATAGTTGAAATTAACCTATAAATTATATTGCAGTTAAATCACTCAAATTTTAACTTTTTCAAAATCTTCGTTGCATCATCCCCACTCAAAAGATGTTTGCCACAGCTCTTAGTGACAACTCACTTCTTTATGCAACATGAAAAATGAATGGAGGGGATGGTGTGATGTTGTGGGTTTGATCCTGATCTTCTAAGAAAGTTTGCTGTTCACGTACAGCCATATGGGGTGAGTCTAAATGTTACCAGGCAGCTGTGCAGTCCAGCACTGTCGGGCTTCCTTCCCCCCTGCCATGTGGTCCTGGGAGAGGGGCCCTGGGGGGCAGGCACGGGGTTTCCCTACTCCCTGGTCAACCTCATTCCCCATTGGTTTTTCTGTGTTCCCCTGCGCAGGCAAGGACCCTCGGGTCCCGTGATTGAGCAGTTCCTCGGCAGAGCCCCGGCCATGCGGCTGGAGAAATAAACATCTCTGAAACACCTATCAAGAATTGGTCCATAGATATTTCTTTTCCATGGGCCTCGCTTTCTGATACACGTGTTGCAGTATCCGCACTGTAACACAGCACCTTGTCCATGTCACTACTTCAGAGGAACATGTAGAAACTTCACAGACAATTATTATGCAATAAGCTTTCCTAGGAAAGAACATTCTTAGGGGATCTACTGCTTTTTAATTCTGCTAAAGGCATAAGGAAAATACTGCTAGAAAATTTTGTGGAGCTTCTTGCAGTGAGTTATATCATACAGATTATTTCTGTACAAAAAGGCTGTTCAGCAATGCCAACTGATATTAAACACTTTTTTTTTTTACTATCATCCTGTGTCTCAGATGACAAATTCTTCTTAATGTGTGAACTTTTAGAAAGCTGGACTTGTTGAAATGAGAGTATTTTTCCTTTAAGCTACATGAAAATGTCACTTCCCTCCTCTCAGTATGCCGGACAGCTGCAATGTAAGGTGGAAATCAAATCAGGGCCTTAAAAACAATTCTGTATCTACAAGATTCCCAAAAACTGAAATACATGTCACGTACCTTGATGACAGGCAACATGAAAGAGAGGAGGTCTTTGACAGAAAATATTATCTGAAAAAGGTAAAACTTTTTAAAAGGCAGACTAAATTTGAAATGCAAGTGAGATGCAATAGGTTGTTTTCTAATAAATAAGAGGGGTCTTTTTTAAACGGTCTACTACAAAATTATAAACTTTTTTTTATTAATAGAATTTTAAATAAGATTCCTAAACAATCTCTGTGACTCACTGTTTGGGGAAAAAATAACACATACAAAGGTCAATGGCAAAGTTCAACTCACTTTAATAGGTTAAGAATTAAGTTCATTCAGAGCTGACATTTCTCTGACAGTATCCTCTGTCTTGGAATATTTCTATGAAATAATGCTAAGGTATTATTACAAATTTTTAGTATATGAAAAAGCCCAAATCTTAATAAATCTTCAAAATCTTATCCTAATCATTCAATAATAGAATATTCTTTTTCTAACACAACTTCATTTCAATTGCTAAACCTGAAAATGATCTGCATTGTCTGTTAGCACCTTAAGAAAGACATCTTTTTCAACCTAGCTTTCCAGCTCTTCAACCTATCTCCAAGAAATTGCACTGTACTGCAGTCTGAGTTGCATCATAATCAATCAAAAATAAGCCCCTGCTGCAATAGTACACCAAAACTTTGTGTGTGGTTTTATTACAACAAAGAAAGTTCTATTCTAGCTATTACTGAATGCAAATATTTTGTACAACTTTCCAGTGCTCACTTCATAGTAATCATGCTATGTAAGAATCACACTATTTACAGTACATCACACTATTTACTGAAAACTTTTGGAAACCCCAGCTGGTCAATCAGAGAAAAATGCCATCAATCTTTCAGCATGATATTTACTTTTTTAATTAAAGCCAGGATCTCCAAATTAGAATATGCTAAGAAGCCATCCAGAATGTACAGGAAGAAAAAAATTAATTGTTTTTGAATGCTATTTTCTCTATGATTTTTCTTTCTAGGCATGTTTTTAGAGATTGTTTTCTCTGCATATTCCCAAGAGAAGCAAAGCCCTTCCTATCACTATGAAACTGATTCAACCATAAATCTAGAAACAGATTCCTTCAATTTTTTTACCTTTTTTTCTTTTCATTACCTTATAGAAAAAGGACATCTGCTACCCCATTTGGTATCTGGATATTCCTTTCTATGTAGTGATGAAGCCTTGCCATGATCAAGATGAGCAATGGTCCATACTTAAAAAATCACAACCGACCTCTCAGCCACACTGTCAGAGACCACGCAAAGAGGAAATTTCAAGTGGCATTCATCTGCTGTGCATTTGTCACTCCAGCTGATGCAGGTATCATGACAGATGCATTTTTTCATCTCTGACTTACATTTCAGTTCGGCTCTGAAGTACACAACTGCCTTAACTTAAAAGCATACATAAATTTGTCCTTATAAGCTGAAAAATGTGGAAGGATGGACAAGAGAATCAGACTGACAGCTGTTTATAATGGAATTAAAGGCTTGAAGTTCACCATTCTTGAAGTGAAATATTAATCCATCCATTTCCTCCCCCTGCATTTTTTTAACCTATATAGGGAGAATTTAAAGAGTGAGCTGTTACTAAGATCATGAAATATGTTACCATGATCATATAAAATAAGATAAATACTCTTTGTCATGTCATTTTCTGACTGAAGTCTCTGTTTAGCTCTTGTTGGGATGACAAGGTACTGCTGCTTTTGCTGGTTCTGCAGCTGAGAATTGCTATCACCATCTGAGTTGTGTTACTGGGAACTATGATTAATTCAAGTCATTTTCCACTGGTTGGAAAGCTTTTTTTACTCCACAGAGGGTGTCCATCCTTTGAAACAGGCTGCCTAAGGAAGTGGCTGAGTCATCATCCCTGGAGTTATTTAAAAGACATGCAGATGTGGCACTGGGGACATGGGTTAGTGTTGGGCTTAGAAGTGCTGGGTTAATGGTTGGACTCGATCTTAAGAGGCCTTTTTCAGCCTAGATGACTCTATGACTCTGTAATTCTATAAGGGTGCATAGGCAGAAGAAATAAATAAATGCTTCACTTTCTGTAACTGGGGTTTGGTGGCATCCTTTCTCCACTCACTTAAAGGATGGGGCCATCTGCAGCTCAGTACTGCTGGGGACAACACACTCTGGTTGTTGGCATGTCACCTGTCTTCAGCCCTGAAATCTCACAGAGTCATGACTGCAATAAACCAGACAGCTACAAGTTGGAGACCCCTGCAGGAATTGCCACATCCAGTACACTGAAAAAGAGTTGCATCCTTTAAGAACTTGTGCAAGATGCTGCTTCAGTTTTCCCTGCAGGACTCGGTTCCCAGGCAATGCTGAGCCCAGCCAGTCTCCACTCTCACATCCACCCACAGCTCACAGCATGCAACATGCCCAGCTCAGCGCAGTCATCTCAATCAGTGTAATAGCTGAGCTGTCTATTGAAGAAAACCAAAAAATAAACAACAACAAACAAAAATCCAAAACACAAACAGCAATAACAACCCAATCAACAAATAAATCTGCTTTACTTCGAACTTTTCTCCTCCTTCTTGGAAAGCATATTAGACTACTACTTTGTCTCTTTGCCTCTTCCCTCTAGGTCTCTAACAGACCACATGCCTCTCTTTTCACACTTACTGTTTACCTTTTAAAAGCACTCCTGCGAGTGTCATGCTGTTTCCTGAATTTTGTCCTTTATCTCAGGGCATGTAGTCTGCAGAGGCCAGGAGCTTGGAAAAAGCCATTAATTCTTTTCCTAATGAGAAGTGTCAAAGCTGCTGTACATGTATCTTTTCACATACAATTTTGTAGTTGGAATTCAGCCTTGAATGCCTTCTCGACCCAAAATATTAGCACTGGGACTGATGAACTGCACAAACATATGCTGAGTTTGATGGAATATTCACACATTTTAGATTCTACTTGCTAAAATAAAAGTCTCGGGGACAAGACAACAGCCTTTTCTTATAAAATTATTCAAATGATCAAAACAACACTTAACAGCAACCAAGGTACAACCACCAATTTTCCAGACCCTGGCCACATTTCTGATCTCGGTCAAAGTGACTGTAGCACTGAGATCCAGTACAGCCTTGTCAATGTGAGGAGCCCCAGGATAGTAACCTTTACCTGTAGTCATGCTGGAGGAGGTTTTTGCTGATTGTGGGCACATTACCACCACAAGCGTGGCAAATGCAGAAGGTTCTACAAAAGGATCATGGGACGAAAACCTTCCACAGAAGATGCCTGTCCCAAATTCCTTCTTGTTTAAAGAATAGCTACACTAGAAAAATCCTACCCTTCCACTCAGTTCTTGCATAGGCTCCTGGCAATAGACTTCGTCCCAGTAGATGAACTCCACTCTCCTGTAAAAGTTTCTCCTCCTTTCCAGCCCACAGGATGTTACAAAAGTTCAGATTTTTTAGTCTGAAAGTGGATGATGCTCATGACTTTTCTTGGAGTATATTTGGGATGAGACATAAAAGAGGTTTGCTCTTCCTGAGCAGTAGCTGGAAACAGAAGAGTGCACGTAATCCCTTATCGGCCTTTACCTCGGCTTGTGTTGCAAAACCAAAGCTCACAGTCTATGTATGAAGAGGTTTGGATTGCACTCTTTATCTTGCATATTTGCGTCCCAGTGAATCATAAAATTGTTTAGGTTGGAAAAAAAGTTGAGATCATTAAGTTCAACCATTAACCCTGAACTGCAAAGTCTACCAGTAAACATTTATTTTTAGTATATATATAGTGTGAATGTGTGATGGCTTCCTGTTCATAAAAAAATGATTGTGTGAGAGTTTGGTGCTATGTCAAATACTATACTTTAAGCAAAAGAGTTGATGTTGTGTTATCACTACACAGCAGAGTCATTTATTGGGAGTACATCTATTTGCTGAAGAGCAGCTGCTTGTATTTTGCCAGTGTAGCACTGACAAAGTTGTTTCCTTTCTGAAGACTTGTCTCTCATCATTTTGAGTAGTTTATATTAGTAATTGTGAAGATTTTCTGTATTTGCTAGGTTTTTCTCAGTCTCCAGCTCACCAGCTAATTCTGGTGCCTCTCCAGAGAGCCACAGAATAGAGTCCTGGGTGAGCTTGGGTTGCCTGGGACATCTGGATGTCATCTGGTCCCTCTCATCACTCAGAGGACACCTTAGATCGAGTACCCAAGGGCATTTGAGGGCTGTGACCTGCCTAGTTTGGCATTCTCCTGAAATGAAGAGTCCAGCAGTCAGACTTACCGATGGGTGAGAAAGTCTCATCAGAAATAGTATGTCAGAACTTTTCTGTAATACTTTTTCAGAATTTTCTCTGAAATGTTCTGTGCAGGAAGTCTGAATAATTAGTGGGGTTACATCCCTTTAGACAGCTACTCATTTTTTCTGCACATGAGGAGAGGAAATAATTCTAAATAATTCTATATACATATCAGATACTTTTATGCACTCATATATATACTATATTTATTAACATGGAAAATTGCTTTGAATTGACCTTTGATTTACATTATTTTTTTTAATTGCAATTCTTTTAAAGTAGCTATTAGAAAAGGTCGGTTAGAATAAATAACAAGAAAACAAGCTACCCGAGAGCACAGCAATGAGAATATAAATTGTAATATTAGCTTTCAATTAATGTTTAAATTTTTTAGAATATCTATTTTTCTGATTATCAAAATAAGTACCAGTTATAAGTTCAAGTTCTAGTGATAAATAATTGTACATGAACAGATACAGATGTCTTTTAGGAAATAAAAAATCAAGCATAAAAGAATTTTATGAGTAACTAGGGGATAAAACAACACTGGAAAACACAGAAAATATATACATGTTGTTAAATGCATGTATTTTTCATTTTATAAAGAACTTGAAATTCTGATTTTTTAAAATGAATTACAAAAGCATTTTTACAAATAGTATTTACTTTATGTATACTGCATGTATTATGTGCAATATATGTTCAAAATTGTATGTGTCTGTGATATATATGTGCCAATGAATAGTATGTATCTTATATATATGCTACGGATATGATATAACATATCTCCTTGTACAAACATATCTTTTCTCTGTTTATGTCTAAATATGAGAATCCTGTAAAGTACAAATTTTTAACTTTTAAAATTTAAAAATTAATCATATGATTAGCAAAATTCAAGAAATTATCATGCATCTTTGTTGATAAACCCTTGAGAGAAATTTATTTCTGGTTAATTGGTGTTACCCATAAAATTGAAATGAAACTGTCTTCCCAGTTGTCTTGGTTTGAAAGACAGGTGTCTGCTAAGGAAGGCAGGAGCCTCCCTTGGAATGGCAGATGCAACCTCCCTTCCCTCTGAGTTATTATAATTTTGAAATCAAGGGGCTTTTAGGCAAAGATGTGGGAAATAGGAATAACAATTTCTTTACTATTATGTATCTATATGTGTATGACCAGTCAAACAAACAACAATAACTGTGGCAGTAACAGCAAACAATCACAAACCCAGTGCCAGCCTTCTCGGCTGTCGGGCCCTTTCCCCTCGGGTGCAGTTCCGCTCGCAGCCGGCAGGGGCGCTGGCGGCTCCCGGTGAGCAGGGCAGGTGCGATGGTTCCCCCGCGGCTGCAGGGGGCGCTCCGGAGCGAGCTCGGGGAGTACGCGGCACTGGTGCCCTGGGATCCGGGAAGGGATGGGACAAAGGCTTCACAAACCCCTGGGCAGCTGATCCCGGTGTCCGGCCGGAGCCTCGGGAACAGCAGGCTGGAACGGCAGGGATGAGCACAAATCCTGGATGGCAGACGAGATGTATCCAAACGGAGAAACCCCCTCCCCCCCCCCCCCCCCCCCGGAGGTCTGGGCAGGCAGGGCGAGCACGGCTACAACACAGTGAAGGCTCAAAGCAATGGTGGGGGCAGGGTGGCCATGGTCCAGCTCCCAGTGGGGCAGGGAAGGCGGGTTTGGGATCCCACGGTTTCTCTGGCAGAAGGAAAAAAAATCAGCCGAAGAAAGCAGCCTCCCTCTCCATCTGAACGCCGGGGACCGACTGTCCACACACCTAGGTGAAACAAAAGGGTAGTCAGATGCACCCCTCATTCAATGGCTAGGTCGTTTGTCTTTCTGAACTACCCAGTAATTTGTCCCCCTAGCAACATGTATGGGGAAAATTCCTTTAACAGAAAAAAAAAAAACAAACCAAGGAGAACTCCTAAAAGCCCAACACCAGTCTATCAGATAATTATTATACAATTATTATACCAGCAATTTTTATCGTAACCTCATATCCACATAGGACTGGAGACACAGATATTGTCTTGAATATCAAAGACACATATATTTTAAAATAATAAACTAGGTTATAATGTGATATGTTCTCATAATGGTTGTTGTGCATCAATTTAGGGCACGTAGCTGAATCTCTTCAAATTTTCAGTTCACATTAAGTACTTAAAGAAAATATTAATAGAAGAAATCTGAGGAGATTTCATTGTTTTTCTACAATATAGCCATTCAGAATGTGGCAGCAAAAACACAGTTTTGAGATCAGGACACCTGCAACACAAAATTACAGTAGCTAAGTCTCTGCCCTTCATAAGAACATCAGGGAAAAGATGAGAGGTTTTCAAGAAATAAAGGCAAAGAATCATTTAACAGGAGATACATATAGTCATAAAAAATTTAACCAAGTCAGGATTGCAAGACAATGGCCAGGGAGAGAGAACTTGAGCTACACAGCAGTTTCACAATATGTGCAATTTTACTGAGCCATTAATAATATTTACCTTCTCTATTCTTTCCTCTTCAGCCACATTTTTCATCATTACCATCACTTCTTCACTTTACAGAGAGAATATGGATGCTACAGGTGAGAATCAGTGGAACAGAAAGGTTTTTAATGTTAATTGTTTAAAAATTAAATATGTAAATCACCATGAATTCTGTTCTTTCAAGGATAAAACAGAACATAAGTTACCTGTTTTCCAATTTTGTATGCCAGTAAGCTGCTATTTTGCTTCAGTTAATTTATGATTTGTTCCTTGATTATGAACCTTTGAGAAAGACTATGAATTTGTGTGAAACAAATGGATTAGCCTGGAAAGAAAGATGCATTCTGCTTTGAAGAAGAAAAAGCCAGAAAGTTAAAAGGAAAAAAGCTGTGTTGAGCAAGCTCCACAATAATTTAGCATTCCAGGATAGGCATGTGGGTACCATGTATAGAATAAACCCACTGCTCAAATATATCGTGCCCAACACTTCCCACTCTCCCTTGCCTTCTGTTTGGCTTTGACATAGATGATAAAACCTACTACACTCGTGACTGTGCCACTGCTGGAGACTTAGATGTGGAAATTCCCCTCAGCCCCTTGTGTCACCATTTTCCACATTGCATTCTTAAGACTTATAAAAAAGCTGGGAGTTAGGAAGCTAACTCATAAGGTTTATTAGAAAGCTTTCTCCCTTCCTTCTCTTCTCCCTCTATCTCGCCACTCCCTTCCCTACACAGTCCCACACTTGAGTAGAAATAATCCCTTTATAATGGGATCTAGCTCCCATATGTAAAATTGGTGGGTTGGTATTTCCTTTGCTAGATTGTCATGGGTGTGCAACTCTCTTCCTTTTTCTTCAGTGTTTCACCCCTTTACTACCTTTTAGCTGAGGTTTCTGAGCACCCTGTAGAATTCTTCTCCAAGGATTTCTGTTGTTGAGAGTAGGACTGGCTCTCTGCTTACAAGCCAGTACTTCCCAATGAGCCAGCAAGGGACTAATGTCCATTTCAGTGCTGTTACCTGTGCATTGTATAAGTGCCAATCAGCTCAGAAGTTTCTGGTCACCTTAAACTGGGAACTGCAAAAGTAGTTCTGCTAAGAAACTTTTAAACCCTTGCAAAAGTTTTGAGCTTTCACTGGAAATGCTCAGTTTCTTGAGCCTGCCCACACAGCAACAGTGTGTTCAAAATAAAGCCATTAACAGAACTGCAAACAATTCAAAAGCCAAAGAAGTTACCTTAAATAAGACTCACTCTTATTTTGTGGTACTTCAGGATTTAATCAACAATATTTTCTGACTTAGTAAAATCAGCAGAAAATAAATCCATCAGGGCTAGCTGCTGTGAAAAAAACTATTAACCTATGCTTAAATGCACACCAATTTAGGTGTCAAAGTGGTAAACAGGAGTTACAAGTGACTGCTATGAGTACTAAAGTGTTGGGGTCCCTCCCCTGCCATGTAGCCCTGGGAGAGGGGCCCTGAGGGCACAGACACGGGGTTCCCCTGCCCCTGGTCACCTTTGTTTCCCATTGGTTGGTTTGGGTTCCCTGATACAAGGACCCTCGGGTCCCGTGACTGCAGAGTTCCTGAGCTGAGCCCTGGCCATGCGGCTGGAGAAATAAACATCTCTGAAACATCTACCACGAATCTGCCCATATATACTTCGTTTCCACAGGACTCCTGGTTTGAAATATGCTTGTTGCAGTACTAAAGAGTGGAAGTTTAGCAGTCATTCTCTACATTTAGAACAAACAATTTCTGTTGTAAGTTAATTCAGAACTTGTCAGAGCAGATATTGAGGCTTAAGTGGCATTGAAATTATTGAAACAGTCTATTAAAGCTACATTTCATTTATTTTGGAGCCAGAAACAAAATGTTAAGGAACTGAATTATTGCATTTCAAAAAATATTTGATTTGGTTTTGGTTATGTCCGTTTTGGGTGCTGTAATTTTTTGCCAGGATTTGTGATTAAATTATGCCAAATCTTAGAGGCATAAACAGCTAAAATATATTTCTCTGGACGTATTACACATGAGCAATCCATGCAAACATTGGTGCCTAAACCAACATGATTAGTGTTTCTTTTTTCCTTGTTGTTTTTTTTTGTGTGTTTTGGTGGAGTTTCTTTATGAATCTATGTCAAGAGTTTTGGTCTATTAAGCCCTATCATTGTTATTTTCAGTTTGTGCTTTCATGAGTACTAGGGAAAAGAGAATGTCAAGTGTTTCTTTTACTGCAGGCTTTCACTACCCCAATTACCTAAATTGCTAAATTAAGTGTTAAATAAACTTACATCATTAATTCTTGGGATAAGCAAATTTTTCAAACAATATTAGCTGTGCTTGGAGTGCTTGTCTGGAAGAACGTTGAATGTCTTGGAAAAAGCATGCCTATTGTCATTCCAGTGGGAAAAAAAATGCGAATAGTAAAGAGTTAACCTGTACACATAAAGAGACCTGATGAAATGTTGCAAAAGTAGTGCTCTGCTCACCAGTACAAGCAGGAGAACATTTTGTCAACAAAGTTTGTCCTGAAGTGCCTATTCCAGTTGAAATCAGAGCTGTGAATTGCTTCACTAGAAATCATAGACACTGAAAAATCCTTACACACTCGGTGTAGTGATTTATTAAGCATTTGCTAATGACCTTGGCCCAAGAAATGCAGACTTCTTAAGGATGAAAGTTTAAAATTACTGAAACAGATCATCAAAACTAGAGTGACTATCCCAATTTAATGCTGTCATAGATGTCATTCCCCAAATTTACTGTTTATGAGAGTGCCTAATGATGCAGGTTACATTTTATCACCAGCAGTTTTCAATTATTACCTTCAGGACCCCATGTATAGATGTCATATAATATCATTGGGGTTTTTTTCCATTGAAATAATGTTCTTTCTTCCAGACAGATTTTGATGAATTGTGAAGAACTTTTATCCAAAAGAGATTAAATGAAAATACTGGTATTTCTGAAGTGATTGTGATACATCCAGGACTCAGAATCCCGTTTACAGGAAGGAAAAGAAAATTTGTTCCCAGAGAAGAGTAGGTTTAAGAAACAAGAAGATTAAATGTGTCGCCAGGCATTATTGCAGTGAGGAGAAAATCAGAAAATACTCAGATTTCTTTTGAAGGAATTTGCCGGCTAAATGATTAAACTTTTCTCAGAAAATTCCAGTGTCTTCTAAGTCTGGGGAAGATAAACGTAAAAGAAGGTCTTCATGCAATGTTTTCAGTTTATGTTAAAGAAAAAAAATTGGTCATTTTTCATGATTTAAAAAAAAAAATCCACTCCAGTTTATAAATCTGAACTTTTCCCCTTTATTCTTTTAGTATACAGATGAACATATCTGTAAATCTTTTCTCATTAGTCACATTTAGAACTGAGAGTCACTTGTATGATGGGCATATTTTCTTGTAGGCAAAAAGGGCAGATTGACCAATTTAATCATGTCATATGACAGTGCTACAGTACCTGAGATCATGAGTAACTTGTCTGTCCAGAATGCAGACAACCAAAAAGAATGGTTTAACCTCCTCTACTGAATTTTAGGGGGTGATTAACTCAGGTGATTAACAAGTGGAATGATATTGCACCATTCCTGGAGATTTCAAAAAGAATATGTATTTCATTAGGTGATTTTTTTTTTTTTAAATTTCTACATCAGTATTTTAAAATGGATGTATTTCAATGTACAATTTAGAAGTCTGTTTTTAACTTTTATGTTTGTATTCTGCCCCAAGGGCAGGATATACACTGTATTTTTTTTAACATGTTACTAATATGAGGGGGTTTCTTTCCAAGGAATTCAACCGTTTGGACTTCAGACTGTGATTCAATAAAGCTCTAAAAATATTCCTGAACATATTTCACTAAATCATATACATATTCAGTTATGCCTGTTAGACCCAGTCCTCCGTTAGATGTGAATGAATATCTTTTGATAGGAAAAAAAATCTTTAAAGCTTGAAAGATATTATCTGATTTCTTTTAGAAAAGAAAATTTAGTCTGACAGCTAGGTCCTAAATCAGGAATGAGAAAAAATAATTTAGATTTAGAACACTGAGCTCTTACAGTTGGCATTGTTTCTCTGATATACAGAAAGGCCCTTGAGATGAATTATCTACTGCAAAATATCCCAGTGGGTTTCTTGCTTCATTTGATCCTTAAATTACTGGGTTTAAAGACATTGTAACTGACCAGGTGTGTGGGGGGGTTATGTATCTAGATAGCTCCATATAGTATTCTTCTGTTATTTTGGTAGCTTGTCTTTAGAAATTCTCTTTTAAATACTTGTTCTTTGAAACTACTGAAATGTACTTGTTTTGATTAACAGCTAAAACCCATGGATTCTCACCAGGAACCAAATTTTCATAACTGCATTATCCCCTTATAGCATGAGTCACCAAAAAAAGTGCCATTCTTGTGGAGTCCAAATTATTCTGTCAAGCATTCGGATTTTAAATAATTCAAATTCTTCCTAGGTGTTACTTCAGTCTTTTTAATTTTTTTAGTTATTGAGCAATTCTGCATACATTATTAATACAGTAATTTTCCTACAGAAATTCAGAAAAAGGGCATACCAGGGAAGATAAAAAGAGTATCTGCATTTAGGATTGGCAATGACGATAGAAACCTTCTCCTTGCATAAAACACTGATTAAAATTATATGCAACATAGTCATGTAAATGTCATGATCCAGGATCACCATGGATGTGAAAGATTCCTTCATCTTTGGAAAGCCTCATTTTCTTCAAAGTAGTTCTGCCTTACTGTAGGACAAACACTTCATTTTGTGGTCAAATTAATCTCTGGGATGAAATAGAGTAGGGAAAGAAATGGAAATATTTTTTGTGTCCTTCCCTGAGTTACTACTTGGTTATATCTAGGGATAGAGCACAAGATTATTTGAAACGAGATGATATATTAATGAGCTTATTAAGTAGCTCAGAATATGCCATTATTAATATTTGGTTTTTCAAATTAATGTGGAGCTTTTCTGCTGTATAAAGAGATTCTACAGTATAAACAGATTCTTCTTGCAACTCTTTGGTTCTACGTGGAAAAGAAATGTAGCCATCTCCTGGGGTTTTCTTTGGATTTAAAGAAAGCCCTAAGGTTTCCTTTGAAGGGAGATTCCTGGAGACTGGCTGGCATTTAGTGAATTTCGGAGTGCAGGGTTTAAACTGACAGAGACAATCTTGTAAGAAGGGGAGCTGTTAAATCTCATCCTTTCCCATCGTAGATCATAGTCCACTAGATGAGTAATTGAATGGTTTTACTTTAGATGTTTCATATATTGCAACTGTATTTAGTCTGGCAGGTTTCATTTTCCAGCACTATCTGTAAAGCGTTTCCTTCGTTACCCATGTGTTTAAATTCTGTATTTTAATTCTATTAGCTTTTATTCTAGTGGTACATGACTTAAGGATCCCTCTAAGATAAGAGTAAAAAATACTGTTGTATTTCTCTTGATGACTGACTATATCACCACTGTATCCAAACAGTGAAATATTATCTATTCTTTTCTGAGAGTGATTAAAGAACAGATTCTGACAATGTTTAATTGTTTCATTAAAATATTATACTTTGCATATTTGGAATACTGATTTGTGCAGAACTTCTTACAGTCTTAAAGAAGTGCAGGACAAGATCTATAATCTTTTCACTGTCTGTGAAATATCTGTAGATATTTCACTGTCTTATCAGAGTGCCTCCAAGCAAGTAATTCACACTTTTCCAGAAATAATCCGATGTGCCCTCCATAGAGCAGTAAATATTTACTCTTGTCTTTAGGCCCTGCATTGCACTGATTAAGCTGGAAAGGTTGACTCATGGAGGAACAAAGATAGTGAGGGAACAGAAGGAAATTGTGCGATCAAGATACTCATAAGTGCTTGAAAAAGAGGGCAGGTAACAAAGTTATGAAGTTTGCTGTGAAAAAAATCAGCCTTGTGACAGTCCAAACTGAAACTCTCTGGAGCTTCACTCTCTGCATGAGGATCTTATGATGCTGAGTAAAAATTGCAAATAGAATTTCATATCCACATAAGAAAAATAAAACATGGGAGCATAGACAACACCTTACACAGACCTTTATGGTTCAGAAGTAGCTGCCACTGCTTAAGAAAGAGATTGTAATCATTGTAGTTATCACCTCACTGTTCACAGAATTTTCAAATAATTGCAGAGAAAAGAACAGAAAGTATCGGTATCCCACTATGTAAATTCATTGCTACCACAACTTGTGTACTGCTTGCGCTTCTTGATTACCTATTTTCCCCTTTGACCAGGGCTACTGAGAAGATAACAACAAGGGTCAGAAGTGCTTTCTGCAGAAGACAAGAAATCAATTGCTGTGCTTCTCTTTAAAAAGGTGAAAACAGATGGCTATAATAAAATCATGAATATAGAGAACGTATGTAAGAAATGATTTTTGATTTTCTGCTTAAAACTACTGCAGTCATACCAAAGAGATGACTGAGTTATATTTTTCTTCTTTTCTTAAATGCTGGTAACACCACGATGTGCTCTTTAGATATTTGATGTGAGGATCAAGATACTTTTCATAAGCTGCAATCTTTAAGGATAAACCTGCTCCAGCATGCACTCCATGAGCCATGTTTTTTCAGGAAATATCCACCCGCACAGGGGGTTCTCCAGGCACTGTGGTGTGGATCCCCACTCCATTATGGGGCCTCTCCAGGAGCTGCAGGACACCACCTGCTCTACCAGAGACTCTGCAGGGGCCTCAGGGACATCTCTGCTGAGGCACCCAGAGCACCTCCTCCACTCCTCCTGCTCTCCCCTCAGCTCTCAAAGGGCCATTTATCACACTTTTTCTTTCACCTCTCAGTGTCTCCCACCACTGAGACCGCCCCACTCAATAAAATTATTTACTTTCCAAGCACCTTAGGTCAGAACTGTTAAAAAACATATTTTACATCCCTTGCATTGGATTATGTGACTGAAAAATTCATATCTCACAAGTTTAAAATAATGTAAGTCAATATAAAAATCTCCTAGCTTGCTTTTTGCAAGCCACAAGTAATCCATGCCTCCAAAGAAATACATATTATTGCACTGTTGTCTCCTTCCTTTTGCTGTACCCACCTTCTTTGACGGTATTTTTTGTTTTGCTTTTTTTGTAATTTTGTTAGCACAAAACTTCTATCTTTTTAGCAACATGGAACATCCTTTTCAAATATTCCCTCCCATCAGTATGATGAAGTCAAATCTCATGTTTTATTGTGCACTTATGTCATGGAGTAATAATGGCACTGAATTAAGTAGCTAAAAGATATTCAGATATCATTTTTCAGCCTTTCTCCTCAGTATTGATGACATTATATTCTTTACCTGACATTGTAAAATGCATTAAATCTTTACAATTTTTTAAATTTTAAAAATGCCAGAGTGCTGGCTTAT
Organism: Corvus moneduloides; assembly: GCF_009650955.1. Classification (NCBI taxonomy): domain Eukaryota; kingdom Metazoa; phylum Chordata; class Aves; order Passeriformes; family Corvidae; genus Corvus; species Corvus moneduloides. Next base: position 87,466,562 of record NC_045476.1, read on the forward strand.
GCTGAATTCATTATGCTTTTTCTCCACACTTCTCTTAAGCGACAATTTTTGTCTACGAAAACAGCACTCAATTTTTTCCGAACTTAAAAGTTATGAAAAGGTATATTCACACAGAAGATTTCATTGGTGCTTCTTCTCTTCAATGTTTCCTTCATTCTTTCAGAGCAGGTATGTCTAAAGACTGTCTAAACACTCAAGGACTAGTCAAAAGTCAGAATAAAATCTCAGTCCTTTCACTAATTATAAATGTCAGTGATATGAAGATCACAGTGGCCTATAATTCATATAAAGTCTGATTATTTCAAAGTAGTAAGCCAATTAATACACTCAGATTATTAATGCATAATGTATTAGAAAATAAAGAGAAAGCATTGCAGTCTTTGAAGAGCTTGCTTGCTGCAGTCAAAGATGTTATTTAAAGATCACTCACTGTACATCAATAATCTCTTAGATCAAATACCACAATGAGTTACATGGAGCTCCCCAGTAACAACCATAGCTAGTAAATTACAATAGTGAACAGCCTTATCAAAATCTGTTAGATAGAAAGTCAACATCTTCTTGATGTTGTGTGATACTGAATTAAAGGAAAACCCTAGCTTAAAATATGAATTTAGACTCCAATACTGCTGCAAATTAGAGGGTTTTTTAAATTGTGCCTTTTGTGTTTTCCTCCTCAGAGTCTTTGGTGGCTGTTGGATGATCATGAACAGCCCAGTGCAGTTTTTCTTGCATCTTGCCAGTAGTAAATGAGGCTTTTATTTATCCTATCTCAGGAAAGAGCAGCCTGAAAAATACATGCTGTGATTTCTTGTTTTATCATAATTTGTAACACGTCCCCTTTGTTTTTTCTGGTTTCCTTTATTGACAGTTTTCACTTCAGCACATTTCCTGCTCAAATTAAAGTAATATTTTATGTTCATTAAAATATGTTCATTTTATGTTCAGCTAGAGCTGAAAAAATTGAGGTGCAAAAGAAACATCTGGTAAGTAAAGAGAATATAAACTTAGAAACTTGCATTACCCCTACATGGCAAGAAAGTAACATGCACAGAAGCTATCTAGTAAGGACAGAGATTTTCTGTCTGAAAAGAACGTATCATAAGGTAACAGCTTTTATCCAGCTCACAGATGCCAACATTTGTTACATCGGAAGGACTGACTTTTTCTTATGCGGTCAGTTGATTTCTTCAGCTTTTCCTTAGAGAGATAACTTTTGTGTCTCTTCAATAATTTTGGGAAGAAAAAGTTTTGAGACTGTTATACCTGGTTCATCCTCAAGTTCTGCGAAATTTCTACTATTTCCTGTTACTTTTATGGAAGTTCAACAAAGATGCAGCTATGAACTATGTAACTACAAGCACCAATCCTCTCTTTTATTTTAACTCAGATAGACTTCTGTGTCAGTTCAGAAGAATCCTCAATGCTTGAGTTTTTTCTAAGATTTTTTTTTATTCAGGTAAATCATAAGCATGTGTTTATTCATGTAGCATATGGGGTCTCCCACTGGAGCTAGAACATGCAAATTTTTCTGAATCAGCATCTTCTTCATCAGGTAAAGACTGAAAACACTGCAATGCAAGCTGGAAGCTACTTCAGGTCATATATGCTTCAACCCTCTGCTCATTAAATCATAGAGTAAGGCTGAAAACTAAATATTTGTGGGGAAGCCATATGAAGAATGGCTGAAGTCACCTGACTTGTCCAGCCTGGAGAAGGGGAGACTGAGGCAAGATGCCATAGCAGTCTACAGCCCTCTCAAGAGGGGAAGTGGAGGAGCAAGTACATATTCTTTCTTTCTCGTGACCAGTGGCAGAATGTGAGCCTGAGGTTGTGTCAGGGGAGGATTAGGTTGGAAATTAGAGGGTGAGGTTGGAAATTAGAGGGTGGTTGGGCACTGGAACAGGCTCGCCAGGGAAGATATCACAGCACCAAGCCTGACAGAGTTCAAGAAGCATTTGGTCAACGTTCTCAGGCACATGGTGTGACTCTTGGGCGTCCTGCGCAGAGTGAGGAATTGAAGACTCGATGATCCTTGTGGGTCCCTTCCTCAGGATATTCTATCATTCTATAATTAAACTCCCTGTATTCTGAGGACTGTCTGAGCTAAATCCTAGGGTTTGGTTTCTAGTGTCACTCTTCAAATTTTGAGAGTTCTATACCATTCCAGGAGAATTCAAAAGTTGGAGTTGTTTAATTTCTTTTCTTCAATATCTTCTAAACTGTTACCATGTTTAGTGGAAATCTTTTAAAGTGCAGAATCAGCTGTTTATTTCTTGCTATAGAAAACCGAAGGATGTTCAAAAATTGCTGTATTTTGTCAAGTATCTCAGGTACCTAGGTTTATGTTTGATGAAACCTGATGCTCATCCGTTGGATGGAAAATGAGACTACACCTCTGTTTATATGCCCACTGTTCTCCAAAGAAATTTCTATTCTGCAATGAAAATTCTTCGAACTGGTAAATTTTAAAGTTCCTTTGTATAAAAGAAAAATTTGATTTGGACTACAAAATTCTTTTTAATTCCTACAAATAGTATGAAAAATATACTTAGAAAAAAACCCTGAAATTACACACATTAAAAATAAATGAGATTGAAGTAACAAAGAAAATAATTTCTTTCTCTACTATGCACATATCTGCACAAATACTTTCCTAAACTCGAGTAAAACATTTCAGAGCCTAATGAAAATAAAAATTAATTTAGATGTATATATATAATGTTGTGGAAATTAAATCATTATTTTTTTCAAATATTCATTTCATAATTTATGATACCAAACAAATTCTCATTTACTAATATATTTTATAGTCCTCTAATGTGTGATGGAGAGCTGCTGAGTCACATCCAGAGCTTCTCTGACTTCTTCCACAGGCTTGCTTCTTTCAGATAGACTATAAAATAAATCTAGCCCTATTTTGAACTTCTTTCTCTCCCTTCCCTCTTCATTCATCCTAAAGCCCAGCAGGATCACTAGGACCTTCTGTTGGGGGAAAAAAAAAGCTATATTTCATCATAGTGCCTAGACAAAAGAAGTTAAAAGACCTCAAACTCTCATGAGAAAGGAAAGTGCAAGATATGTTGTCAAGTTAAATACTGGAAAGCTTCCAGAGGGAGACAGTGGAAACAGAGCAAGAACTTACTTAAAGCAGGGATTGAAAGCATAGAAGATTGAAAGCATAGAAAGGAAGATAATTAAAAATCTCAGATCTAACCTATTTCCATAACTCTTCCATTGTGTTCTCTCTGAAGCATCACTGTAAAGGCTGAGATAAGCACTTGATGGATCTGTGGGTTTGACAGCAGAATGACAGCAAGAAAAAAAAGGATTGATGAACTATGGGAATTTTTTTTTCTATTAAATTGTGGGATGAGTAAAGAGGGATTGTGGAAATGGAGCCTTGAGCTATGAGAATATTAGTGACCAAGCAGTGGACTTGCACATCATTAGGCTCCCTGTGAGTTTAGTCACACTGAAGCTCCCTGCAAAGTACATTGTTGCAGAGAGGATATCTGGCAGCAGAACACTTATCAGAGCTCAGTGATGCACTGACATAGCAGTAATGTTGCAAACCAGTAAAGCTTTGCACTGCTACTCTTCTCTCAGGAAGCCAGAACCATTTCCACTTCTAACTCAGTAGAGAGTGATTATGCTTCTCCATTCCACTAAACTGTAACATTTCTAAGTGTGCTATAGAGAAGCAGTGATTTAGACATCAGCTTAAAGATCAACCAGTTCTTCCATGATGACTGTTTTTGACTCCATCACATGACTTACAGTCATAAAATTATATTCTCCTATTTATTACTGTCCTGCAAAATCCAGTAGTGCTCCAGTGGATGGCAGAGTCTAAGCTTTTCAAAGGCGTTTTGCCTTTTCAAGGATTGTCAGTGAACCTCAGGGAACAGCTGTGTTTCTCTAACCCTTCCAACCTCTCTAACTCCAGATATGTAATGTTCTCCCCAAGGACTCCTTGCTTCTGTTCCAGATAGATGTCTAGACCCATGGAAAGTCAGAGGCAGAGAAAGGTTGACACAAGGACAGCAGGTCATTGGCAAGGCAAGGGCCAGAGAGATTAAGCATGTGGTGTAGTGATGATTAGCAGAAAAATATTCCTTTCACAATGTAATAAAAGAATTAGTAGGAAATATTTTGTCTTGAGTGAAAATACACTATTTCTCCCCGCCTCACCCTGATCATTTTTGAAGTACCAGCTAGGTCTCCAGTGGTACATGTAATAGAAGTATGCTCCTATAGAACCAGGAGAAGATCCCTTTTTGGAATTCCAAATGGAAATATATTTGAGAGATTAAGTGTATCCTGGGTGATTTCTTTATTAGTTCATTTAGTTTTTGAAAAAGTGTGAAAGAGAAATATGTAGAGTTTATTGTGTGAAATGTGTTCTGTAGGGAGTATTTTAATAAATGCACAAAATTGAGGAAATCAAAAACTGAATTTCTAAACAATTGTTTTCTGACATTTGCCTTGGAGACAAAGTTGCTTACAAGACCTTTTGAAGTTGTTAAGTGTTGCTGGAAATTAGGATGAGAAATAGACTATGCTGTTCATACTTCAGTTTTCCTTCATGCTTTAAAGCAACTCAGTGGACTGAATTGGTGGATTGGGTGTGTGGCCATGCTTTAACAGTGGAGGGGCTACACAGGTGTCTTCTGTGAAAACTTGCCAGAAGCATCCCTCATGCCTAGAAGAGCCATTGCCAGCTGATTCCAGGATGAACCCGCTGCTGGCCAAGGCTGAGCCAATCAGGAATGATAGTATTGCCTTTGTGATAAAATATTCAAGAAGGAGAAAAAAAATTATTGTGCAGAGCTAATGCAGCCAGAGAACCGTGGAGTGAGAGCATGTGAGAAGAACAACTCTGCACACACCAAGGTCAGTGGAGGAGAGGGAGGAGCCGCTCCAGATGCCAGAGCTGAGATTCCCCTGCAGACTGTGGTGCAGACCATGGTGAAGTAGCTGTGCCCCTGCAGCCCATGGTGAAGTAGCTGTGCCCCTGCAGCCCATGAAGGACCATGGGGATGCAGAGATCCATCTCTGCCCATGGAGGAGCCCCATGCTGGAGCAGGTGAATGCCTAAGAGGAGGCTGTGACCCCATGGGAGGCCTGTGCTGGAGCAGAGTCCTGGCAGGGACCTGCAGACCCATGGAGAGAGGGGCCCACACTGGAGCAGATTTCCTGGTAGCACTTGTGGTCCTGTGTGACATTCACGTTGAAGCAGATTGTTCTTGAAGGAGTGACCCCATGGAAGAGTGACCCACATTGCAGCAGTTCATGGAGAACTGTTGCCCATGGGATGGACTCACATTGGAGAAGTTCATGCAGGATTGTCTCCCATGGGAGAGATGAGCACAGAAAGGACTCCTCTCCCTGAGAAATGTCAGGAACAACATTAGATGAACTGACCATAACCCCCACTCCCCATCTCCCTGTGCCATTGCAGCAGAGGAGATAGAGCTCAGGAAGAGTTAGGGATGGGGGAAAGTGTTTTTAAGATTTATTTTACTTCTCATTATCCTGCTCTGATCTTGTTAGGAATAAACTCAGTTAATATCCTCAGGTTGACTCTGTTATGCCTGTGATGGTATCTGGTGACTGATCTCCTCCAGTCCTTATCTCAACCCATGAATCTTTTGCTATATTTTCTCCTCCTTCTCTAGCTGAGAAGGGGAGTGATAGGGAAGCTCTGGTGGGTGCCTGGCATCTAGCCAATGTCAACCCACTGCAACTGATCATTGCTAAATTGCATACATTTTCAAACATTAATTATGATGGCCATTGCAATCACATAATGGAAGTCTCTTTACATGGTTCTACAATTGCCCTCTTGCACATTTTGCTATGTAATTACAGAATTATATATAAATAAAATTGATACTCTGGAAACTTTATCTTAGTCCTGCTGCCATATGTCCTGAGATAATTTTCTCCATTGCATCTTATGTCATTACTTCTGTTCTTGCTCTGTAAATGGTAAGGATCTCCTCTCAGAGAGCACAGACAAGCCTGGGTATGAACATCCCACTACTGTTATGGCTAAGTCAGAAGTTTGCTGGCCCTATACAGTTCTAGATCCATGGTGTGGATTGTGGCTGAGACACATCATTACATGTTGAAATGGAATTTCTACACCTGAGAGATTAGTTTTGACAAGATCATTGCTCTCTGTAGTGTGTGACAGAGGTGGGGTCTCTCATTTTGGCATGTCACTCCCTCACTCCCTGTGGCAGCACCTTGCTCTTTACGTGGCTTTTTTTGGTTGTAGTCTGTAAGACACTGGCAATGGTAAGAGTGCTGTACAGGTGCATCCACATGCAGACTGGGCACATATTTCTTTTATGGACCACTTTTTGCTCATTTTCTCCAGAAGCAGTCATAGAATATTTTTGCCAGGTTTCCTCTGAGCTGGTAAAGACATGTTGTGATATGTTAGGTTGCTTTGACAAACACTGTCAAGAAGCCAGGGAAGGGAGGGGCAAAAAATTAAAGCACTATCACCGGAATGGGGTTCCTTGTCCTCTTTGTTCAGCCCCAGACTTCAATGTTGATCCAGAGTGCAGACTGTCTTCATTTGCCTCACAATACCTAGTGAATTTGTGCACATTGCTGTACACTGATGTCTTCTCAGATGAAGTTTTGGGTAACAATATTACAATATGAGTACATAAGACAAACATTTGCCGGCCAGTGGTTTTTGTCCTTGACCTTCATTCCACCAGTTTTCCTTTCCCTGAACAGCACTAATCTATGTTTCTGTCAGAAGTTATTCAGCCATGTTTCTCCAGGTGTTCCTACTGGGAAATTCTCCAGGCAGCAACTCTTCTTCCAGCATAATCAGACCAAAAATTCAATTTATTCAGTCCCCAGGTTATCCTTCTGTGCTCCTAGGATTGGGATTACAACATCTTCTTTGTCTTCAGTACCAGCTGTAAGGAGTAACAAAATGCTCTGCAGGAGACTGTTTTTTTCCAGCATGAGAGATCATGTTTTTATATCCTTTTTGAAGTCATGGGCTATTAGGTTATAGGGAATTTTGGAAAAAAATGTTGTAGGGCTCAGGCAGGAAAGGAGAACTGAAGTTTCCAGGCTTTTAGTCCTTTATATTCTGTGGACAGACCAGATTTTCCTCTCCTACATGATTTCTGGATTTTTAATGTGACTAGACACTTTCTTCCCTAGCATGTGACTCATGCAATACACATGCACTAATAAGATACTTTAAGTAGCCCAAGTACCTTTGTTCAGTATACTTCCTAATGTCCCAGTTGAAGTCGGAAAATGCTAATCCGTATAAATGAGGTTGTAAAATCACATAAAGGACATAGAGGAAGCAAATGTATGAAACAAAATTATCAAAAATAGAAAAAAAAAATACTCCAAAGCAGATAATTTTAGTAATTGAAGATACATTTCTTGGATATGAAGAGATTTCAGAGTAGGAACCATTACAATGTCTCAAAAATTTCACCAAATTATTGCAATAAAACTGGAAACTTCACTGGGGAGAATGAGCCATTTGGTCCTGCAATTTATGGTGAATTAAACTTTCCTTGTACCATGACACACAGAAATAATTTGGGGCATTTTATAAAGTAGCAAAATGAGGAAGCATAATTGGCTGAAAGATTATCTAAATAAAATCACATATAGTCAAGGATAGCATTCACTGAGATGTACATTTAAAGGATTTAGGCACAATCACTGATAATAAACTGTCTGTTTCAAAGAATGACTCATGCAGTAGTCTGTGGAAACAGTATGGTGGGGGTAGCTTTTTTGCAACTTTTCAATGACACAGGTAATTGTACAGCACAGTGGAGACACTGATGTGTGGCTGACACATTAAATTTGACTGGGCGATCTATGATGTCTTCCTGAGATCAAACCCTCAGCAAATGTCTAATGGTGTCATACAAAACAATGCCCCTCAAAAGATTTGCAAGCTGGGCATGTTCTTGGGGCTTGTACAACATACAGGAGTGATAGGACTGAAATGGCTTAAAAAAAAAAAAAAAAAAAGAAAAAAAATAGCCTCAATGGTGGTCATAGAGTTATTTTTATGGAGCTGAACAGAGCCCTTGGTACCCACAGTTACTACAAGGGGCCAGCTACTATAAAAAACTCAAGAAGCTGTTTGAAGCTATCACACCCTCCAAGCTGAGGCATTTCAAAACTATCCAGAAAAAGGAAATACTGTAGCTGTTTTCAAACCTTGTTCTAAACAGGTCGGAGCACAGAGAGGTACTGAAAATGCTAGTGCTGGCAGGAGGCTCTGGCAGTGGCATCAAGCAGATTTGGCACTACCTGTTTTGATAATATTCAGCCTTCTGCAGGCTTGCTGTCTGTATGAATATATGTGAAGAAATACCTCTTCAAGGACTCACGACTCCCTTGAGTCTCCCACGTTCCCTGAGTGTTCCCATCTGAACCACTTCATATCCATAAGGCAGAGAAGCAGCCTTCTTTCTGATAAGAGAGCAGAATATATTTGAAATCCTGGAAAGGGGGCTGTTTCAACCTGGTTCAGACACTATCCCAGCTGTCAAGCCAAAACAATGACAAAACAATGCAGAATTTCAAAGAGTTTTGATACTCATCCAGAAACCATGGCAGCTGGGTTATCAGTAAAACACAGTGACAGAAATACCTATTATAGTACTCAGCTGTACTTGATGTAAGGCCCTGAATATTTGTTATGAGACAAACCCAGAACGTTGCCAGTAGCAAATATCTGCTTTGAAGTTTCTGGAAAAATAGAGACTTAGTCTGACAATGGTTAGCAAGTGGCTGTCTTATCTCACAATACCTGCAGTTAAGGCTAAGAGGATTTCAATTTTTGTGGCATAGTAGATGTTTTTTATCAGAAGGATGACTGTAGACTTCAGAAAACTCTTCTAACATAAGTAACAGTAAAAATGCTGTCAAGTCAAAAATATCTTAACACTTAAGTGGAAATGTTTAGGGCAAATTCATGTAAAATCTATGTTTCCTTCATATCACAAAGTAGATATGTGTAGAACAAAAGCGAGAAAACAGTACATAAACCTATGAAAAGGAAAACCAAAAGATCTTCTATTGCTTATTTTTTTTTCTTTTCTAAACTTTGAAGCAAGAAAGAGTCATTAAGTGCCAGAAATGCTGAATTTTTCACAGACCTTATTTGCTTTTACCCAAGCTTAAAAACTAGTGGCATGTCTGATGTCTCAGACTGGTAAGTCTGATGTGGCTGTCTTTCCCAGTAACAGCAGCTGAGCTAATAAAAGATATAACTTTTCTCCACAAATTTTGTTGTGCTCAACTGTAATGAGGAAAACACATAGCTGCTGAAGAAGAAACACATTTAATTTTTTTTATTTTAAAACATATGTATATGTATTTATGTCATTCTTCTGATTACTGCACTTAAAATTAACTATTCTGTGCAGCAGCAGTTCCATAATTCAAATGATCAGGTTTCTAAACAACCACAATCTGAGGTCTGTAATATTATGGAAATCCATGCAATTAATATTTGTAAAGGTGCACTGAATTTAAAATTATCTTATGGCACAGTTTCATTCCAACTGCCTTTCATGTTTTGCAAGTGTGATTAATATTTCTGCCCACTAGAAAAACTTCTTATAACCATTCATTGCAATAAATCTGAAATGCAAAGATTCAGTTATACAGGAAGACAGGATGAAGAATTTTACCAAAATGGTAAATACTCTCAAATAATGGATTTTGAATATTGGAGTTTCTATATTGCATATAAATCAGTTTGGACTGCAGAACATGCTGGTTTTTCCTGCATAACTGGTTATTCACTTATAATGACTCCTACTTTTTACAACAAACCACAGTGACAAAATGTGGCCATGATGGAAGTACACATGGCCGCCTGTTGCAACATCAACTGCTATAGGGAGAAACCTGAGGGGTGCCTCGACAGTGGTCTGTAGTGTCATGGGTGGCTTTACTCTGAAGAGCTATAAAACTTTCTGTGAAAGCTTCTTGGTTTGATAGAAGGTCTTGTGGCTCTTCTTCTGACAAAGACACATTAATTCAGGAGAAGTCTGAGACATCAGACATGCCACTAGTTTTTAGAGGAGGGAGAAAGTAAAACAATAAACTGGAGTCATTAGACAAATAGTTACAAAAAAAAAAAAAATCTAAAGACTGTTTTCCTGGAGGCACTTTCTTTATCAGAGTGTCTATTTAATTAATTTCACCTTTTGAATGTGAAATTCATAAATGAACTATGGAGTAACGAAGATGAGTACCATCTTGTCTGATGGCTGTGCATGGTCCTGTTTATTCTGATACAAAGGGACTGGAAAAAAGCAGTAAATTCAAAAGCATGGAAAACATTCTAAGCCTGCCAAACAGGAAGGTTAGCCAAGAATTAACTTGTTACTTTACATGGGGAATTCAGGAGGAGGTGAGTAATCCATCTGAACTGTGCCAAAATAAGTACAAAAGATGGGTGAAGATTATACTTTGATAAAGGCCTGTCAGATACTGCTCAATCTATCCTACGTCTTCCCTTCAGATTAAATTTCTTGTAATTGAATTTTAAAAAAAAAATTAGGAACAAGTTCCAACAGTGATGAAATATAACTTCTTTATTATTTTTCAGGTTTTTAACTATTTTGTACTTCTTAATGGCATATATAATAAAATAATTTGTTTGGTTTTCTAATTAATTTTACTATTTCATGAAAAAAATTGAGTGTAAAATAAAACATCAAAATAAAAGAACATTGTCACTATGTTTATTTTCACTAGATAATAAGGAAGTTATTTTCAGATTCTCATAACATGGAATTTTTATATCTGTGGATGGATGCTTTACAAGTATTATCTAGGTATTCCTGCTCTAAGACATTATAAAAGCATAACACATTAAGGAATAGCTAAGGAAAATGTATCAGTGTTTTACTGTATAAAGTATTCCATAAGAATAAAGTTTGTAATTTTTTTTGATCTTTCAGGTTTTAAAAGCAAGAAATCTATATGCTCTACTCCTTGCACACAAAAAAAAGGGAAAAAAACCACACAAAAAACCTCTTACAAAAAGCAAGATATCATTTGGAGTTAGCACATGAGAAGTTAATTAAATTTATGTAGATAGAAGAGAAAAATTTTAGTCAAAAAATTGTCACTGAAAGATGCATATTCAAGTGTCACATATTCTTTCTGAATGGATTTGGCAGGAAAAAAGTAAAAGCCCTCTCAGAAATTATTTAAAATTTCATCCTGAACTGTTTATTATGCCATCTTAATTAACTAAGCTATTTAGAACAGTCACTAACCTTTTACTGCATGTTAGCATTTTATTATATATTAACTTACATCTTTATTCAGAGTTGTTGTAGCTATTTAGAAGAGTTTAACAAAAATGGTGGAAAACCCCCAACCATTTTCCAAATTCTTTCGTAGAAGAAAAAGAAATACTTTTTAAGAAATTAGTTTACCCCAATAAAATATTTATTCTCTTCCTTAATTTTGTTGAATTTCTTTTATTTGCTTAATTGCACTGTTCTATGTAACAAGTTGACATGTCTCTAGCAGTCGATTATTATCACTCACAAAAAAGCATTCCAACAACAGGCTATATTTCTTAAAGTTTCTAATTAAAATGCTCTGGTGGTCACTGAGAAGTTCAAATTAATCTGAATACAGTAAGTGTTTTATATATATACACTGTGAGAAATTTAATTTTAGAGAGAATATTCTGTGATGGAATTCCAAGATTAAATGCAAACTTCAGTTTTGACCACAGAACCAGAAACAATATCTTTATCTTTTTAGGACATACTGATCCTGTGTGGCCCTTTATAATACCTATTAGAAAAACTGAATATCCTTAAAGCTGCCTTTTACCTTTAGATGTGTTTTAAGTCCCAGCAAGCTCTATTAAAGTCTTCTGAACTGTGTATTTTAGGGATGCTTTTCAACTAAAAAGCTTCTTTTAAGCATACCATAATAGCCTTCCTGAAAGCTTAGCTTTGAACGCTTACAACAGAGAATTGGAAAGGCCTCTCCATCAGGCTTTTGCTCAGGAGTTGTGCATACATTTCAGATGATTTTGCAGTCTAACAGAGGATGCTGTAGCAGCCCCTGGTCTCACAAAATTATTTTCTAGTTGTTTAGAAGTACAAGCATCTGCCCTGCCTGCCACCATTGTTCCCATCCCAAGGTTCCCTGCAGAGGTTCTTAAAGAACAAACAGACAATTAAAAAACAAAACAACAAAAAACAATCAATCAAACAAACAAAAAAAAGAAAACTGAGAAAAGCAGTTTCTTAGTCTCAGATATATTAGTTCTTAAGACAAAAGTCTTCATCAGGCTGCTTCTGTAAGAAGAGGTACAGCTGCTGCATCTCCGTAGAGGAACTAAATTCACTGGTTTAGCTTAAAAACAATATTTTGGTTTAATAGATCTCATTCTTCTTTGATCCCTAACATTCCACAAAACAAAGGAATGTCCTTATTCTAAAATACAGATTATGTCACAACCTAAAAGAGAAAATTAGAAAATTAGAAAATTATGAAAATTACATCTGGGTCTGAAATATATCACTTTGACCATCTGGTACATCTTGTTCCACTATTCAGTGCAGCACTGCCCTCCTTCTCTGTTCTTGCACAGCTTCAGAGGTTGCAGATTTATACCATACTCACAGTCTAAAGAGTGATTAAAAAGGATTGTGGCATACACAGGGATGCTAAAAAGTTATATAATAGTAAGTATTTTCCAGATGAAAAATGCAGACTCTAGGTAACTAAGAATGAGAAATCATCTGTTCAAAGAAATTGTTCTCTCATCATATAAGCCATAATCTTTGACTTGTAATATGCATGTAAGCTATAGGCCTGTAAAAATATTGTAATATTTTTGCTGATGAAAATGCCATCTTTGCAGGTTAGAGATATTAGATTAGATTTTAGCATCAGAGTAAGAGTGTTTATTCAAATATGATGAAACCCATTAGTGAAAAGTATGTTACAGTGCTGGTTTCACTGTATTCTTTAAACAATCTAATATTAAAATGCTAAAATTGAGATTATCACAGGAATTTTTTTTTCCTTCAAATTACTGATGTTACTTATTCCTGTTAATGTTATATGCCATGTATGAAATTTTTTACTCAAGATTGCAGGTAATAGAGAAACACTAAACAGAAAGATCTGAGACCTTTTTGTTTTCATTACTTGATGACTTAGGTTTTAACTTTTATATTTTTCAAATCCCGAACTGCCTAGTGTGTAAGTCTGGGGTTTCTTGTAGCCTGTTAATTTCTGCTGTCTCGTGCTAGGTAGACATAACAAAGCCTCTCCAGGCCTGCTCTTCAAGGACACCCAGTCCGTCCTAGGCCCAAAAGTATAAACCAAAAGCCTCTGAGAGGGGGGCTAGCTGAAGGGAAATTACATCATTAAACTGAAGCTTTAACTGGAGAATTAACCCTGATATGCAAATGAACCAAACCTATAAAAGTGTGAAGAGCTCGTGACCTGTCATTCATCTTGGGGTCCATCTCGGCAACAGCCACTGGCTCCTCAGGGTGTACCTTTGAAGGCCTTTCAAATAAATACCTACCTTTATTCTCTTACTCCTGTCTAGTCTCTGTTTCTGTGAGGCCTCTCAAGGCATCAACCTGTGCTCTACATTTAGTGGATCATAAATACCTTTATTTTCTTACTTTCTGTAAGACTATTACAGGTTATTACGCAATTTGTTAATTTCAAATTATTCTTACAAAGTCTGCAACCTAAAACTCCAGAATTAGAGTGCAAAAATAAAAAATGTTTGGTTTTTATCTTGAATGAAAGCTTAAAAAACTTCACAGAGAGAAAACTTTTTTATCTGCTTGTCAGTGGGCATTATGCTATATAAAGATCTAACCTGTTAGATGGGGAAAATGCTAGATTTCTGTGTATCATCACTGATCTTTGCTTTCACTTGTAGAAATTCTGGGTCAGCTAAAACTGTAATTTTTTATACTTACTTGATGCCAAGTGCCATATTCCAACCTGAAACATGACCTAAATGCAAATTCAACATACACCACGTGGACATTATGATATAGAGAAACTATGACAGAATTGAAGACACTTGCTAGTCGGAAAAGAACGAAATTTTGAGAAGCTCTCTTGCTTTAGGATACTTTATTAGTCTCAAATGCATTATGCCAGATGATAAACTAATTGATTTTTAGGGGATTAAAGCTCCACTCATTGTTCATCTTTGAATTTGAAAGATACAGCAGTGGGTAAATGGAGATATATAGCAAAATAGGTCAAATTTGTTAAGTATATTTTGCTTCACATTAAGCAATAAATAATCTACTCATGCATTGGAAGTTAAGAAGAAACAAATTAAAAATATATAAAAACTGAGAAGCAAGCAAACAAAACAAAGCTTGTCACTTAGGAAAAAAAAAGAAAAAAACAACAAGGAATATGTGTTACTTGGGAAACTGCATTTTGACTAGGGTAGGAATGTCAAAACCTTAGCTGACCTGATGACAAAAACTCAAACCCTATAAATCCATGTTGACATACTGCACAACAGTTCTGTGCACTTGAAGTCAGCATATGTCAGTGCTGAGCTAACAGAAGTGAGTTCACTGTCATCCCTCCTCACTTCCCTTTCATTTCATTTCAACAGCATGCCTTGCCACTCTCTTTTGCTGGTGGAAGGAGTATATGAGCAGCAACATGTATTAGGGAATCCCTCTGCTCCTGCTAAAGCTCTGGTCTTCCACAGTAAAGAATCCCACTCGTCAGGTCAGACAGAGACAAGAATTTCATGCTCATGAAATCTAAAACCCCACATTACTGTAATTACTTATTAAAGTCCTTACCTGGGGAGAGAGCCTCAGCGTTGCTCCCTATTCCCAAGCACATTTGGTAACTGATCCAGTGAGTTATTTAAATTAGTGCTTGCCATGGACATTCCTGTGATATTACTTGGGCATAAGAGATTGCTTTTCATAAACTGATTTGCTATAGAAGAAGAGCAGCAGCAGTCACTTGGTTTTATCATCACTTGAGCCATTGGAACTTTTGCTTCCAATATAAACCCAAACTGTGAGGTCCAGGACCTTTGCTGTGCAATGAGCTAAACTAAAAACAGTGTGAACTGTGCAGGACTTGGAATTTGATCTGCAACCTGATATTCCTAGGAAAAAAACCACAAACTACATTTTCTTCTGTTATTTCATTAACACTTTATCCCAAATATATTATTTTTTATTTAAAAATAAATTTCTCTTTTACATTAAACAAATTTTGTGTCTCTGTTTGTGTGAGATCAATGTATTTATTACACTTTGTTATTGATTGAAGAAATAGAAAAGAAATGTAATTTTAAAATGTGCAACAACTACAAGTTCCCAATTTAGCTGCAGCAGAACCTGAGATAAATAAATACATTTGCATATTTGTAACTCAGAACCTTTTCTGGTAAACAGTATGACTGTCTCTGAGCTGTCCATCTGCTTCAAGCAAGATTATTTGTATCGCATATGTTTAAATTAACCACAGAAGAAGGTTAATTTTCTTAGTATTCCTGAGTGATGACTTCCTTTTTTTAATTGCAATTAGAGAATGAGGAATTCAATTTAGTCATTTATTCATTAGTAGAGTATAATAGATAAATGAAAGACACAAATTAATGTCTTCAGTGTTATGTAAATAATGAAAAGTGTATTTCCCTGCTGTAGTTATACTTTTGATGAGCAGACTAAGATAGTTTTCATCACATGAATATTCCATTGTGCTGCTTGACGGAAAGAATTAATCGCATATTTGTGGAAGAAGGCATTGTGTTTATTTCAATGAGATTGCAAAAGGTGATACGGAGATGTAGTTTTGTTTCACCTCAGAAGTGTCTTTGCAGAGACAAATGTAGTGGAGAAAGCAAAGCTGGGTGTTGCGCCAGATTCGTAAGCACTGCACAAAAGATTTGTTCTCCTGTTCCATCAGATTTCACTCTGGGCAAAATTATTTTTGCCAAACACTATACGTTATATTTGAGTAGGAAGAAAAGGCAATGTTAAAAAGGAAAGTTTAAAGTGATTTGTTTGCTTTGTTGCAGAACTGCAGCAACCCTGTGGAGCATAGCAATCTCACTGGAGCGAGTACACAATTAAGCAGGCTAGCAGAGAAAGTATACTGGGTCTGTGTTGTTGTTTCCCATTGGAGTGTTCTAAAAGGGGATCACAACACAAGGAAGGATAAGGCATTTTCTTTACAGAACTCTTCTCACATCTTGATCCTGTATTTTACCTATTACAGTAGGATATGGCACAACCCATCTAAAAAGAAGTTCTGAACTTTTTCTAAGTCTCAGCTTTTAATGCTGTTTCTTATCACTGATAAAACAGGGATAGGTCCCCTGAGCACTGTAGTGCCCATAGTTCACATGGCTGCAGAGGTGAACCTGGGTTTCTTTCCTTGATATATTCCAAACTATCATTTCTGGGTCCTGATATAATACAACCATCCTTTTATTCTGTCACTAGTGACTCAGATCATAAAATTGTTTATCAATAATGTTTCATTCCAGAAACACTTCAGAATTTCCTGTGTTATAAAAGAGAGACAAATATTTTGAAAAAGTAAGCTCTGCTATCTATTAACCCTTCTGTGCTCAGCTTTCTCCAAATGTCCACAGATACTGCCTATCAGTTAAGTAATTTTCCATAGCACATAATTCCAATTTTTGTGAAGCTACTCACCATTGACAAGAGTTGATTAGAGTTCACATATTTTTTGTCTTTTTACTTTGGTTTGGTTTGGTTTGGTTTGCTTGGTTGGTTTTTGGGGTTTGTTTTGTTGCCAAAACTAAGGAAACACCCTGTCTCCAAATAGTTGTGACTGTAGAGGACATTCCCAATTCCCCACTCCGCCCCATGACAAACTTCACACTTGAGCTCTGTGGTGTGTCAATATGAAGCATCTGGTTGTTGGGAATTTTATGGATGTCTCTCCTTGTTGACTCTCTTTTCTCCTGAATTAACTGGGGAAATTTCTGGGTTTTGGAAAAAAACTCAATGCATGTAGTCCATGTCATACCTTTTCTTTCAAACCAGGCATGAGATATGAGATTTGCAATGCAATAAGGTGCCTGTCAACTTCAACCTGACCTCATGCATTTCAATGAAGCTCATTTATCTGAAATACTCATTTCAAGAAACTTTTTGCTGGAGACTAATAGAAATTTTATTGTCCAAATATTGTTTTACAGATGAATGTTATTTTTGATCTAAATTTTCATTTTTAAAGCATTATCCTACTAATCACACTAATTTTTCAGTACTTTGATGTTAACCTTTGCAAGTTGCTGACCCCTGCTAAATGATATATGTTCTACACAAATAAAATGACTAATGTATCCTTTCCATGCCATTTCCATAATTTTTCCTGTGCAGAGAGACCTAAAAGCAGAAAAAACCCCTGAGGTAGTGTGGGGTATGCCCAGCCCCTGGCCTGGAGGGATCTCTGCTGAGGTAAGAGATTTTGTAATAGCCCAGCAGGACTCCCTGGAAAGGCAACCACTTCTTTGATCACGGCGAGAAAAGACAGACCCACAATCCTTTAGGAGACCCTATGCAGATCTTCCATAACCCATTGGCCTTTACCCATCCCAGATTCTCTGTAACCCATTGGTCCTCACCCATCCCCTGTATCCCTATAAAAGCAAGCCCTCTGGCCCCTGTGCAGAGTGAGTTCTCGTCCCTGGCTCCCCCCTTTGCCGAAGGGGACCAACAATAAAGCTACCTTCCATGCGGAACCAGCCACATGAGCCTCTCGTCTCTCTCTCTGGTCTGGCTTGGCCTGGAAGCTGCCCTGTAGAGCTGAGCTGGAATCACAAGCTGACAATCACTAAAGAGCTGACAGCCTCTGCAAGGGCCCTCCTGCCAGCAGCTGAGGGAAGATACCAGGCCTCGGGAAGGCGATTCCTTTCGGGACCATCTCCCCGGACCGGTCACCTCTTCCTGGGTCAGAGCCACTGACCCCATCACCAGCCGTAATAATGTAATGCCTGACTAAACCCAGATTTCAAACCATCAATTTATATTATTTTCTTACAGTACAGTGAAAGCAGCAGTAACATTTATTTCATTCAGATTAATGTTGTTAGTTTGGAATTGCTATTAATTTTTCTGGCTGTCCTTGCATACAGACAGACAAAACAGGAAATAGAGCAATACTAAAATGAAGAATGGGTTGATGGTAGCAAGGCACTTGGAAAGTTTTGTAGACAACTGTTCCGGTTTGGCCAAATTTAGAAATATATATATACTCTGAGAGAAGGCACAACCACCCCTCCCCCCACCAGGTTCGGGAAAAAAATAAATTTTCCTCGAAGGAAAGTGAAGAAGATAAAACTATTTATTTAACAAGCACACGGGAAAGGAAAATAATGTTAAATGGTAAAATCTTTCACTGTAGAGGAAAAACCTGAGAAAGTGTTCGAGTCCTCCCTTTGGTCTCCTCGGAGCTGGGGCTTGGGCCGGGGCCAGGCCCTCTGTGCCCGGTGAAAAGTCCTCCCGATGTGCTCTGATGTTACAGCAATCAGGCAGTCCAGTAGAAAAGGGAGAAAATCTGAAATTCCAGAGAAGGAAAAGTTCAGCTCTCAGCCTCTCTCCAGAGAACAAGGAACTGCAAAAAAACTGGCCAAAAGCTGACTGGAAAAGCTGCCAGCCAGGTGCTTCCTCGCTCCCCCCTGCCCCAGCTGAAAAAAAAAACCTGCTATCTTTATGTGACCTTGAACAAGTTTCAAACTGCTTTGAGAAAGTTTTGCTCAGTTTTTTCTTCCCCCTCTCAGGCTCAGTTCAGAGGCATAGAAAGGCCAATAATTAATTTCTGGGCATAGGCAGCGATATGGGATACACATCATAAGGTCACCCCAAGACATTCCACCCCTTATCCCATATTGTTGGCTCAATGTCCAAACTAAGATATTCTAATTCTCCACACACATTAATACATATGTAAATATATATATGCAGCTATGTATAAACAGTGACAGTGACCATCAGCAAGCAGGGGTATACTGGCATTTCACACTACAGGTGGTTTTCACACAGCAATCAGATCTCCCTGTGGTACACAACGTGTTGTTCCATCTTTCTGCATTACCCACCATGTGCAACCAGGTCCCTGAGCAAAGACAACCCCACGGATGGGTTTGTCTGTACTCGAGGCAGAATTAATCCAAACAGTCTTTCCTAACAGACCTCTGACATGCACTACTGGGACCTTATCTCCATCTACTGTATGCAGGGATTCAGACTGGGCTGGACCAGCTCTATTGGTGGAACCTTGGGTGTTAACTAACCAGGTGGCCTTTGCTACATTCTGTTCCCAATTTTTGAAAGTTCCCCCACCCAGTGCCTTCAAAGTGGTTTTCAACAATCCATTGCACCGTTCCACTTTGCCTGCAGCTGGTGCATGGTAAGGGATGTGGTACACCCACTCTATGCCATGTTCTCTAGCCCAGGTATTAATAAGGCTATTCTTAAAATGAGTCCCATTGTCAGACTCAATTCTCTCAGGGGTGCCATGCCTCCAAAGGACTTGCTTTTCCAGGCCCAGGATGGTGTTCCGGGCAGTAGCGTGAGGCACAGGATAGGTCTCCAGCCATCCAGTGGTGGCTTCTACCATTGTGAGCACATAGCGCTTGCCTTGGCGGGTTTGAGGCAGTGTGATGTAATCAATCTGCCAGGCCTCCCCATACTTGTATTTGGACCATCGCCCACCGTACCACAGGGGCTTCACCCGCTTGGCCTGCTTGATCGCAGCGCATGTCTCACAGTCATGGATAACCTGGGAGATACTGTCCATGGTTAGATCCACCCCTCGGTCTCGTGCCCACTTAGAGGTGGCATCTCTGCCCTGATGGCCTGAGGCATCATGGGCCCATCGAGCTAGGAACAACTCTCCCTGGTGTTTCCAGTCCAAGTCTACCTGTGACACTTCTATCTTTGCAGCCTGATCTACCTGCTTGTTGTTTTGGTGTTCCTCATTAGCCCTACTCTTGGGGACGTGAGCATCTACATGGCGGACTCTCACAACCAGCTTTCTTACTCGGGCAGCGATATTTTTCCACTCTGCAGCAGCCCAGATTGGTTTTCCCCTACGCTGCCAATTAGCTTTTTCCCACTTTTCCAGCCATCCCCACAGAGCATTGGCTACCATCCATGAATCAGTGTAGAGGTAGAGCTTTGGCCACTTCTCCCTTTCAGCAATGTCCAGGGCTAGTTGAACAGCTTTGAGTTCAGCGAGTTGGCTTGATCCACCTTCTCCTTCAGTAGCTTCTGCAACCCGTCGTGTGGGGCTCCATACGGCTGCTTTCCACTTTCGTTTCATCCCTACGATGCGACAAGAACCATCGGTGAAAAGAGCGTAGCGTGTGTCTTCTGATGGCAGTTGGTTGTACGGTGGAGCTTCTTCAGCGCGTGTCACTTGTTCTTCATCAGTGAGACCAAAGTTTTCACCTTCAGGCCAGTTGCTAATTATTTCCAAAATCCCAGGGCGATTCAGTTTTCCGATTCGGGCGCGCTGTGTGATGAGAGCAATCCATTTGCTCCATGTGGCATTGGTGGCATGGTGGGTAGAGGGAACCTCTGCTTTGAACATCCACCCCAGCACCGGTAGTCGGGGTGCCAGGAGGAGTTGTGCCTCAGTGCCAATTACCTCTGAGACAGCTTGGATTCCTTCATAGGCTGCCAAGATCTCCTTTTCTGTTGGGGTGTAGTTGGCCTCAGACCCTCTGTAGCTTCGGCTCCAGAATCCCAGTGGTCGACCTCGAGTCTCACCAGGCACCTTCTGCCAGAGGCTCCAGGACAGGCCATGGCTTCCGGCTGCAGAATAGAGCACGTTCTTCACTTCGGGTCCTGTCCTAACTGGGCCAAGGGCTACCGCATGAGCGATTTCCTGCTTGATTTGGGCAAAAGCTTGTTGCTGTTCAGGGCCCCAGTGGAAATCGTTCTTCTTGCGGGTAACCAGGTAAAGAGGACTCACAATCTGGCTGTACTCGGGAATGTGCATCCTCCAGAAACCTATAGCACCTAGGAAAGCTTGTGTTTCCTTCTTGTTGGTTGGTGGAGACATTACTGTGATCTTATTGATGACCTCAGTGGGAATCTGACGCCGTCCATCTTGCCATTTCACTCCTAGGAACTGGATCTCTCGGGCAGGTCCCTTGACTTTGCTCTTCTTAATGGCGAAACCAGCTTCCAGGAGAATCCGGATAACTTCCTCTCCTTTCTCAAACACTTCTGTTGCAGTGTTCCCCCACACAATGATGTCATCAATGTACTGCAAATGTTCTGGAGCCTCACGCTTTTCTAGTGCAGTCTGGATCAGTCCATGGCAGATGGTGGGACTGTGCTTCCACCCCTGAGGCAGTCGGTTCCAGGTGTACTGCACGCCCCTCCAGGTGAAGGCAAACTGAGGCCTGCACTCTGCTGCCAGAGGAATGGAGAAAAATGCATTGGCAATGTCAATAGTGGCATACCACTTCGCTGCTTTGGACTCCAGCTCATACTGGAGCTCCAACATGTCCGGCACAGCAGCGCTCAGCGGTGGAGTCACTTCATTCAGGGCACGATAGTCCACAGTCAATCTCCATTCTCCTTCCGATTTGCGCACAGGCCAAATGGGGCTGTTGAAGGGTGAGTGGGTCTTGCTGACCACCCCTTGGGTCTCCAGCTCACGGATCATCTTGTGGATGGGAATCACAGCATCTCGAGTTGTCCGGTACTGTCGGCGATGCACTGTCGAGGTAGCAATTGGTACTCTTTGTTCTTCCACCTTCAGAAGGCCGACTGCAGACGGGTTCTCTGATAGCCCAGGCAAAGCGTTCAATTGCTTAATGCCCTCTGCCTCCACAGCAGCTATTCCAAAAGCCCACCTGAGTCCCTTTGGGTCTCTAAAATACCCGTTCCGGAGGAAGTCTATGCCCAAAATGCACGGGGCCTCTGGGCCAGTCACAATGAGATGTCTCTTCCACTCATTTCCAGTCAGGCTCACCTCAGCTTCCACCAAGGTCAAATTTTGTGATCCACCTGTTACACCAGAAATAGAAACAGATTCTACCCCCACATGCTGCGATGGAATTATTGTACACTGCGCACCAGTGTCAACCAAGGCATCATATTTTTGTGGTTCTGATGTACCAGGCCAACGAATCCACACAGTCCAAAAAACACGGTTTTCCCTGACCTCTACCTGGCTAGAGGCAGGGCCCCTCTATGCCTGGTTATCCTTCTTTCCCTGGGCCTGTATCTTAGAAGTTCCTTCATGGGAATTGGACATGCCGTCGTCTTTTCCATCATTTCCGGCAATTTGGCTACAGGCAACTGGAGCTACTTCCTTTTTGGTAGATCCTCCTTTCTGAGACTTGCGCTCCTTCAATTCACTCACTCGTGCTGCCAGAGCAGAAGTGGGTTGTCCACCCCACTTCCTCATGTTTTCCCCACTGTCACACAGGAAATTCCACAGCTCACTTCGTGGGATGTACCTTCTCTCTGGGGAACGTCCGCGGAGAAGGCACTCTTTAATCTCCTGGTGATTCCTTTCCATCTTATCTTCCAATTTCTGCATACGTGTTTCCACAGCTGCAATTCTTGCATGTGTTGGGCCATGCACAGAGTCTGCATATGCTCGGAGCTTCACTGCCATATCTTTCACAGTCTCATTTGCACCGTAGTCTGGTTTCATTATTGCTAAAGCAGAAGCGTATTCTGGTGGCCCAAGCTGTATGAGTTTTCGCCACATGTATGGAATAACTCTGGCCCGGTCTGGACTCCTCAATCCTGGGTCATGTGTGAAGACAACCTCTACCACCCCTAGTTCTCTCAGGCATTGGATCCCTTGTTCTATGGTCTTCCACGGGGTTTGCTGCATGTAGAGATCATCTCCACACATATATCTTTCCATCACACCTGTCAAAACTCGCCTCCAGAGACTGGTAGAGTTAGCCTCCCTTTTCATCTCTTGGTCGATCACTGGATCTTGTGACAGGGATCCCAAATGCCTCGCTTCAGCACCGTCCAGCATCACATCATCACCTGCCGCATCCCAAATACGGACCATCCAACTTATTATGGATTCATCGGACCGTCGGGTGTAATCCTTTCTTAGGCTGTGAAGGTCCTTTATGGACATGGACTCAGTAATGGTTTCTGTGCCTGAGTCCGCTGGTGGTTTTGAGGTTCCTTCCCCTGTATCTTTTGAGGTTCCTTCCCCTGCATCATCATCATCTTTCACTGGGCGATCAGTTTTGGTTGTGTGCTTTTTCCTCGTGACAGGAGCCACTGTCAGTGGCTTAGACTCTCCATCTGTTTTGGGCTGGCTGTCTGGTTTATCTGCAGCCTGAGTGACTGGGGTGTCTGCAGGCTTTGCTGATTGATCTTCTTGCCTCTCTACCTTTACTTGCTGCTGCAGTGTGCGATAGGCATATGCCAAAGCCCAACATATTGCAAGGAGCTTGTTCTCATTAGAATTGTCATTGTATCTCTCTTTCAGATATTTTCCCACCTCAGCTGGTTTCTGAATTTGTTCAGATGGGAAATCCCAAACTATCGGGTCAGAGAATTTCTTTAGGGTTTGGCCGATGTCCTCCCATTCCCCACACCACTCAGGATTTTCCACCTCTGGGTCAGGTGTCTCAGCAGTCACCCTGGAAATCTGAGCTCTTATTCTAGACAAGCTGCGAGACATACAGAGCACGTAGAGGAAGCTTACCAGATTAAATACCAGGAGGGTGGTCTCTTTAACATCCAGGGGATACTGAACATTCTCAAAAGATAACCTATCAAATTTAAAGGCAAGGGAAACCCCATCTCCTCCTCCTCTAACAATCTGGGTGCAATTACTAATAAATTCCCAAAACAGGCTACTGAAGCTAGGATTGGGGTTAGGACGGAGAAACCACTTATCATACACACGTCGAACAGTTGCCTGTACCTCTATCAACTTCTTATAAATCATTATCACTGAGCACAGCAAAATAGAAATCCTGATTCGTCTCCCTTCTCTGTAAAATTTACATATCAAGGACAAGATTGGAGCAAGTTGTGGATAGGCAAACAACCCTAGGGACCAAAAAAGCACTAGTACCTCAATGAAGCCTAAGGACCAGAAAGACATGAGTACATCGAGCCAGAGTGACATTATGAACTCAGCCAGCATGGTGACTACTTTACTCCAACACAGAATAAGTAAATTCAACCCAAAATGTAATTAGCACAAGTTTTTTCACTTTCCTTCGAGCCCCACATTGGGCGCCACTAAATTTGTTCCGGTTTGGCCAAATTTAGAAATATATATATACTCTGAGAGAAGGCACAACCACCCCTCCCCCCACCAGGTTCGGGAAAAAAATAAATTTTCCTCGAAGGAAAGTGAAGAAGATAAAACTATTTATTTAACAAGCACACGGGAAAGGAAAATAATGTTAAATGGTAAAATCTTTCACTGTAGAGGAAAAACCTGAGAAAGTGTTCGAGTCCTCCCTTTGGTCTCCTCGGAGCTGGGGCTTGGGCCGGGGCCAGGCCCTCTGTGCCCGGTGAAAAGTCCTCCCGATGTGCTCTGATGTTACAGCAATCAGGCAGTCCAGTAGAAAAGGGAGAAAATCTGAAATTCCAGAGAAGGAAAAGTTCAGCTCTCAGCCTCTCTCCAGAGAACAAGGAACTGCAAAAAAACTGGCCAAAAGCTGACTGGAAAAGCTGCCAGCCAGGTGCTTCCTCGCTCCCCCCTGCCCCAGCTGAAAAAAAAAACCTGCTATCTTTATGTGACCTTGAACAAGTTTCAAACTGCTTTGAGAAAGTTTTGCTCAGTTTTTTCTTCCCCCTCTCAGGCTCAGTTCAGAGGCATAGAAAGGCCAATAATTAATTTCTGGGCATAGGCAGCGATATGGGATACACATCATAAGGTCACCCCAAGACAACAACATATTCTCTATTTTAGTCTAAATGCTGGAAGTAATGAGCAGAGGGAGATGAGAGGAGAGGATGAGTGAATAGCCACCTGCAGTCTCACTCTGCAGGCAGCATTGGGTAGATTTCCAAGCCAGCTTTTAACTATTTAGAATTTAAAATTGTGCCTACAACAACCTCAGTGAAGGCTAATTCTATGTTCTGGAGCAGACACACTCGCTTTCCCACCTTAACACAGAAGGTGAGTTAGGGAAGAACTTGATGGTGGATTGATCCCAGAGTGACATTCCCTTAATTTGCTTCATTAAATATGTCATTGGGACTGGTTTTAAAAAGAGCCTTCTCAGAGACATTCATTCTTTCCCAAGGTAAAGTTGTTGAAGTGAACTGGGTAAAGTCCAAATAAATACTTTAGGGTTATCATAAAATGCATATACATGATCAATGGCTCCACAACAGCTTGTTCTTTAGGCAGTCTGTGTGTCAGGATCTCAGCACGGGGGTGATAAAGCTGCATTTGAACAAATGAGTAGTATTTACAGAATGGATTTGTTTCCTTCTTCTTGCTGAGTAACCATTTATAAAGCTGAACCAACCTTTTATTTACTTTGCAGTTTTTACCGAGTCCTTGCTTAGGATAACCCTCATTATTCACTACAATTTAACAACTCAGAACAGGTCAGGAGGAAATACATCTGGACTGAGAAATTACTGACTGCATTTCTTCTCTGGTAGGAAAATACATACTTTGAGAACCAGCAAAGCACTGTTACTCTGGAGTGACAGTTAAGAGAAGCACAACTGAAGTAGATCCACAGGACATTTGCTGGAAAAATTCACATCCTTCCTGGTTTGTAAATTTTGAGCACCTTAAGTACTTGGCAAAACATTTTTAAGCTACAGCAGGCAACATTCCAGCTGCAGAATCAGAACTTTAAAGAGGTTTGATTAACTTGCCATTCAGGCTTGTAGTATTATAATTATGTTTTCTCTTGGCTGTTTGATTAAAGAAATAAGTAAACCACTTCAGCATTAGAGGCATTAATATTGAACGTACTGATCCTGGTGGGAACTTAATACTTCCTTCTATACAGACAATGATACAATCACTTGGTAGCTGGGAAATGGCACCCTTGTCTTTGGGTGTCACACTGTAAGTAATGACAGCAAAAGCGAAGCTGTTCTGCCATGGCAAGCTCACTGTGTAAAAGAGGCTGAGTCATCTCTGCAGACAGTCAGAAAGCAAAGGGTTTTTTCCATAAGAGCTCTCGTGTTCTGAAAGGTTTGTGCCACATATTTTTTACAGTAGAATGAAAAAAAAAACCCAACAATTGAAAGTAAATGAATCAAGACAAATAAGAAGATGTTAGCCAATGCAGAGGCCTGTGACACCAATAAACTATAAATGGATTAATGAGGATATAATCAACATTAGCTACACTATAAAGTATGAAACTATTAAATGCTATAATTAAGAGTAGTGTGCATTTATAACACTGTGACGGCATAGCCAGACAGAACTTTGCTTAAACTTTTCAGTAATGCAATCACCAAATAGTCAAACAAAGCTAGGTCTAGTTGCATATAAAAGGCATCCTGACAACTAAAGCTGCCAGAGCGAGAACAAGATAAGCACAAGGGACATCATTCCAAATACTCAAGGATGACTGGCAAGACAAAAAGACAACATTTATGGGATAAAAGAAAACTCCCTTTCCTCTTGCAATAAGAGAACACTAGTATGAACTCATGGAGCACAAGTGACTAGAACTGGAGAACTGGAGAAAGTGAAGGAAGACAAGTTCATTTTGGTTCTGACTTCTCTTGTTGAATAACTCCCAAGCCTGATCATTAGGACCTCTGCGATTAAAACCCACCATGGACTGCACACATTGGTAGTAACTATATGGCATGTGCTCCATGGTATTATATACTCACTGCCAATTTAGAGTGGGACTCTCAGAAGGCAAAGAGCTTTGTGTATGTATTGGTGATGATGAATACTAAAATCTGACCATTAACAAATCTGTTACTAATGAACAAACTCTAAAGCTGGCTTGATTTGCCACTCTCCTAAACAGTTACATGATGATGGTTCTCTAGCTGAGATATATATATGTAATACTTGCATACACATGTGTTCAGTACGAATAAGATATTGTGTCATTTTTCCATACTAAGATAAGTTACACATAATATACAGTGCTGTGTGGTAGCATTTGGTATAAACATAGCATCATTGACAAAGAAGGACTTCCACATCCTTGCAAGCTAGGAGTCACAACACCTTATTCTTGAATCCTAGCGAAGATTTTAAACCACAATCATGTTACAACTTCGAACCTGGAAAACATAACTGAATGGTCTTAACAATCTTTCTTCTTAAAGAGCACCAAAAAAAGACCTAGTTACCTTTGCCTATCCTTTGTACCATATTGGAAACAACCTCTCTTGTCACCAAGAATTCAAAGCAGATGTAACTTAGGAGCATTCTCTAATTTAATTTCATTTTTATTCAGGAACTACTTAATGCAAATTGCAATAGCAAGTTGCTTCATTACTAGATTAGAGATGCAGGCTCTCATGACCATTATTCTGTCTGATGCCATGAATCTTGAAAACTCCCTGTTCCCAGTAGTAGCACAGCTGCTGCTGTGAAGCAGCCAGAATATTCTGAGCTCTCCAGAACCAGAGGAATTTGTCTTCAAAAGTGTGAGCTTAAACTTGTTCCAACTCAGGTGAGCATAAGACCTCTGGCAAGTACTATAGTCACAATGTTTGTCTTGCTGTGGTTTTTTCCAGCAATTCAAAACAGAGTTATTATGTTGACATTTAGTGGGAAATCTGCTTGTGGGCTTGTGGGAAACCTGCTTGTGCAAAATCTGCTTTGGCTCTGCTAGTGGCCCAGGGTTTTGATGGATCTCTACTTGGTTTCCTGGGTGGCTGAGAAGGAAGAGGACGTGGCACACAATTTTAAGTAGGCAGCTTGTAGAATGAAAGACCCAATAGAGCAAAATGTCAATGCAAGAAGAAGCACACCTGTGAAATAGTGGTTTGGGGTATCATATCTAAACTGTGGATTATACCTGGATTTCTTACTGACTCTATGATTTTTTTTTTTTTTTTAATGGCTCATGTTGTAGAGAAAAAGAAATGTCTGTCTTTGTCACAGGGTAGACTAGGATTTACATACAGTTTTATCAATTCTTGATCTTGCAGACTGTTACACAAAATCTTGAGTGTTATTTACACTGAAAAAAGTAGCACCTGAAAAGAATCAGGTTGAAGTGAATGAGATTATTTATAGAGATAGATTCATCTTTTAAGGATTTTTAAAAACTATGCAAGCTAGAAAAGCAGAATGATATGAAAACAACTCATTAGTCAAAGAGCTATCATAAAACTGAACCCCTGCCTTACGCAGCTGTTAAATGAAAATGCATTCCCTAACTACTCTTTTCTAACATATACATAGATGTTATATGTATTTTAGTGTAAATATTTAAACAACTTGATGGATATCCCCATCTGTTTGAGGCAAGCTAGGTTTTCTGTTTCTATTCTGGCATCAAAGATTGCCACGGAAATGCTTTTAAGCTGCATTGCATTTAGGTCTAAAGAAATTATATCACTTCATTTAGATTTAGGGCATGAAATATGTTACAAGAATTTAAGAGGTCAAAAAAGATCTTAAAATTGCTCGGTACAGTACAGAGAATTTCAAATTAGGGCCCAGGTTTACACAAAGGTGGCACAGCTCCCGGATCTAAAACAAACTTGAAACAGGTGTAACACTAGCATCACAGTTGCAGGTTCGGATGTTTAAAACCAGTGCTTCACCTGTGGTAGTTGAAATTCTGGTGCCAAATCTTCAGAAGTCAGGGAGTTATAAATCATATTTTGAGTTTCCATGGAGTTGGGACCACAGCTCTGTATCTTGAGTCTTCACTTTCAATTCTACATCAGAGTCACAGAATGGTTTGGGTTGGAAGGGATTTAAAGATAATCTAGCTCTAAACACCTGCCATGGACACCTTTCACTGGTTCACAAGCTTCCAGGTTGCTCAGGGAGCTGTCCAACCTGGCCTTGATCACTTCAAAATATGGGACATCCACAGCTTCTCTGGGCAACTTTGCTTCGCCACCCTCAGAACAAAGAATCTTTTCCTAATGTCTAATCTAAACCTATTTTCTTTCTATTTGAATCCATTCCACAGTCCTGTTACTACATGCTTTTGCATAAAGTCTTTCTCCGTTTTTCTTTCAGGCTCCCTTCAGGTACTGGAAGGCCACAGTTAGGTCACACAAAGCCTTTTCTTTTCCAGGCAGAATAACCCCATTTGTCTCGGCCTCTCCTCATAGGAGAGGGGCTCCATCCCTCTAATCACCTTGGTGGCCACCTCTGGCCTTACTCCAGCAGGTCCGTGTCCTCCCTGTGCTGGGACCCCAGAGCTGACGCAGCACTGCAGGTGGGGTCTCAGCAGAGCAGAGCAGAGGGGCAGAATCCCCTCCCTTGCCCTGCTGCCCACGCTGCTTTGGATGCAGCCCAGGACACCACTGGCTTTCTGGGCTGTGAGTGCACAGTGCTGGGTCATGTCCAGCTTCTCACCCACCCCCAGGTCCTTCTCAGCAGGGCTGCTCTGATCTGTTCATCCCCCAACCTGTGTTGATATGGACCAGCAGCACCTTGCACTTGTTCTTGTTAAACTTCATGAGATTCCCATGGGCCACTTCTAGAGCTTGGCCAGGTCCCTCTGGATGCCATCCTTCCTTCAGGTGTGTCAACTGCACCACTCAGTTTGGGGTCGTCTGCAAATTTGCTGAGAGTGTGCTTGATCCCTTTATGTAATTAATGAATATATTAAATATCACAAGTCTCAGTATGGACTCCTGCAGGACACCACTTGTCTCTGATATCTGTCAGGATTCTTAGCCATTGACCACCATCCTACAAAATAAAACTTTCAAACTCACATTTTAGAAAAGTTAGAAGATGCGGTAAAGCCTCTCACAGAAACCACTGCCTGTAAAATCACCAAAAAAAGGATTAAAGAGCTGATGTAGTAAAATATTTAGAATCCTTAGCACTCATCATTTTAGTGAGCGTTTTAAGGGCAGTCACTACTTCATGATATTTCTGTAGACTTGCCATAGGTGTGGATTTCATTTGTATCTTTAAGGTGTGACTTTGGCATACAGGTAAGAACAGCAGACTGGGATCCATCGCTATAAACAGCAGCCAATGAAAGCATCAAAACTACTTTCACTATAGAACATTTCACATGCAGCATTTATGTTGAATCACACTCCTCCCTGATGTGCTGAACTAGGAGTTTTCTCCTAGTTCTGCTGATAGTTGTATAACTATCAGCAGAAACTCAAAACAGCAGAGGAACTGTAGAGAAAAGATCTGAAATACTGCTTTATAACCAAAAAACTTGGTTAATCAACATCACAGAAAGCTGGTAAAACAAATTAATAGAATTGGAAGTCTAGTAAAACAGAAACAGTTTATTCAGGAAACATGAACAGGAGAAAAGGAGACCAATATTATACTGTAGATCAAGAATGCTTTGAAGTCACTCTCTGAAGCTGAGAATAAGGTGAGAGGCAAATTTGTTGCATTTCTCTAGGTGAAGATAAAGGAGAAAGAACAAAACAAAAGCCCTTATCAAAAAGAAGCTGCAGATGAAATTTTTGATCGGGCAACAACAGCAACCAAAGGAAGAAAGCTTGTGGGACTAAATACTTAATTATTTATTGGAAAAGAGTATGTAGGGCACAGTCCTACAAAATGTGTGGAGGAGAATTTTGCATAGGGTAAGTTAGAGAGGTTCAAATGTTCCAAGAACAATAAAATTCTTTCTGGAGTACCTCATAAGTAATAAAGACCATATCGCAGTTATTCTTGAATAGTTAGGCTTGCTACTTTAGGAAGTTTACCCTCCCAAAGGAAACTGTATCAAAGGAAAAAGGGTATAATTGATAAATTATAGATTTAGTGCTTCAACTTGCCTTCTCAATTTGTTAAGTAATCAATTTATAAGCAACTGAATGACAACAGTTAACAACATGTACTCTTTCTGATCATTGTTATTATGTTTTGGCAATATAAGTGGCCTAGAATATAAGGAAGATGTAATACTTGTGATATATTTTTACCTCAGTAATCTTTCTGGCACTAGTCACATGACATTTGGAAAATGGTGAAGGTCAGCTTATATACTATGGGCATAATCCAAATTCCCAAGTACACAAGTGTGTGCTCTTAGAGGGGATACTGATGGTTTGCTGATGAGCTGAGGAGATGTTTCAGATGGATACCTGTAGGGATCTGGCTTGGGCCAAGTTCTAAACAATATTTTCAGTAATGGTTTTAAAGAAAGAAATAATCAAGATTATGTTTGTAAGACTTGCACAAAGTGCCGGTCTAAGAGGAATTTCTAGTTCAAAGAACAAAATTAGAATTCAAAACGCATCTGATATTCAAAAAATTAAAATAAAGACAACCAAGACTTTACTAAAAAGGAGACATCAGACAATCTATCTGAGACGAGAGTCGACCTCCAGCAGGCATTGAGCTCTGTGGATTTCTGCTCTTGGAGACTCCTATGAATGCAAACAGCAGGAACACTTTCCTGTCAACAAGGGGGACGACCCTTCAATGACCCCAGTGCCAACCTCAACTGCAGAGAGGGTGACTTGCTTAGAAAGGGAGGAAGTCTAAATTAAAATAATCTCTGATTCTTGTTAATAAAGTACCAGAATCTCACCCCTCCACTACAAGACGCTAAGTTCATTTGTTCCTACTATGTCTTTCTGAGTTGCAAAAGCTCACTTTCTTTTTTTCCAGGGCTGGATCTAGCAAGAAATCTGTCTTTAGATTTTGTAGAGTTCCTCCTCCTCTGAAAAGGCAAGGTTTATTTGTTCTTTTTGTTTGAAACTTTGAAGAAGGCAGATTTCAAGGCAAAACACTGTTCGACTGAGATGTCAAAAGATAATATTACATGGTCACAACAGAAGCATGTTTGGGCTATGTCCTCTAACTCCAGCTGTTGAATAGAAACTAGAAACACATGGACACTATTTGTTAAGTTTCCAGCTTTTATATATTTTCCCTAGAAAGGAACTGCTTGTTTTCTTTATACCACACAGGTTGCTCAGGGTTGCAAATTCAGTGCCTCTTTGTCTGGAAAAAAACACTTCCAAGTTTTGCAAAATTACTTGAAGACAACTCCAACCTTAGAATAGAGAGTAAGTTACAAAGCCAATCCACTCGCATGACTATCCCTCACTTTTTTACTGGAGATAAAATAATCCTCTTATTTAACAAAGAGGTTAAGAATCTAGCACATCCAGACCTCTGGAGCAGCAGGAAGAACGAGAAGAAAGTATTCCTCCTTTTGCAGGCACAGTCTGTGTTTCTTTTTATGCCTGACCTGTACCACTTTCTTAATGGTATGGGTGAATGAAACATCCACAGGGCAGTAAGAGGTTGGAAAAGGCCCCAAAAGGCAGAATTTTATGGATATGTGACCAATCTCTTCTTAACCACTGCAAAGTAAGATCCAAATTAGTGGTTATAAATATCACAGTGAGATGATTACACACATGCTCCTATTTGATTTTAATATCTGCTCTCACTGAAGAAAGAACTCTGTAAAGTAACTGTTAGTTGTCTGCGTCTCTCTGAAAAGAATTCAGGGATTTTTTTGTTGTGAGGATCTTGGTTGCTAGAGAAAAGGGTCAGTTTGGCTCAGGAGTAGAACAGTGTAATTGCAGATCTGATTGCAGTTCCTCACTTTGTTAATGATAACACACCATGACCATTTCCAGAGGTTCTGCCCTTGGTACCATAAAAGGGGCTACAATACCAATTTAGATCTTCTAAATCCCAAGCGCAGTAGCTATCCCCTGGACCAGCTAGGGGGAAGATCACCACCACTGGTTTTGTTAGTACCTGGTAGCTGGTAGAGCCTACTAATTGCCACAGGCCTCTTCCTTCAAGTGCTAAAACTGAGTTCAGGGTAGAAATCTTAATTTCCGTGTCAGCCATTTCCTTTTCCTTTCTTTCCTCATTTCATTCCAATATTATTCTCACTGGATTCTTAGAGGTTTGTGAATCTAGTTCTGCTAACCAGAAGCCTTATTTCCGCACAGAATTAAACTTGATACTTTATACAGTTGCAAACTGATCTTTATTCAATTTTTTCGAGGCTAATTCTTCTGCTAGGAACAAGGAGATCCGTGTGGTGGCAATCAATCCCTCCTACATTATTTCCTTTATGAATGAGACCTCTGCCACAGCTTATCTCAGGTTCTACCCAAGATGAAAAAGTTACTTGGTACTAACTTGATTGAATCCAAATATTAATTTTTTTTCCTAGTTTTACATTTATGAGCTCAAGTTGTTGTTTCTCCTGCATAGACTCAGTCTTCTCTGTCATTGCAACAAATTCCCACCCTTTTTCTTGAGGGGCTGATAATGAAAAGGGTTGTACTTGTGATTACAGGTATTAAACCAGGAATTAGCTCCTATTGCAAAGAAGCTGACTGTTTTGAAAAACCTCAAAGGCTGTTTGGATCAATAGTTAGAGATCTCTGCACAAAGAGAATCTGGATCAGAGGCTTTGTTAAAATATCTTAGACTCAAGTGGATCTGCCTTCATTGATCAAAGTATATTCTGCCAGAGCCAGTATTATTGCAGGTGCCTTGCTGAGTGATATCTCTATTAGCATATTTTCCATAGAATCCTTTCTTAAAAAAAAAAAAAAAGAAAAAAAAGAAAATGAAAAGAGAAAAAACCCTACAGTGTGAATCTATACATGGACAAGCATTCAAAGCAGAAAGTAACTGGGAATTTTAAAGATATTTTATCCACACACACATTAGTTATATATTCTTTTCCGCATCTTTTTCAAGATCTTCTTAGACACTTGGGACTCTGCAGAGTGGAAATTGGGGAATGTGCATACTGCACTGCCCTATATACTCAAGATTTTTCATATAGATTAACGATAAGATGGGGAAAAAAGTACACCTGGACTTGTAGTAGGCATTAACAGAATCATTGTTACAGCAAGGAATAATTTGTTTCCTCTACTTGCCAACGCTGAAACCTTGCCAAAATACCCTGTCTAGGTTGGTAATACAGAGACTGACAGTAAAGGGAATAAAAAAAGAGCATAACAAACAATATAAAATATTTGGTACACTGTCTTGTAAAGACTGAGTCAAAAGATTAAGTTTTACTCCTTAAAAAAAAGACATTAAAAAAAAGACACAGATTTCCCTAGAAGAAAATGCTACTGAAAATGACCAGTCAGTTTTTCTCTGCTGTTGGTTGGTTGGTTTGTTTAAAGAGAGGACTGGTAATAGATATTTGTTATAGGTGATTGGTTATTAAGAGACGTTTTCATAGAATCATAGAATGTTAAGGGCTGGAAGGGACTTTAAGGACCCTCCAGTTCCAACCCCCTGCCATGGGCAGGGACATCTCCCACTAGACCAGGTTGCTCAAGGCCTTGTCCAATGGGCCCTTGAACACTTCCAGGGATGGGGCACCCACACCCTCTCTGGGCAATCTGCATATTACCTGCAAGGCTAATTATAAACAGGAAAAAGGGTTTTCTTGGTGAGTTCATAAATCTTTTTCACTGCAGGTTTTTGTAAAAGGGAGGTAGCCAAACATCTTTCAGGATAGGGTTTCAAGTATTATTTTTCTTCATACAGGACAGACTGAGTGGACTTCTAAGGTTCCTTTGAGGCAAGTGTGTTTGAAATTCTTTTAGATTTTCGTTTTTTTCTCAGCCTGTGTGAAAATTCCATGTTGTGCTACATCCAGATCACCATTAAATAAATTGTTTTAAAGTTAATTGTTAGGACTCTCTTGTGCTGCAAGAGCATTCAGACTGCAACATTTATAATCCAGATTCAGAGATATTTTAAGATTTTTTTCAAGGCCAAAAAAATATCCTCAAACAAAACAGTTCTTAATAGTTTCTCAAAATTGTTCCCTGATTTTACTACTGCCAAATCAACAGTAATATAGATTCTGTCTTTCTTTTAATATGAGGAAACTAGATTCTTTTCATTTCCTCTTTATTTAAGATTGGTGTTTTTCATTTCAAAGATACTCAGCATGTTGTTTCCTTTGAATAGATCACACCGTGTCAGGCATCAATTTCAAACCAGTAACCCTTGAGGTCAATTTTTGTTGCTGCTATATCTTTCCAGTCTTTCTATTTAAACGAAGCGTCAATAGCAAAGACAGAAATTTCTTTCCTTTTTATTATTCTAGGAGTCTCCTAAGCCATCATATCTATCTAAACAATTCTATTGCTGAAATTAAAATATTTCTGTATACAGGATCAGAACTGATGATAACTTCTAGCAGCAACAAGCTATGTTTAAACCTCAAAAATTCTAAATAATTTGAAAAACTAATATATAGGCCATTCATTGTCATTTTCTAGTGATTGTAACCATTAAGTACATATTGTTCTGCACACAGACAATTTTTGTACACTTCAGTTGCTGTTGATGAAATGAAAACTTTAAACTAGACTTGTGTTTTCCTGAAAGGTCAGCACCTTCACCCAGAGAAAGTAACTGAACTGGGATAAAGATGTGGATATTTCAGCCTTAATATTGCTTCCAGTAATGAAAACCTTTGCTGTTGATGACTTTTCCCCTCACACACTGTTTCAAACTGCTTTGAAAAAATCAGTTACGAAGTTTGCACTATTTAATATATTGCATCATAAACTTCAATATGAAAATGTGTTGGATAGGATTTTAAAACTAGAATGTGAAAAACCATTAGAAATTTGAAAAGATTGCCATGCTTTCACTTGCTAATATATTTTTCTCATGACCTGTACAATAGTCAACATGTAGAACATGCAGTTGGGTTTGTTGTGTTTTGGTTATTTTATATAACTAGCTTCAGGAAGTTGGAAACTGTTTCAAAGACCTTTTGATCTCTGTGTATTGAGATAACACTCTGGTAGAGGATGTGCTTCAAGGTGCCATTGTGATCAGGCAGACGAAGGCAGAATCTTCAGAATTTTTGAAAATACATTTAAAGTTTGGTTGAAGAAAAGAAATAACAGAAAAACCCTCAACTTCCAATTCTTTCTAGTGATTGTTGCAGGAATCTCTGAATGTTGACTTGTCTGGAGTTTATTTATCTATTTTGCACCAAAAACCAGATAGCTGCAAACAAATAGTTAATTTTGCTTTTCAGTCATTCATTACAGACACCTCTGAAATTTAACTTTGAATTATTAGCAGATAAAGACAGTATCAAGCTCCAAATAACTTGAATCTGGCATGTCTTTTTATTGCTGTTGTCGTTGTCATTAAATATTCTTAATGGAGTCTAATTTTTGTCCATAAAACAATCAAGTAGGAAATAATTAATTTCTTTTTCCACCAGTATAAAAATAAGCAAACATCAGAAGTGCAACAATATTTCCATGGATTGTGGCAACAGCTGCCATGGAGAAAAACATGCCATTTTCATTTAAACCTTTGTTCTTCTCAAATGAAAGAGAAGTTAATATATTGTACTACCAAGATGTCGTAGTTTAGCTTTAGGCAAATATCCAATTATAATTTAATTTATTATAATATTTATTATCATATAAATTTATTTTTATACTTTGATTGTCTTGATCAACTCTTATTGCTTCTCTCACTCAGTTCTAACTTGTACAAGTGGGGGAATAACTGTGGAGTACAGTAAGTGGGGAAAACGAAAGCCCCAGAGTCATTAGAAGCTGTACTGTAGATGCCTTCGTGATATACTTTGCTGGCACTTTGACAATTAACCATGAGCAATGGAGAATCCTCCTCTCTCTAAATAACAAAATTTCTGTAACCATTACCTCTAAAACATCATGAAAACATCTTGGTCCACCCTTACATGATCAACTACTCTCTCTGCTCACCATCAGTTCTGATTCGGGGTATGGCACCCTACACTCAATGTCCTGCAAAACCCATATTTACTCCACCATGGAATATGACAATATTTATTCCACTCAGTAGGAAATTAGGAATGTCTAAATAAAAAAAAACCATTGAATATATACAATTATAATTTTGAAGAACAGACCTAACCTGGAAATAAATTTTTATTTCAGTGGTGAGAGAAGGACTTTGTGAAGAGTTGTATACAGCATGAAGTGTGCAGGCATGTCTTCTGAGCTGCAATGAGGTGTCTTCAGTGTGCTTATTGCCCCTTCCAGGTATTTAAGTGGGTCTTTTTTTAATAATACACATAAAAGTGTGGGGGTTTTTTTGTTCTATTCAGTGAACTCTTGGGTTTATTAATTGTTGGGGTTCACTATATGTTAAATGAAAGACAAGAAGAAGACTTAACTTTTAGCTATCAATTCCCACATGTTGAAGTCAGGCTGCAGTTACAGGTCTAATCATAATAATTATGGAGCAGCATAGCTTTGAACTCCTCAAGATTTACTGTGACAGGTACAGTTTAATTTGGTAATGGACTTCCACCAAAATGAACTTGATAAAAATGAGAGATGGCGCTTGACAGCATGAGGTGTTCTTTGGTCTTTTAAATATAATTATATTTTTTAAAACCTAAATTTTATATAGATGCATGTGAAGACAATATTAGATTTTTTGAGTAGAGTTAGGATGAGTTTATAATTGGAAACTTGTTCTGTTGGCCTAAGACAAAAGCTGAAGTCTAAACTCCTCTCTAAGCATGCACCTTAAAGATCTGAAAATCACAGCTGCTGAAAAGATATTTATTTCAGTATAGCTTAGCTACTACGTGTTTACATAATATGTGCAAGTTAGACTCTATTTATAATTCTGAATTCATTACTTTTCTGGAAGTCTACTTGATTTCATAGTAAAGAACAGTTTTCTCTCTACTGAAGATGCAATACATCAAGATAATGACAGGTACGAGCATAAGTCATCACATTCTCTCAGCACATAATACGTACATCAGAATGGGATCTTTATCACATGATTTTACAGTTCTTCATTTCTTCTCTAAAAGGTACAAGACATAAACTACTTTCAGCAAGTGCTAATGAAGAAGTCAAGGTGTGGGAGAAGCAAGTTTTGGCATTAAATAGTCTTGTTTTCTTTTTGCATTTAAATAATTAAATCTGATTTCGTCCTTGGAGGTTTTTTTTCAAATTGGCTGCAGCTTAACTGTAGGGGTATTTAATTAGTTTTTGCTGGTTTTCTCTCTGCTTTATTTACTCAGTGAGTTGATTGCTTCTCCATTACTTGTAAAATTTTCTTTTTTTTTCTTCCTTGCTTTGTTTTCCATCTCTCTAAAGAATACATTTCATATTGTCTTATTATTTTTTATTTGCCAGAAAATTTTAAAATATGAGGCTGCAGATAAAAACGCTTGTACAAGCAGGCAACCTAATGCTGTAATTAAACAGAGCAACTTCAACTGATTTCATTTGGAATGAAATCAATCATTCTGATACCTTGAAAATCCTCAGTGTCTCATTTTTTTCTTTCCTAAAGTAGAGACGACATTCTTCAGTTTTCCCAGCTGCTATAAATGCATTATTGCTTTCCATCAAATTTCATTTTTACAAGAGTGCACATTTACATTTTACCTGTATTCATACATTAGATTTTTATTGCCCCATACTAGAATTTACTCCTCATAGATTTGGCATTCATCTCTGCATTATCCTCTTTGAATTAATAGATTATTACTCTGACTCCTTTAGTTGTCTGTGGTCAAAAAAAAAATTGTGCATTTGTTATGTCAGTGTATATGATGAGTTTTTAAGGATCCTAATTGATATTTGCTTATGCCATATTCATATATTTCATTAGGATTCTACATATTCATGAGTGCCAGAATCCCCTGTGCTTCCATATTATACATACATTTTTTTCTAGCATAAAGCCATTTGACAACTTTATTATTCTTTGGCAGAAAATTTCAAAGGAAGAATTTTTTTTAGATATTTGGATGCTTCAAGTCAGCCTTTAATTATATCTTATGAGGAAAATGGGCTTCAAATCCACACCTGAGAAAAAAAAGGAACAAAAATACACTTCCTCTCAGATATGAAAGACCTTTTAAATGCATGCATTTAATACATAAAAATGTACTCTAAACCCAGAATTTAAACTCAGTAAGGCCTGTTTGGTCTACCAACAGTTAAAACTCCCCAGATGACAGAGCTTCCTT
Source organism: Corvus moneduloides (assembly GCF_009650955.1). Lineage (NCBI taxonomy): Eukaryota > Metazoa > Chordata > Aves > Passeriformes > Corvidae > Corvus > Corvus moneduloides. The sequence continues at coordinate 87,505,734 of NC_045476.1, forward strand.
GGCTGGTTAGCCTGTGCAGCCACTAGCTCAAAACTTACACAATTAAAACTGCAGGAACCGGTCCAGGTCCTGAAGGGTGAACTGTCTCCCTTGCACTTTCAGCACATTCATTTCATAAAGCATCAGCCATAGGAAAGTTGCCATAGAGCAGTGTTTTGCTGTTTAAAACAAGGATGTGGCACATTTGGAGACAAGAGCCATTCTGAATGACACTAACACTGGTCTCTAATTCTGCATGAACCTTTTGAATACAGAAAGCACTGAGAAACTAGTAAGGCAAACTTTGCACTTAGATTTGCATGACTCAGTTTGTTGTGCAGTGTTGAGGCAAATGTTTGTCCCAGAAAAGGTAAAATAGGTATAGAAGAAATTTTTTTTTCTTTTTTTTTACTTTAAAATCTATTTTATAGAGGCAGAAAAGATATAACAAGGTGCAGAATAATGGCCATTGTACTAGCTGTATCTCCCTGTTATTACAACGACTGACATTTCCTACACCCATTAAGTGTTTTGCAAAGCAAAGTGAAAAGAAAATCAAGTGTGGAGTATATCTTTCCTTCCTTTCCTGCTTGAAAAACTATGACTTCTTTATAACTGAGAGGGTATAACTACCAAGGATTTTTAATAGCTGGGTGCCACTGCTTACTGAAGCAAACCTGTAAGAATATTGAAGCAAAAAATATTTTTTAACTGTGCCATCTGAACTTTTTACACCATGCGGTAAAACATGAGAATTAACCCTTACAATAATAAAGCAAGGAGCATGTTGAGATTATTGCAGAAAGAAGCTTTTTGTTACTATAGGAGTAGAGAGGTAATGAGGTAAAATGGCAGTGAGTGCCTCTGACCTCCTGCCCTGCAAGGTCTCAGCTGTGCTCACCACCAAGGGAAGCAGGGCCGGTTCCTACATGTGTGGTCCTACAACCAGGTCTGTTGTCTTGTTGTCAGACAGGCTTTGGAGCCAGTTGTTCAGCACACCACAGCAACAGCCTGCCTGCTATGCCTATCCTTTGGCTCCCAGCTTCCCCCCCAGCAGCACCAAGAAGCTCAAGGGATCCAAGGAAATGGGTCTGTTGGGAAATAGGGCCAGCAGCCATCCATGGGGCTGGTACTCTGGTATTTAGGCAGGGACCAGGATAAGGTTCCACAGTGAGTTCTGCTGTGCCTTCAATATTAGTACACAAAAATCACTGGCACAGGTGTACTTGTCAAAGCATTGTCCTTCAAGGTGTCCCTTAAAAGAAGATAGATTTGTCTACATGCAAGACATAAAACACTTCATCATAATAAGTGCCCCATAATTCAGTGACCAGGATGAGAAAGAGCATATTGTTAAACATTTAAAAATACCAGATGGGAAGTTTAACTTACCCATTCCTGTATCAATCTGCCTAAAACTCTCAGTCTTTTTGTCAAGTGCACGTATTAATATTTCTCCTTAAACCATCTGAGACTGAGAACATGTTACATAAAAAGAATTAACAGAATTAGTTAGAATGATTTTGATAGATGATTTGTGTGAAAACTGGGTGCCGTGAAAGCTGCTGGGAGTTTCACTATTTATTCTACAAGTATAAAAGCTATCCTTTCTGAGATTAATAAGTGTTGTGGATTTAACCTAGCTGAGGGTCAGACACCCACCCACCCAGCTGCTGATTCACCTGCAGTGGGACAAGGAAAGACAACAGGAAGACCAGGCATGAGAAAAGTCATAGGTCAAGCTTAAGACTGTAAAATGCCAATGTGGGCAAAACACACTCAACTCAGGGAAAATTAACTTAACTTGTTGCTAACTAAACTAAATACTTAATTATTAACCTGACAGTGAGAAACAAAAAAACAAACAAACAACACCGTTCCTGCCCCATTTCCAAGCCTCAACTTCACTCCTTCACTCTTGATTCCTCTACTTCCACCCTTGTTAGTGCCACACCTTCATCCCCTTTTTCAAGGATATGGGCAGAGCAAAAGTGAAGGCAGGGAGTTAGAGTCAGCACATGGTGGTTTTTCTCCTTAAACTCCCCAGCTGTGACAGTTTCTGAGTCTTTATGCAGTGGTCTTTGTAAAGCAAATCTCTGTGAGATTTGTCTGTTCATATGTATGTATATATGCTCTTACATATGTTTGAAAGTTTGATAATTTAAAATTACTAAATGACAACTACTTATTTTGTCTTGCAGAAGCTGAACTCTTCTTCACATCCAGGATCTCGATGGACTGTCCTCATAGCTGGTCTTACCAAGCTTGCAGTGGTGTGTTAGTTCTGCACAGACATGGGTTATAGGCCAGACAGTGTGAGCTGAACCTTCATACTACTTGAGAGGTTCAAGTTTTGAGTTCAGAGCAGTTGCCAACCTGCCAAATTTTTCCTTGCTTGGAGACTGACATTTCTCAATACCTAAAGGAAAAGAATCACCTCTGTGTTTGGTTCATAAAAATCAAGGCATTTTTATGAAACACATGTATTTCCTGCCAACACAGGATCTGCTCAAAATGCTTATTTCAGAAGGTTGTCTTTGGGAAATACTTAAATAAATACATTTATGTACCCACTATACACATTGGTGTCTGAATTAAGGATCTGCTATCCCTTTGAGACAAGTTAGATGCAGATAATTTATCTTTCTTTCAGCTATCATGTTTAGATTATCTAAAAACTAAATTCAAGTAATGAAGTAAGTAATGAAGTAAGAGGTGCATTTAGTTGGCACAAAAAGAGTTTAGGGTAAAGTGACACAAATTCTGTGCTTATGCCAAAGAAAAGGGGTCCTGGGTTATATGCAAATCCTGTTCTGCATCTTGCAGATGAAATTCAGACTTTTTCTTGGTCTTGCTTTTCTATCTAGATGAGTGCTCTGTATACTAGGATTTAGCAAAAGCATTGTTTTGGAAATGACACCTCTTACACCTCTCAAATTCAAATGTTTTACAAAAGGCTTAACAGTTCCCAGCAATCAGCATCTCTTGCTGACTTCCCGGAAGCTGGTTAGAGGGGTATATTTGTAGTATTTTGTATCTTTTTCTTAGTATATTTACTTGCCAATCTTCTTTTTCTTTTTAGCACTCTCTTCTTTGATCCTCTTTTTGTTTTCCTGCATCAGTGACCTTTTCCTATCTGGTGCTTTCTCTTCATGGCCTGGCATAAAGCACTCTCCTTTTCACACTGTCTGTATTTTTTTCCTCAAACCCCTACCACCATCAAATTTCTAATTTCTTCTAAATGTTAAAACCAGCTGCTAAACAGCATGTAAGAATCACTTCTGAATGTGTGTATGTGGCATTTTAGAAGGCCCTTTAGGAGGCAAAATGTCACCAGCAGAGCCATTTGGTTAGAATGGGGAAAATAGTAATAAATAATTTATGTCTGGTATTTTGTAAGAACAGCTTTATTTGATAGTGTTGTATTTCATTTGGACCTAACCTAGGTCTAAACTTACTTGTAGGACCAGTTAGTATGACAAAAATTAATACAGCATTATGTGTATATTTAGAGATTTATTATAGCAGGAGAGACAATTTTTTTGAAATATATGTATTACAAGTCCCTGGTGTCCACAGGGTCTGCAGACTTGAAACATAAGCACATTGAAAAAAAACATGAAAATTCAAAAAGTAACAAACATGATTAGTTCAATACTGCAAAGTATTACCATTGCTTTGACTAAACAGCAGGTAATACAAGGAAAATTTCACAATTTTACATGTTCTGGACAATTGGGTGAAGAAAAAAAAAAAGGAATTGTTCAGAGAAAGCAATCCATTGATGATTGGATGAAAACCTAGAATATGGGTTTAGGATTTAGGATATAATAGAAGTTAATGCTGTATTATTCAACCAGCAGATAGTTAGTGCTGAGATCTGACTTGCATTCCAGAAAGCCTCAGGATCAAGGACAGGCATCATTGGAACTATAACAGTCTGTAATACAGCAAAAACAATAACAATACCAAAACACACAGGATAATAGAGTGGTTAATGTTTCTTGGATAAGGCCTGTTTTAAGCTTAGACTCTCTAGTCTGGTAAGATACCTTACCTGGCTGCAGGATCTTTGTCATGATAGGAACATCTGCCTGCTTTTGTAATTAGACAAATGCTTTCTAAGTTTTAAGCTGTGGTCAAACTGCATAAATCCAAAGCCTCCCCTGAGAAAAAGAGATCAAAGAAACAAACAAACAAAAAAAGCACTTGTTTCATTCTTCAAACCAAGCTCCACACATTAAAACAGGCTTTGGAGTGCAGGTGTAGAGCAGGGATGCCCTGCATAGCTCTATGGAGTCTGACAGCCAGAAGGGAGGAGGACTGCATGTACTACCCTCATCAAAGTGCAGAAAGGCCCAGAGCATCAAAATTCAATATCAGAGACATATGAAAAAATAAGTTTGTAATGAGCTTTCTTATTCTGAGCTAGAGTTGTATTTTGCTGCATAGCTGGGGTCAGCCTTAGGCAGAGAAAAAAGGGGAATTGCGTGATTTAATTTTCTCTTGCAATTTGCTGTAATCATCTCAACAAATGGAAATTTGGCTTGGTATTTGCACTTTTTTTTTTGTGAGAAGACTGATAAGTTCAATTAATGATCAGCGAGCTCTCCCCAAGAAAAGCACTGTTTACTCAGGATGGCAGTATTATAATGAAAATGAAAATGAGATGTTAGTGCCTGTCTTGCTTAGAAGTGGCCTATTAATATCCCTAAAGAAATCTAAATCTAAATCTCTCCCCTCTGACTGTTCACTCAGGTCCTGCTCAGGTTTTGACCTGGTACACAGCTCACGCTAAGAGCTGATGTGTGCTGGGAGCAGCACCGTTAGGTCAGCACGAGAGCCACATGTAGGCAGGACAGGATAGACAGGGCAGAACAAAGGCCATCATGCAGCTGTTATCATCTGCTGCTTGCTGTCTCCTCCAGCCATTGTCTCTTCCATCCTTGCATATTAATTGCCCAAAGTTTCTTCTGTATCCATTAATTTATGGAAATTACATAGACCAAGCTTCCAAACCAGAGGTTATAAATACCTCATCTTACCTAAGAATATTTTGAAGCAGTTACAGTAGCAGCCAGATTGCTGAGGCTTTCATTCTTTCCTTTGTGACACAGGGCACACCTGTGCTGTGGGGGAGGAGGAAGAATGAGTACTCCCAACCTTTGCAAGGTAAGGGGTTTGGTCATTGGCATGTGAGTTAAAAGTTAGAGAACTTGTAAGTCACGAATTACTGAAGTGATGAATGAGTGAATTCATGTTAGACTAGCCTGTACAAATAAGATTGTTTGTTTTCCTTTCTTCAAAAACTAGAGTTCAATTTACTGAGTACATTGTCCTGTAAATTTAAGAGGTTCAAATGGACCATGACACCACTCCTAGTGCTTGTTATACCTGCTACAGTGCCAAATCATTAATTTGCAAACAGTATCTGTTTTTTCAGCCCAGGACTGCCAATTTTTTAAGTGTAAAGTCTAATTTTCTTTTCTACCTCTCTGACTAGGCCAATTATTTCAAGTATTCCTTGGTGGGGGGAAGAAGATTTGGACAGTGACATCTTAAAAGGCTTTTCACTTGCATGGTTTCACCATAGGAATTTGGTCTTACAGGCTCCTAACATTTTCTAAATTCTTAGTACCAACCTTTAGCTCACTGTCTTCTTTTTGGGCTTACTGCTGACTGAATTCCTGGCTTCCTGTATGTAATTTATAGCCCTAACACAGTAGCCTTCAGCTATTCTATGGCATTACAGGATTTTTCACATGGAGTATTGATCACTCAGAACTAGGAATACTGAAAAACAAGATTTTTTTGTTTTTTCTGTAAGATCTAACAGTTCAATTATGCTGCATTTAAATAATTCATGAGTAAATAGGGCTTCTGTATTAGAGAATGCCATCCACTCCATCTTACAAATTTCATTTTGATAGCTTTTTCCTAATGTCAGCTTTCTAAATTCCTGTATTTATAACTGACATCATCCCTAGCAATTCAGCAGAAAAAACAGCATTTCTTGTAACAGTAATTTCTGAACAAGCATTTGCTTTCTGTTCTGTATATGGGGATTGGAGTTTTATTTAGGCAATGAGCGTATATCTCAGCTAAAACTAGAAAATGTTGCTGTCAAATGCTTATTCAATGTTATTTCAGTACTGGGATAAAAAATTAAAAATTATAATATCACATACTGCATCTTGCTGAGGATGCCTAAGAGATCTAAAAATTACTATGGATTCAGCCACAAGAATCCCATAGGTATTGCATGCTTTAGCAGGACAGAAATGCACAGTGCCATATGGCGAACTGGAACCAGATCCAAGTGGAATAATTGTTTTGTGGCTAAGGAATAAGTTTTCTTTCACTGTATAAAGTAGATTTTCACTTAGTTTTCACCTGATTGGGCTTTCATAATTTAAGATAAAGTAATTTTTTTTTTCTAGCACTACTCTTGTGAATAATATTAAGACACACAGGATCACATTCTTACTTGGACTTTAATAGATGATCAGACTATTAATTTCTTCTATCAAACCATACAACTGTATAATTTCATCTCCATTTAACTAGGTAATATCCCTTTTTTTCAGGCCATTACCTTTAAGGGAGTAATGGAAAGGTTTTTCAGATAGTGAGGTAGCAAAACCTTGTCAAACCCCCAGATTTTATTAGTTCCATTTACAGAAACATTACGTGTTGTGGAAGCTGAAGGAAGTATACTAGAAAGGAATGTTTCTCAAATTATCTGTTTGTTTCCATCTAGGAGATACTAGATACAATTTAATTTTGGGTATTGTTCTTAACAGGAAATAGCCCTAAATTTACATTTTTAAATTATGATTAAATTTGGTTTATTTTGTGGGTTTTATCTAGGTTAAGGAGGAAAATACCATGGTGTAATGAAGTTTTGACTAGGCCATGTGAGACATGAAAACCAGCAATAGTAGTTGGCATGGTTAAGAATTTTCCTTTTGAGTTTATGACAAAAACATACCTACTTCTTATCTTTAAGCAGCATTTTATTATCATAATCTGAAATTTTACTTCAAGGCTACCTTTTAGCAGACTCTTTCTGTCCACTCATTACTCCTAAACCTGAGGTGAATATGTTAAATCTTTCTTTACAAGTGAGGTAGAAGTTCCAATGTTCTTTATTGAGGATTTCCTTTTTTCTCCATTGAGAAATGAACATAAATGAATGTAAAGAATATTTACTTTATCTGAGGAAAAAAATCAGATGATAGAAGTTTCTCACCATACTGTAACTCTGCAAAATGTGGTAAACAGTGAATCATTTCATTCAGAAAGGATAACTACAACTGCTAAGCAAATACTCATGGAAAGACTTAAGTCTCAGTAGACCTTGCAGGAAATATCAAATTTTTATATCAAAAGGAAAAGTTTATTCTGTATTTACCGAACTCAAAACAGATCAAACGACTGAATCACTTATTCAGGCCCTTTTCCCTAAGAAGTGAGTCTTTTAAAATAAATATTAACTTTCTTCAGTGAAAGTCAGGAAGTTTAAATAACACTTGTCATCAATATCAGTTAGAAAGGCAGAGACCACTGGGTTGCAGAAAAATTAACGGCTAAACACTAAAGCTCTTTTAAGTGTGAGGAAATTTAGTCTCACAAGAGTCCTACAACTTGATAACATTACAGGGAGGACCATAAGACCTAAGACCAACATTCAGTGTGTTAACAGAAGAGCTGAGGATAACATACTTTTCTTCTCAGAAATGACTGCTATAGAATGGCATATGCTCTTGCTTTCGTTAGCTTCAGAAATTTCATCAATCAAATTAAAGCAAATACATAGAAATGAAAGGCAGATGGGAGCAAAGGAAATAAAAAATTAACTCCAAAACCTTGAATTCAGTCAAGTTGTAGTCCACTGCAAATGGTTTCTTATCAGGAAAATACTTACTGGTTTTTTGTAGGTACTGTTATCACCTATACTTACAATAGTGTCCTCTGATATCAGGCATTTATTGAACTCTAGCTGAAAAAAATCTAGCAGATAACCCTTGTGAATGTACCTTTCTTAGCTGGACAGTTTGCACCTGTTGTTTACCTTTTTTTTTTTTAATAATGTGATGAGAATGATCTTGTGTACTATTTCTTTTCCTTCACACTTGGAATCTCAATGGACTGTCCTCATAGCTGGTCTTACCAAGCTTTCAGTGGTTTGTGAGCTCTGCACAGATATGGATTGTAGTCAGACAGTGTGAGCTGAACCTTTATACTGCTGGTGAGGTTCAAGTTTTGAGTTCAGAGCAGTTGTCAAGCTGACAATTTTTTCTTTGATTGGAAACTGGTATTTCTCAAGCTGCTGAAACACCCCAAAAAACCCCCACTGATATAGTTTATCCAAACTAAATTCAACAGACCTAAGTCAACATAGTTGACAGACTGAACTAAATAAAGTACTTAATAACAGTCTGAAAAGCCCAGTGAAGTATTACTGAGATGGTCACATCATATAGACATAAGTAAATTGAGGGAATTTTGTTTATTTAATAGGGATGAGAAAAGATGGGGGACGTAATTGCAGCCATCCATTGCATTAAGACTGGATTATGCAAAAGAGGGACACAAAATAATCTCAGACCTGCACAATGAAAGGATGAGAGGAAATATTCATAGGTTTTAATAGGATTCATTTTTAAAATTACATTTGTTTTAGTCATAATAAGGCATTATCCAAGATAATGGTTGAAATGTCTTGCTAGGTCCCTGAAAATACTATATAGCCAAACTCCCAAAGAAAATTGAAAAGTCCCTCCTTCCGTCTTTCCATCACAGCTACTTTTCTTCTGTACTCACAGAAAGTCCAAGGAGAAAAAAAAATCTGAGCTTCAAACTGAGATTCAAATTGAATGCACTTGGCAATCAAAATTTATTCCCAGTTTGAACTCTAATACACAGAGTTCTTTCAAGGTTAGGCAATAATTTTATAAAAGAAAAAATTATGATATCTGCTGGTACCTGCACCTGTATCAGCAATTCAATTAAATAATTGGACCGTTCTACCTTATTCTGGAAGCAATGTTTTCCCTGGAGTAATTAATGTTCAAATGGAAGCAAAACCAAATGCAAACCAAGCAACTGTATATGACATGATTAAGACAGTCTTAGGTTTATTTCTCTAACAGTGTTGGTTGTATAAAGCAAAAGCTCAGGTGAACATCTAGGTCTCTTAGCTAACAAGACTCTAAGCTGAGGTGAGCTGTCTGGCACATTTGCTGCCTGAAGAACTCTAAACTTTCCATAAGTTTTCTCTTTGTTTGCTGGGTGTTTGTTTTCCTTCTTTTAAGTGCTCTAATGAGGTAAACCAGAAGAATAAACAGCTTTTCTGAGGAATCCATAGGTAATTCACCAAGGTACACAATGTGGCAAATAAATCAAACAGGTTGGCCAATAAGGGTTTTTTTAAGCTCATTAGAAATTTTTTAATTCTTACTTTAGAATTTTAGAATCATGTTCATTTATGTCTAAATTATTTCTTAGAATTGTTCTGATACAAATGGAATTGAAGGATAAAGTCCTTTTCCATACGTCATGTTTATTACTATAGTGGCATGCCACAGCCTTGTTCAGTGTATAGATTCCTGTTTTGTCCATATCCTTGCCAGCAAAAGGAGGAACAGGAATTAATCCGTGTTTGGGTTGGTTTTGTTCAGGTTTTTTTTTTGTGACAAATCAACCAATTCTCTGTTTTATTTATGAAATAGACAATGGCAGTTCAACAGGACTTGGGTAAGTACACAAGGAGCATCACCAGCTGAGAATATTAGGACAGAGTAAAACTCTCTATGGTTATTGGGATCAAAAAATAATTTAGACATCCAAAGTTATTAAAATTCAAGTCTAAAATCTGGAGTTTTTAAGCCCCTCTTGAATTGTTGCAAACACAGGAACAAGGAATTCCTTCATGGATGTCTACCTGAACTTAAAATTACCAGGTTTGTTTAAAAGTTCTGAAATCTTTTCTCACAGCCAGGCTTCATATTTTATGAACTTTACTTCATGTGTAGCGAAACGTCATCAGGACATGGCTGAAAAACTCAGCATTCATGCATTTAAGTATGAATGAATAATAAAGGACAAAAGGGTAAAAATGTGAAAGATGTACTTCTTGAATCAGAAAACAGTACCATAGTTCCCTTTTCTATAACATTTGGTTTAACTTTTCATTTGTGGTTGGTCTCCTGCCAAATAGACTTTGGATTATCTACACAAATGGCAAATCACTCATAAGATTGCTGGAAAATGTCTCCAGAACCTCACAACCAGAATATGATTTACTTACAGCATTCCTGTAGAAAACATGATGGGTAGACTTGTATTCTTTTACTTAAGGAAAAGAACCAACTAATTGATCTGCAGGCATGTGAGTGGCATCAGGATCACTAGACAGCATTAATAACCAGTAGTGTAACACAGACCTGCTTTGCTCTTTGAAAGAACGGACATGTTGTGAGTCTGCCCTGATAAGAAGTCCTTGTCTCTGTTCTTCTAAGCTGGGACAACTCTAGATCTTTCAAAATTCCACTCCTATTCCTCCATCTATATTTATACCAGAAATTTCCAGGGAAAAACTGAAAGAATGGCATAAAATAACCTTCACCATTTAATTTCTAGCATATTCCTTGACACACTTTTGGCCTGTGCCAGCTAGCACTGTCTGTGTCAATGCACAGTTCAAGGGATGGTATGAACCAAGAACACTTTCCAGTTCATACTTTGTGTACAGTTTCCCAGGAAATGCACCATTGTGGACCTCCCTCTTGACTCCAGTGCTCGAGAACTGTCCCTGGCCTATTTTAAACCCTTTGTTCTGGTTCCAGACCTTAAAGACTGTGTTTCTTCCACTCATGAATTCCATACCTGAATTGTTGGTGCTTCATATACCTGGAGTTACCATCTACTGACAGAAGTAAGAGGAAAGGTTCCAGCTGTGTTATTCCCATGTGGTGCAAGGCATAGTACCAGCCCATCAGAATATACCTCTTATTTTAGAATAAGTGGCAGCCTGAGTAGAATCGTGGTTTCCACAGTTTTGACACCCACTCCTGCAGTTTTAGCCGTGATTCAAATCAAACCTCTCTCTCAGTAAAAAAACCACTAAAATGCTGCAGGCAGGTGAAGTAAAAGCTGAGGTTTCAGGTTTCAAATATTTGAAATACTTTCTATGACTGTCATAGGAAAGGAAAGGCAATCTCTGGATACATTAAATGAAGACAATCAGGACATGACCCAAGAACATTTCTACTTACAAAAAAAAAACCTTTTGCTTAGAGAGTCAGGGTGCTTCATATCTTGCTGCCTCAGCAGTAAGAATGGAAGCAGATGTAGCCTTTCCCTAATTTTTTGTTCTTTTATACTTCTCAGGTACCTCCAATCCCAATCTCCTGGCTAGAGCTAGGATTTTTTAACTTCCTAGATAGGGAGAGACTGCTACACGATGTCCAGCATAACTGTGGGGGTGTGTGGGTGTCTGGTTTACCTATACATTTCAATTGTTTAGGAAACTATTTGCCTTCCTCAGAAAAAGAGGTGAATTTAATATTCTATTCTCTGATTGCTTCTATTTCTCTTTTATTCATTTGTGACTGGGGCATAAAAGCATTGAATGGATTCTTCATTTTATTTTTATATGAGAACATAAATACACACTACAGTTGTGTCCCATGGATTCATAGTTGAACGAAACACTAAAGTGCTATCTTTTTTATGTGACACTCAATTTTGTAAGATAAGCAGCAGTGTAAAGAAGTCTGAAGATCCGCTTGATTTGAAAGATAATTGCAAATACTTATGAGACTTTTAACAATTGTGATTTATTACCAAGCAGTTTATATTCAAATGCATTAATAAGATTCTGAAGTAATGCAAACTCTTGACTGTGACAAAAGGATTCATAAAGACAGTTAGTGTTTCATGACATGATGAAATGACAGCTTTCACTTCAGTGTATGTAAATTGCTAAAAATGTGGTGTGACACCTGTGCTTTGCTGTCAAAGGTTTTCCATCTGAATATATGCCTAGTCCTCCCTGCTGCTTGATAAGACAAGTAGAATATTTCGGTTTCTGAGGAAAGCAATAAGGAGCTACCATTTCAGTAAACACATTTATTTTGGTCCACTGAAACCAATACATATGGAAAACAAGTCAGCAGTCAAGGTGGAGAATACAAAATGCCAAAGGCTTTGAAGAGGTTATCCAGAGTAGGCAGCATAATAGTGGTTAGACTGCTCTAGAAGTGAGCAGGGTGGAATCTAATTTAGGAATGGATTGAGATTAATTAGATACAAAATGACTAAGCAGATAAAGGGACCAACTGAGCTGAAAATGGCTGGGGAAATGTGCAGTCCATATGGTTCACAGTGCACTTTCCCTTTCTTTATACAAGTATTCAGAAAGAGACTGTTAAAAAGAGTGTGGGAGAAACCAAATGTCTCAGGAACACCATGGCCTCATTCCAAGTTTCAGGGAAGACTTCAGTGCTTTGTCTCTGGTTGTATTAAGCCTCTCTCCAGGTGCATGGATCTCAGTCTAGATTCCTTCACATTTCTGAACAATCATCCCAGGAAAGTAGAATATCATCTGCAAGTGAGTCTTTTATACAAGATCTGAATTTTTCCTGTATATAGATACTAAGCAGTTTATTATTTATGAGGAAGTTAATGTCTGACTCTCTTATGAGGATATACGTTTAATTGAGGGAAGCACGTTGCATGTGATGGGTACCAAAGGAAGAAATTCCTTCACACACACCAGTCATTGGTATTAAGACATAACCTTTGTTTACTTTTAGCTTTAACCTCTCTCCCCTTTAAATTGTGCAGTATTCTTCTCCAAGCACAGGTCATGAGATGATGCCACACCAAAACAGAAGCATGTCAGGCGTGTTGCATGGGCATAGTTAGGGAAGGGTGGAGGGCACCACAGGCAGCCCTAGCCCCACATAGCAGGTCCCTCTCTGGGGACAAGTCAGGAGCATGTGGGAAGTTAAATGGGGCTGGAAATGCTCTCTCCCCAGTGAGTTCATCAGGAAGGGGGCAGGCCTCAGCTCTATTACCTCTGAGCTGGCCCTGAGCTCCAGCATCCAAACCTGCAGGAGGAAAGATGAATCCAAGGCTCTTACATTTACCCCAGTGCTAGCAGTGCTGTGGAAAACAAAGGGACCTGGGTCCAGTCCTACTGCTGCTGGTGGTGCTACCTCTCTCCCTAAGAAAAAAGTGAAGAATTGCAATCCACCTTTTGCTTCTAGAAAATTATATTTTACTTATTTTTCACCAATTATAATTTCAAAATCTTTTCTTGCGCATGCTTATTTACTAGCTTCTCTTTGTTTGCTAGTCTTTGCGACAAACTTTTGACCTTCTGTATTAGATTGTATACGCTAATGAATCTTTCATTTCCTTGGAATGTTTTCAAATATTATTTTTATAATCCTTAATGTTGAGCTTACTTCTGCTACACTAGAAAATCAGAAATAAAAGAAAGTCTGTGATGGTTGATATATTTTTACAGTCCCTAGAATATTTAAATCATGATTTTGTATAAAAGAATGATATTGACAGGCAGAACATGGAGAAAGATGGCTAGAATTCCAATTGTATCGTAAAAATCCTCTTTTATCTTTCAGAGGTATTTTTTCCTGTAACAGATTGGGTTTTTTACATAATACCTTTTCTCTTAGCAAGGTGTATTTTTGTCCTCTGTCAAAGATACAAAATCATTAGAATATAAGGAATTAGGGTCTCCCGTTTCACCATTAGTATTACAGACTGAATTGAAAGAATTTTGACAATTGTCAAGGTCAGTAACAAGGACAGAGAGTTAATAAACTATAAGTTGTGGTTATAGTAATTTCATCATAAAATTGAGCTGGAATAATGACTGTGACTTCGGTGGTTCTAGTGGACAGAGGTTGTTTCTTCCTTAGGCTGGGATGTTTTTTGGCATAGGCCAATGCAGAATTATAAATGGGATAATCCACTGGATTCAAATGAATTTAGCTTTTCATCATTAAATTAGGTTTTCATTTCTGAATGTAATGGGACTCAAAAGGTCTGGTAAACAACAGACACAAAATTTCAGACAAAATTATGAAGATGTCATCTTTCTTCAAGTCAGAATTGGGCTCTTAGGATTTTTCTACTTGGAAATGTGTTAACCAAAACTATAGAAAACTACAGAAAAAAAGAAAAAAGGATGGGAGAATTCTGGCTGTTAGTCTGGAAATATAATTATACTGTAATATTAATATTCTTCCTTATCTATGACCAAAATGTTGAGGCAGCCATACGTGGAAAATAATCTGTTTTATATAAGTAATTAACCATTGAATACTTAATAAGTATTTGTACTTTATACGTCTATCTAAATATTCTCTTAAATTGTTCTTTGGCTTTGTCAGGAAAATTGAACTATAAAATTATTTCCTCTCTGTTTTATGTAAAAAGGCAAAAAGTGTTATTTTCTTTGAAGCTATTACCCTTGTTTTGGCCTGATAAACTTTCTTCAGGGCAAATAAAGGCTTCTTTCCTGAAATTCCAGGCAAGATTTTAAACTTAGTTACTGGCTTCTCTTTTAACTGCTTCTTCCATTGTTCAAGAACATTTGAATGGATTTAATCTTAGGTTTGTAGCACTGATTTAATTTCTTATTCACTTTTTTGGACATGGTTTTGCCACCCTGTTTGCAGAGAGGCTGGCTACCTTCTAAAGCTTCTCTCCATCCCTGTGTATAGGTTGCGAAGAGACAGACATGCTTACCAAGAAAGCCCCTGTCACAAGTGTCCTTGAAGATGGCTTAGCAAGAAGAAGAAGAGAAGGTGTAAAAGAGGATACAAAAGTGTAGCTGTATAATTAAGAAGCCATATAGGAGATTAGAAACTGATTGGAAAAGTCAAGGGAGAATACAGAGAAGTACAGTTTGGGTAAAACATATTGTCCAGCTATTTCCCTCCCTATTTGCATTCAAGAAACAAAGACCCAGAGAAAATACTATGTCCTTGATGAGCTATTACACTAGCCTGGGTTACCTAGGAATAGGTAATAACTTTCCTCTAACACTTGGGGAGAACTAGGTTTCAGTGTGTGATAGCATGTATATGTATGCATGAGTGTATATATATTCATACAGATTCCTATATTAGTGTATATGTTAGTGAAGCATAACACAAGCTGTACTACTGGTGTAGTATTTCTGTATTATTGTGTATATGCATGCAAAAGACACATACTAACATAAATATATAATATAACATGTAACATGTCTTTACATACATGTAAAGAATTAGGCACATTTTTGCCTTTGAAAGTATAGCTAGCAACAGAGTTAGTTTGAATAGCCAGGTATCAGAATGGCTGAGTACATCACCTGTCCAAAAATCTAGTCCAATTAAAATTTTGTGTATGATCTGCCTCTGGTACACCAGCAGCTTGTTGCTGAAACAGAAGTGACTAAATCTTAATGTAGAAGGGGAAGAGAGAAAGGAACAGCCTTCAACAGTTCCTTTTCCCCAAGTGCTAGACAGTCCTTGCAGTACCAATTTAGAGATCTCCATTTGCTCTAACTGATTTCTCAGTCTGAAGATTAAAATTTTTACTGCTCATTATTTGGAATTTAGGAATTATAGACCTATCCAGGAGACTATATATACAAGATTCCTGCTATTTAAAGTAGAAGTTCAATAATTCTTCTTTATATTTAATTTTCAAGATTGGTAGTTAGACTTATCCTTCTGTAGCCAGCTGAATATCCTAGAACAGTTTTTAGTTAAATTATTTCTGACAAGCATTTAAAAACTAATTTAAATAATTAAATTGCTTTGAATAAGCAATGGGCTGCAGATTGAGAAGGTCTTTCTAGGGAAAGTATTCTACAAGCTTCCCTGCCACACTTTCTACATACGAATTCACACAGAAGTGTAAATATAGGAATTTCTGACCCCTCCCTCAAAAAAAGTTGAAAAGTAGAACTTTCACCTTTCTCAAGGTCTCTCATTTCTGCTAGGAAAGTGCTTAACCTACTAAGCACTTTTTCTCCAGCTTGCTAGCCACTACCCTGCCTCCTTGAACTCCTTGAATTGCTTCTCAGAAATCAGTGATAAAAGCAAGAAAACTGTGCAGAGGAATACATTGGGATCTGTGCAGGACAGGCTATAGGACCTGAAAAAAGAAAAGGTGGAATTTCACACTGCTCCCTGCAATCAGGCAGTGGTACCACATGGAGCTGATCACAAAAAATTAACATGAGACTTGAGCGTGGAATGGGCAGGGTGTTGGTTGAATTTTGAGGGGAATAGGGCTGAATTATTAAGCACTTGTGCTTAATAACTATTCACTTGTAGAGAAAAAGGTAATGGATTCTCCCTTCTTCTGGGGAGAATTTTTTAGCAAACTATGGTGATTGTGTTGGCTGGAGGGAGGACTTTACAGAACCAATGAATTACTAAATGTTCCCCACTCCCTGCATGACAGGCTGAAAGACCCAAACACAACCTTGACAGCAAAAAAGTTGACAAAATAACAAAGGAGTCTTTGCCACTAAATACATACATAGATAAACAAACAGGATTTTCACATAAAGTTATTTCTTTCATTCAGTTTGGAGCTGTGCGGGTCTTTAGTTCGCTACTGGGGTTTGTACAAGTGTGTGGGCAATATTTCATGGACCTGAAGGACACAGAAAAGTAATTTGGATAATACATTTGAAGCTTTCAGAGACATGAACATCTTCCCTGTTTCTCAGCTACTCTGTAATGTACAGCAGAAATAGGACACTCTTCTTTTTCAGTTTATACATGATGTGATTTATAACTGTAAAGCCAGAATTGCTGGTACAGAAGCTGTTAAGTTTTGGAGGAATAACACCCTTGGGTGCCATTAAAAAGAAATCTGTAATGTCATGGAATAATCAAACATCATGATGGAGCACAATGCAGTTGCTCTTTTTCAGAAGAAAACGCTTTCAACTGAGTTTCCAATGTGCCTTCCTTACACATCCTGCATGCTCTCTTGGGTCTCTGGTTCAATCCACATTCTCCAGTACAGTTCGGGTTGGGAGGGCTTGAACCTGGTGTGATTACTGTGACATGGTTAAACCAATTGGAGCACATGAATTTAGACAATTTGTCTTGTTTAAATAAAACTTAATTTCATTAAAGAAGCAGATGACCAGGATTTACAGGGAAATTTGGGAAGGTAGAGAAGGAAGATGGATAAGAATAGATTTAGTTGTAACTGTCAAACTTTGAAGACCTCATTTGCAAGTCATGTGCTGGTTCCGTACTTCAAATGCAAAGAAAGGATTTATTAATTTAGGATTTATTGGGATGATTTGTAAATCAATCATAGGAATTACATTTAGTAACAGGATTTATAAGCCTAGAGGAGGATTACAAAGTGTGATGCAGGATTAGTAAATCTATTGTATATATATAAATGTATTTCCAGATGTCTAAAGCTATTACATACAATAGTTAAATTATATTTTTAAATTAATGATGTCTAAATCAAAACTGACTAAAATACTTTTTTTTTAACCTAATTGCAACATAAGACAAGTTGGTACGAAATCTAAAAAAGGAATATAAATACATATAATTTGTAGAACAAAGTCAGTACAGCGTACATTTTAACAATTTAAATGTATGTAAAGAAGAAGAAGAGGAAAGGGATGTACTGAAATAGCGACTTTCCCTAACTAGATTTAATTTTTAGGAACCTGCCCAGATGGAACAAAGCAGCAGTCTAAAACAATCCTTTCAGTGATCATAGACATGATGGTGAGGGGAAGTCAAGAGAGTGTAACTGAATAGAATCAGGGAAGAGTGCTTGCATCACGTTGATTAAGTTGACTAGAACAGACAAATCCAGTGACAGGGCAGTGATTAGAAACAACAGGGAAGTTACACTACAAGTCTGAAAAAATCTTGCCATCCATAATAACTCTGGGATCTCTTCCCTTTTTTTTGTTCTCCTTAAATCTTAGGTCAAGGGAAGCCTGGCTTGGTGAGCCACTGGCAGAGGGCCATTTAAGTCTAAGAGACTGATTCCATCTTTCAGATGGGCAAAACAACCTGTAATGATAGCATGAGTCATTTTAGATTTTTAGTAGTACAGCTTTCCAGAACAAAAATCTTATATAATGGAAAAAAAATAAAGCCTTCTGGTAACCTGCAATCATTCAGTAGAAGGCACCACAAAGAAGCAGACTTAAAATGCAAGAGAAAAACAACTGGCAGTGTTATCAGAACAATCTGAGGAACTTGACTCACACTGTGAACATGTTTGAAATTTTTCTTGGCTGGCACTCAGATTGCATTTGCCAACTTGTAGCAAGTTGCTCAGTTTTCCTCTGTGTTTGTAAACACCCTGCAGAATTCATTTTTATTCCATAAAAAAATCTATTTTTATTCTGTTTCTAGA
Organism: Corvus moneduloides; assembly: GCF_009650955.1. NCBI lineage: Eukaryota > Metazoa > Chordata > Aves > Passeriformes > Corvidae > Corvus > Corvus moneduloides. The sequence goes on from NC_045476.1 coordinate 87,524,160, forward strand.
TAACCACAGTATATGAGAAGGGAAGAAAAGTCAAAGCAAAACTCAGACAAAGTTCTTCAAAGGAAGAAAGCAAATGAGAAAGGGACCTCCATTATGAGAAAGCCTATTGGTGGAAAAGTCATAATTCTCTGTAACTAAAAGACAGAGATTGTTTACTTAGGTTCCTACACAAAAATAAGTTTCATCAATTTTTTAGCATTAAAAATTCTAGTCAGGTGTTCAGCTTCATCCATATTCCTTTAATAATTCAATAAAAGCATCTCAGGAATAAGGAAAGTTTCCTTTTTATTAACGGTGAATTTTACACCAGTTCTAATTTTTTCTTAATTACTTAATTGCTTCTTCTGCAAATTCATTCAATGGTCACACAGTAAACAGAGGAGGAGCTTCTCCTTTACATCACTGACAAAGTTTAATATTCGAGAAAAGTTAGGACTTGATTCTGAGGTGCCAAAATGAACTTGCAGAGTGGAAGCTAAGGAAAAAATGTTATTCCTTACTAAGGAAAGCAGTTCTGACTCCAGATAATTGAAACGGAAGACTGAGAATGCCAATTTATTCCATCTTTAAAACACAAATGCATGAGAAAAAAATGTAAGTGAAGCGAAAAGAATGAAGCAGCAAAAATTGCTTGAAGCTGAAAGCCAAGTCAGGATAGCATTTATGCATAAACACAGATGAAAAGTTAGAGTTGTGATACCTGACAGGTATTTACCTTCCCTCATTTTCCCTCAAAGTTCTTTCTGCAGTGCAGTTGTGTTTAAGAAATACCATGTTATCACCTCCCAGTCATCTACAATGTTAAATCCTGCTTCATACTGCCTTTTGAAAAAAAACCAGCCTGTGGCTTCAACATTTTCTAGTAGTACAAAGTACCTTAAATTGTTTCCATCACATGCACATGTAGGAACTGCAAATTACCAGGAGGACCATTAGCTAACAACTCCCCACTGGTACCATCTCTTAAGCTGTCCCATTCTCATCTTCTTGTGCATTTGTTACATGCTACTTCATCCTCTACAAAAGGCATCTGAAGAGTGTTTCTTGCTTGCATCTTCTTTTAGTAGGACTGTGGAATTATCTACAGAATAGACTGTAGATAATCATATAATTATCTAGACTGGAAGGGAGCCCCAGAGGGCATCACATTCAACTCACTGCTCAAAGTAAGTCTCATTAGATCATGTTGCTCAGGGCTGTGTCTAGTCAAGTCTTGAACAATCCAAGGACAGTTTCTGGACAACCTGTTCCTTCATTTTACCCCACCTTGTGGAAAACAAAATCCTTTTATCTAATCAGATTTTCCATGTTCAAACTTGTTCCTCGTTCATCCTGACTTGTCACTCTCTGAGAAGAGTCTGGCTTAGTTTTCTCTGTTTCCTCACAAGTAACCTTGAATAGCAATAAGCTCTCACCATAGCATTCTCTTCTCCAGACTGAAAAAACAATATTGTCTCAGTCTGTCCTTGTGCATCACGTGCCCCAAGGCCCTAAGAGCCTGGGTGGGAGGCACTGGATTTGCTTTATGATGTGAGTATCTTCCTTGTACCGGTGAGCCCAAAACTGGACAGGGAACTCATAATATAATTTGATAGGTGCTGAATACATTGGAGGGATCACTTCCTTGAAACTGCTGGCTACACTCTTACTAATACAGTTCAGGATGCAGCTGGTCTTTTTGCTGCAAGGGTACACTGCTGACTCATGCTCAATTTGTTGTCCAACATGGGTCCTTTTCTTCAGAGCTCCTTGCTAGTCAGTTCCCACCTTGTACTGTTGCATGGGATTATCCCACTCTAGATGTAAGACTTAATTTACTTTCACTGAACTTCATGACATTTCTATCAGGCCGTTCCTCCAGTCTGCCCAGGTGCCCATGTCCTGTAGCACTCTGATCACTTCCCACATTTGGCATAATTCACAAATTCACTGAGAGTCCCATCCTTCAGGCTTTAACAGAGACATTGAACAATGCTGATTCCAATATTGATCCCTGGTGACCTCTAGTTACTGACCTTCAGATGGACTAGGCAATGATCACAACTCTTTGAGACTTGCAGTCCTAGCTGATTTCCCACCCACCTTAAAAGCCAGTCCATGTCTTACCGGTGTGGTGACAAGGACACTATGGACACAGGACTGTGACAAGGACACAGGGTCAGAAGCTTTGTTAAATAAAGTCAAAGTATAAAACATTCACTACCATCCTTTTGCAAGTCTCACTAGGCATTTTATCATAAAAACCTATGAGATCGTTGAAGCATGGCTCGCCCTTTTTAAATTTCTGCTTACTGTTGCTAGTCACTCTCCTGTCCTTTACATATGTGGGAGTGGCTTCTAAGAGGACTTGCTCCAAAATCTTCCCAGGGGCTAATGTGAGGCTGATCACTTGCTAACTGAATCTCCCTTCTGGTCCATGCTTAAGATGGGTATGACACTTGCCTTTTTCCAGTCATTAAGAACTTCTCCCAGCTGTCATGACCATTAAGAGATGACAGAGAACACCCTTGCAGTGCCATCAGCCTTCCCCTTCAGCACTGGAGGAAGTATACCAGCTGGTTCCAAGGGTTGTTGAATTTCAAACTGGCTTAAGTGATTCCAGATTCTCCCTCTACTGTGAGTTCTGCTTCACTTTTATAGACTCTGCTAGTGGCCTCAGGGACCTGGGATGCCTGAGTAAATATGATAATTATTTCACTGGTAAATATTAGCAGTGAAAACTGAGGCAAAAAAACCATATTCCACATCCCTAGTCACTAAGTCCCCTGCTCCATTGAACAGTGGACCCATTTCCTGGCCTTTCTTTAAACCATCAATATATTTACAAAATCCTTACTTGTTTTTTTCACTTCTATCACTGTATTCAACTCCAGCTGACCTTTGGCTTTCTTAGCTAAATTACTTCACACAGGCAATACCTTTTTATTCCTCTAAGCAGACTGCTTCCACCTTCTGTGTATTTCTTTTTTGGGTCTAAGTCAGACAGAATTTTCATGTTCACCTACACTGGCCTTCTGCTGTGACTGCTCAGCTTTCTTTGTGTCGGAATGGACCATTCTTTCCCTCTAAGTAAGCTGTCACTGATGCCTTCCCAGACGAGTCTGTTGGAGCTCTCCTGGGCTCTTTGAACTCCAAGCAAGTTTCCTGGGGTATCTTGCCAAGCAGGTCCATGAAGAGTAGAACACCTGCTCTTTCAAGTCCAATGCTGGAATTCAGCTGTATGTCTTGCTTACATTTCTCAGGATCTTAAACTTCATAGTCTCACAGTCACTGCAGCCAAGGTTGTCCTTAACCTTAATACCTTAAACCAGTTTTTACTTCTTTGGGAATAAATAACTGGTCCAAAAGCATTTGAATTGGTTCACTTATCACTTACATCAAAAGCCATTTCCTGTACAATTTAGAAATCTCCTAGATCTCTTGTACCCTACTTTATTGCTCTTCCAGAAAATATATTGGCAGTTAAAGTGACACAAGAGCATAGTGACCTGTGATTCTGGGGCTTTCTCCACCTACTTTAAAAAGGAGTCTAAAGTTGCAGAATTGCAAGTGAAGCAGGAACCAGAACTCATAAACATCCAGCTTTCTTCATCTTGAGAGTGTACCTCCACTGCTTGTTTGACAAGGGCCTCAGACTGTTTCTCCTTTACTGCTTTGTACGGCTCATACTGCTGTCTCTGCCAATTTTCAGTGAAGACTCACTCAACCTCCTTTTCATTTTCCCTGATGACACACAACCTGTTCACCTCTTCCTTCAGCTCCTTCACCATGTGACTCAGTGCCTCAACCAAAGCACACCTCCCACATGAGAGGTCCCCAGGACCAGGCATTCCTCAGAGCTCCTCACCTGAACATGGATAACAGTCCCATGGAGCTCTGTCAGGAAAAAGTCTCCAAAGCATGAATGTCACTTGTACGAGTTGGTACCAAAGAATGTACCCTCAGCATGCTGAAACCATTATCGCACAGTTTTCAAGCAGCCTCACTGAGCCTTGAGTGTTTTTTTCTGTGTCCTTCTGCCCCCCTGCTGCGCCATGATATCTGCTATCCCTCTGGTGTGCTCAAAAACCTGGAAGAATAGCAATTGTTTCCTCTTCTCTGCTGCTCTGTATTCCATTTTGCCTTTGCTTCTCAGATAGTTGAACCTGGCAGCAAAAAGAAAACATATGCCAAGAGCACATGTTAGAAGAAGAGGATTTTAACACAGAAGAGAAATTAGAAAGGTGGTAATTAATAATTCATTACCACTTCTCAGTAATTCCAGCTAAGGTTTTTAACCTTGCACCTAAAAAATATACAATATATACCACACTAAGTGTTACAGATAATGTCACTATTTCAGCAGTTCCTATTTTTACGTGAAATTCCTTATGAACTTTTGTAGAACTGACCAATTCACCTAGCCATGTCATTGCTATGCTCAACTTTACATCTGTCAGCATAGCACTAGAAAACAGACTAAGGAAACAAAGTTCCAGACCTTAATTACTCACAATTGTATTTGTATTGATTTATTGAACACCTTGTTCACGAGCTCTCCTTGCAAGGATTATACTGTTTGTGATCTTTTTACCTTTTCCTGGCACTTGCAAATCAAACACACATTTGAAAGTCAAGGAAGCATGTTTACATTACTGCTGTAATTGACAAAGCACACCTGTTATCCTCTCAATGGATAAATTAAACCAAAGATAGACCTTGGAAATAAAGCTTGAAAGGGAAATGACAGTTATTTGAAGTAACATGGAACATGAAATGTTGGAATGAAAGCCTGAAAGCAAACAGCATGAAATGCAGCATATGAACACATGTCAAACTTACGCAGCTTTGTGCTTGAATTAGTTATTTAACTTTTTAAGTAGGTACTTCAAAGACAGTGGAAAGCTTTTTTGTGTGTGTGTCTTAGTTTTTACCTCCTGACAGTGACAGTTCTTTTATCCGAATTTTAAGGAAAAACAGTCCTGTGGAGCATCAGTAGTAAAATCATGAACAATAACGAAGGAAGTGAAACTACGAGGGTCTAGAGGAAAGAGCAAATGACCTAGGATGAGCACAATCATACCCATCTCTTCTTAACACATGCTTATCAAAGTTTCTTAAAAATTCCCAGTGACAGTCATTCCACCACTTTTCATGTCTAGAGAAATCCCATTTCATCCTGAAATTAAATGTCCATATTATTTTCTACATTTTCTTTATGGTGAAACTGGGGAACAGTTTATTTCTCTCTTGTCTGTGGCAACAAACATTCAAACACCATCATGATTTTCAGAAGCAGAAAAGAAATACACTAGAATTTCATTCTTAGGTCACTTTGTTGCCTTCTGAACTGCAACACAGAGCAGCTCATTCAATAGTACTTTTCTTGCTCAATTTATTTCTTTTAAATTCTTAGGGGACAAACCTTACCTGGTTGGTTAATTTTGTTTGCTTCATATTATCTTAGTAAAATATCTTTTAAAAATAGGCTGCTGGTTACTAGTCATGCTTTTGTACTCTGTGTTTTTACTGACTTTACTGGGTCTGGTTGGGACGGAGTTAATTTCATTCTTTCGCAGCCTGTATCGTTCTCTGTTTTGGATTTGTAACTAAACCAGTGTTGAAAACACAACAGTGTTTTGCCTGTTGCTGAGAAACATTTACACAGCAGCAAGGCTTCATCTTTTCCCCATTCTGTCCCCTTCATGAGTGGGATGGGGGTGTGCAAAAAACTGGGAGGGAAAATGGCTGGGACAGCTGACCCAAACTTACCAGAGGGATACTCCGTACCACATAATATCATGTTCAGCCATAACAGCAGGGACAAAGGAGGAGCAAGGGACTTCCAATGGGAAGTAATGAGAGAGTTCCTTATTTTGCTTTGCTTCCATGTGAGCTTTGTTTTTCTTATTAAGGTCTTTTTATCTTGATCCTCAAATTTTCTTGGTTTTGCTCTTCCAATTCTCTTTCGCATCCCACTGAGTAGGAAGTATGCCAACAACTGACTTGTTCAGATGCTAGCCAGGGTCAACCCACCACACTGGCTGTAAATATGAGAAGAGATACTGCCAATTGCAGGAATTTCTGTCTATGGTTTTATCCCATAGGTACTCTAGAATCTTAGCAACTTTTAATGGCATTTTATTATTTGTTTTTGTTCTTTCTTCTTTTCTCCCTACTTCAAGTGATATTATTTGGCACTTCAGGAGCAAAATAAGTCACCTAATCTACTTCATCTGGTGTGTTGGGTACTTCCATAGTAGCTTGTGAAACTGGGCAAATAATATGCACCTGACTAAAGCCATACAATTACTAATAATGATATGCATTGTGAAGACACTTCCCCCAAAGCAATCACCCCACTGACTCCTCAGCACGGCCATTCTGGCAGAGTCTAGGAGCCCATCTCCTTGGAGGCAGACTCTCCAAGGTCATTCACTAGGGCTCTCAATGCTGAAACTTCACTGAGTATATGCCTCTGCCCTGGGAGGGAGGCATATGGCCATTCAGTGAGTTATCAGCATATGCCCAGCATTTCAATTTCCCAGTTACGCTTTCATACCACCTTCCTCATGTGCTGTCCTTTATATTCATCCACACTGAGATTCAGCTGACATTCTGTTGCCTCTCAATTTCCCTCTGCAATTTTACAAGCAACCCTTACTTTTCATGTCCTGAAATACAGATTTTTAGCAGATTTTAGTATTTCACTGCTTGATCTCTTCATGGGTATCTGGGATTAAGCTAGCACAGTTCCCTGAAGAATCCCACTGCTGACCAGCCTCCATTCCGAGGGCTGAATACTTCATCTAATTTCCTTCCTAATACTTCGTCCCTACAAATACAAAAAATTTTTGGACATGTTAGTACTTTTACTCCTTCCTCCCATTTGTTTTTGTTTTAAAGGTTTATGAAAAATGTTGTCGATGTCTTTTTCTGGAAGTCCTTTGAATTAACACTCAAGAACTATCTGGATTATAAGCACCTAACATGGAATGTCCTACAGTTAGTACCGACATTACAGAAAGGGAAAGTAGACCAGGGTTTAAGACCAGCAGTAATAAGTACTTAAAAAATATCAATAATTAGGAACATACAGTTGGCTGCCTCCTGCTGTACAAACTTGCTCCTTAAGTACTAAGATTCACAGTCTAAACCTAGAGACCACAAAGACCATAAACTACTTGTCTCTCTCCATGCCTTAGGAGATTGGTACTTTATCAGCTCTCAGAAATGGATCTTTTTGAGAATTCAAAGTGACTGCCCCCACTCCAAATATTTTTCCATTTCTCAGGTACCAGCTGCACTCTCTCTCAGAAACAGTATCACTGATACATATCTAATTGGTACTTATAAATTCCAATTGGTTCTTCCAAATTTGTTTTTAAGATTTTTTTCCTCTGTTCATTGATCTGAAGAGGGATTTGTTTGCCTGTTTTTTTCTAGCTATGGCAGTGGGTGTAACAAAAGAAGTGTTACTGCCACTTGTAAACTTTGTCTTGTCTGTATCCTTACATTGTCATTGCAGCAGCAACACTACAATTAAAAAGAGGTTATTGGCTTAAATTTGTTCAGTCAGAAGAAAGTAGGGCCACCCTTGTTTCGCCTTCTTTAACTCAGAGATTACACAAAGGGTTATGCAATACAAAATTTTCTTTTTAACCTCATTAATTCTAGATAGCATTTTGTGAATAAATTCACTGTTTTATCTTTAATTTCCTTTATTTCTAGACAGATTTTTAGTCATGCAGTTAGGCTTACGCTGCTTTTTTCATAAAAAAAAAGAATAATGCATTAATAAATGTTTTTAAAAGTCATGTTTTGTATGCACCTTTAATTAAAAGTTTATTTTCTAACACATTTTATCAGTAAATACCAATATTTTACCATGTATTCCTTTGATATGTCAGTAGAATAAAAATGTAATAAGATTAAAATTTGGATAAAGACTGATTCTTTTTGCAAACCTAAAATTCTCTGTGAAACCAGTATGAGGTTTGGATAGTCAAGAACTATAGCAATGATCAGAATTCAGTGTTACCAGAGATATATTCTAGATTCTCTTAGTGTTTGCTGATACTAGTGAGAGTGTCACTGATGTGCCTTGAATTATGACCATTACTTTCAATATTGTAAATTTTCACTTCATTTAAAAAAGAAAGCGAAGTCACTCTAGCCATACCTTGCACTGTATTTCTCACATCTTCCACATATACAAAATGAGTATAGTATTCTCTTTTACCCCTGTACACAACACTAAGGTATGAGGTGGACTCTGAATTAAACATGGTAAGTTCTTGTGAGATTTTAAAATGTTTGATTTTCACATTTATTTTGCATTTATTTGGGTTTCAGTTTTATTTTGCAGTAAGATGTTTTCTTTAGAAATTTTTATTTCCTCTATGGAAGTTACTAAACAAGACTTAGATCCTCATTTGTATTTTAAAACATTCTTATAAGAGGTATAAATAATTTATTTTTTACCAGAAAAAATCACCAGCTACGTACAATTCAATACTTTATCTAGTTTCCCATTAACATGGTGTTCGTCAGAAATTAGCAGGAGGAATCTATCTCCAGAAGCTGCAGTAAAAGTATTGAATCTAATTACTACATATAGCACACTGCATGTCATCTTCTAGACAGCACACTCAGCTAACTCTTGGAGTAAAAGAGGCATGGCACAAAAACAGAATAGCTCATATCTTTGGTGCTTAACTCTTTATATATGCAAGTGTTTTTTTCATGGGAAGAAATGGGTGTGAACAGCATATGCTTTTAAGCATACATATTTTTAATTCTGGGACAAATTGCAATACAAATCAAGAAGTGCTTTGTTTCCAGAGTGTTGAAGACTCACAGCTGAAGCAGATTTTCAAAAAGCACAGCAAAGCTTTCAGACAATTAAATACCATCATTTTTTCTTATACTTGGTGCCCACTAAGACCATCATGGCAGATTTTTCTAAGTAACTCAGCAGATGAGGTACTTGTCTATTCTGAAATCTGGCCATTTGTTTGGATATGTAAATAAAACCCCAACCATTGAAAAACTCTGCCCCTTCACATATGCAAGTTCTTCTCTTGGGGTTCACCACTAAACTAGGCCGGGCTTTGAACTCTACTGTAGTGAAACAGAATCTAACTTTGTTCTGAATTCAGGGAATTCAGTTCCAGCACTTGAGAGTTAACATCAGATTTTCATTCTATTCACAGAGACAGGACTAATCTTTTCCAGTTTCCCTGTCCTCTGAGCCATCAAGAGACATTAATTTTAGCTGACATTGGATTCCTATTCATTTCTCTCATTCTAGGAGAGTGTTAAGACATTAGTGACAATGAAGAATTACTTGTCTGCACAGCATGCTGTGTATTGCAGCATTCACTACATGCAAGAAACTTTGAGGAGTGACAATGATGGCTTGATGTGCACAAGACTTCAAAATTATTGATGTCACATGAAGAATATCAGGTTTTATATCAAGTTTTAATTGTCATTCATCTTGTTACCAAATTTGTCATGTTCTTGAACAGACTTAAGAACAATGTATTTGTCATATTAACTCATACTTCTATTGATACTTACAAAATTATTTCACAAACATAAAACCATTCAAGCAAGGCTGATAATTTTTAAATGCTACCTATATATTATTAATGCTTGCACTAAATCTGCAGCAACAGATCTTACATTTTGTCTTCCATACTTAAACACTACACATAGAACCATAAAATCATAACTATTCCTTTTTTAAAAAACACAATACAAAAAGATATGATCAGAAAGCCATAAATGGAATTCAACATTTTCAGTCTTCTTTATGATTACTATGTGTTTTCCTTATATTTCTGCTTGTTTGAGGGTTTTGTAAGGTGAGAAGTCTTGAAATATTGATACAGTTATAATTACAAACATTTAATAATCTAACAGGATGTAAGATAAAAGCCACTCGAAGCTCTTTATAGCCTGAGGGACTATGTTGATTCCTTTCTGCACTCATTTCTTAAAGTATTAAAAATGTGTTATTGAGAGTGCTCTGATAACTGCTCAGATGTCTATTTATTCAACCCTGCAATTGTTTATGTTAGAATTATGGACTTGGTTTTCTATTCAGACAGTTATTTAGTTTGCTTGCTTCCTGAGTCTTGAAGCTATTTCAGTTCAAATTATATTAGAGCATCACATACAAAAGAATTCTTTGTTCACAGCCTATCCAACAAAATAGAGAGGGCTTCAGAGGCATCTATAGCTCCAGGGCCCAGTAAATTAGGTCTTGACTAGAAAAATAAAAGTAATAAAAATTGCCATATATAAGAGGGTGGATTGGATGTGCTGTCTTCCACTAAGAAAAAGGAAACTGCATTCTCTTATAAATTGAAAGTGTGTTTATTTTACAAACGTTTACAAAAAAACACATACTCTTAGAAAACAGGATCTACTCTAAGATAAAAAAGCACTCTGGTTTATATCCTATCTGTGGCCCAGATGACATTTTTCTATGACGAAAAAGAAAGAAGGAAATCAGATGAGAAATCTCTACGGAATTTACATTATCTTGGCAACTATCCATTTTTACACCAGCTAGGAAAACTGTGGAGGTGCATGGCTCCAAAGCACCTAAATTTTGCCACACCCTTATTGTTGTACAACATTACAGTCTGAAACTGGGAATTATTTGCAGAAGCTCTTCCAAAATAGAATGTTTTTCTTCTCTTCTTTCTCTGCTACTGCCCTTTTTCAAAAGGTTGAAAATCAATTTACAGGGTATTCTTCTACTGAAGCAGCCACTGAAAGATATTTTGGGAAGGCCGAGACATGAAAACTCTGGTATCATCAAAATATTGCCTTTTTGCCCTTACCCTTTTAATGATCGTATTCTGAAGCAGATATCCATTTAAATACTATTCACAGAGAAGAACCCATTTGTTTTGTTTCCTGTAGATATCTTATTAGCTATGTCATTTTCCTTCACATTTATGTTTACATAGCTGAAGCATAGAAACAGGTAGAAAGTGATACAATTAGCTTTATGTACAATTTTGATAGTTTTGCATTGAACATTATTCTTCTCTACTAATACGAGCTGTAGAAGGAGGATTATCATTAATTAGATTGATTAACTTTTAATATTATAGTGAGACGGAATGTGGGTTTATTCATGTCTAGGTAAGGCCATTTGCAAAGTCTTCCACATTGTTTTAGAAAAATCTTATTCTATGTTGCATTTTCCATTTTTTCAGTATTCACCCACATGAAGATTGTACATACCCTATCCTTTAGTCCTAGTTAATAATATTTCAATTTCTACTTTCTTCCTTCACATTTCCCAGGGATGAGGATCCAATTTTAGTGTTATTTCAGAGCTCATTACAAGGACATTTTGTTTTGATCCTTTTGAAGTTCTTTAAAAGATCAGGTCCCTCCATACCATTTGTATATTTAAAAAAAACCCCCAACAAATAGCCAAATGAAACAAAACAACATAACAACAGCAACAAAAACAACAACAAGAGCAGGAAGAACTATTTCTTACTGGAAACACTGAAAAATAATAGTGTATTTTAAATATGACAAGTACTAGTTTTGATTCATCTGTATTATAACCATGCATCTTTAAACCATTATATATTACTTAGTTAAAATTTTATATACCTGTTGAATTCATTAATGTAGTAAGCTAAAAGCTCATTCTTTAATGCTTCATAGGGTGTTACTTTGGACCAGGAGGGAATTGTTTCTAATTTAAGAACCTTTGTCAGAAGCTATCAATCAGAATTATAGATAGCTTTTCATTACAGCAATGAGATATTGATTTTTTTTCCTATAATGACATGGGCAAATGCCTTTTTTCTTAAAAATGGTAGTCTTTTGTTTGTTTGTTTTTTTCAATATTCAGCTAAAGAAGGATATTCACAACCCAATCTTTTAAACTATCAGTCGTGACAATGGTATGAAGCAATGACAGAATAGGGAAATAATAGATTGGTAAGGGGATAGATAAATCAGTCACGTTTCAGGGTTTACTATAAGGTGTTTAAGAGCCAACCAAAGAAATGTTTATGCTGTTTAACTTTGGGAGTTACAGAATGATGACCTGTGTGGCATCGCTGAGCTTTCAGGCAGCAGCAGCCTGCTAGACAGAGTCCAACGGTTACAACAACGACCCTGATCTCGGAGGTGTGGGGGCTGTAGCACACCACCTATATTTCAAAAAGGGGAAATAAAAATGAAACTATGAGACTATTTAGCCTGGTTTAAACCTTGAAAGATTTTAGCACTAATAAATAATTGGGGCATGCATCAGTAAAAGACAAGAGTGTAACAAATATCAGGCACGAATTTGCTGAGACTCCATGTCCTTCTGAGCCAGAATAGAGGCTTATTGAATGGAAGAAGTGGCAAATATGATACAACATCATTTCAGTAATATTTTGATGGCACCATATGGCTTGAAATTCCTACAACCAACTAGAAAAATACATTTTAGAAGACTTTTATGAAATATTAGTAACAAAAATTGCAAATTAATTATCAAACATCCATCGCAGCACTGAAAATATGCCAAAGCTAAATGTAGTAGGAGTTATGAATACTCGGAAGATCCAAATTGGACAGGAGACTGAAATCCAGAAAGAAAAATTCACAGGTCAGGATCTGATCTACTGGGTAAGGTCAAGAAAGGCGAGTTCTTCATTGGATCCAATGAATGGTGTCCATCTCCTTCCAAATGAAAGAATTAGCTTAATCTCCATCATGTTTGGCTTGGCACAATATTTCTTGCAAACTTATAAACCTCAGAGGAAAAAAAGAAAAAGTAGAAGTCATTGCAGATCAACAACTTGATAGCTTTAGAACATTATCTCTACCTTTCAATTGAGTCCTTTGCAAAAAAAAATTGAAATTAATATTAACTGAGATTTAATATACTGCTTACTAAGGTTAGTTCATTTAAAGAAGTAAAAAAAAATTAGCTTTTTACATTTCTAGCCCTGGGCAAACTGCAACTCCTCTTCTGCGATGAGAAAAATAATATATAAAGGCCTCTTAAAATAACTGCTTTTGTGCAGAAGTTTTGTTTGTACGTATGAATAATGGCTTCTCAGGCCTGAGAAGGCAATTTCAAAGTGAGTGTAGACTACCAGGAAACAGAAAATGTCTTTCGGTCTTTTAGCCAAGATACAGCATGAAAGAATCACAGATCTTTTTTTGGCAATGTAACATTTCCTGCTTCTGAGAGTCAGGCACTTTACAGTGGTGTATGGTAGGAGAACACAAGACCACAGACAAAGCCAGAAACTAGGCAGGGTCCAGCCTGATATAAGAAAAAAATTCAAAGACTGGAACAGGTTGCCCAGATCCTGTATGCAGCCTCCACTCTTGAATACCTTCAAAAGCATCTAGAAAATGGCAAGTATTCTGGTCTCATATCACAGCCAACCCTGCCTTAGCAGGGAATTGGACTAAAAACTTTCTGAGATTCTTTCCAATCTGAGTCATCCTATAAACACAGAACCAGCAGCTTTTCATATCATTAGCTAAGAGGGTCTTCCTCATGCCTCTCTCTGGTCTGTATTTCACTCGTAATAACCAAGTGTGGATTACAGTCTTACATTTGTAGTGAACTTCAAGTTTCCAACTTTTTACAGATTGTGAGGGGGAAATTCTAAGCACACACATACTATTTTGGACTTAAACCAGACTCACTAAGTGAAACACGTTGTACTCTGAATGTCACTTTTCTGTGTCCAATTTAGCGCCTGTTGATGCCTAAATTGTATGTGTTGGTCTGCTTCTTTCTAGCTCTCAAGGCATTGTGTAGCTGCATTACAGTCCACCACAGTGAGAATACCTTTTATTAAAAAAACAGGGAAGCCAATATGGTCTCTTCTGTATGGCCTTTCTCATTCCTAGCCATGTTTACTTTACTGCCCTCTCATTCTTTCCTTTCACTCACTGCTGCAAAGAAAAAAGTTTCTCTATCAGCAGAGAAAACAGACAATCTTTTAATATGTCTTCTTACGTTCTCAAAGTTTCTTTTGAACTAAATAGAATTTGGGGGGAGGGGTGGAGGGGGAAGATTTATATATATATTACATGTTTCCTGTCTGGGCAGAGGGAGAAATAGGTTCGATGGGAGAGCAAAATAATAAATGTTTCTTTCTTTTTGCTAGGACAGATCTTACTCATATGATGTCATAGGCAAATATCAGGGTTAAATTAAATAATATCTTAAACTTAATTTATATTAATACCTTAAAAATTAAGAGATGCTCTGGAGACTGTTATGAATGGGGTTCCATAGTTTCAGAGGTCTGTAGAGTCACCCTTAAAGCATCAAGAACAGAGAGCATACAGTAATATGAACTACATACAGTGACTGTAAGAATTTAATTTCTTATTTGTTTCTCTAATATTAGATGAAGGACAGTTCTGAGACCTCTTGCTTCTCTGGGCCTGCTTCTTCAAAATGTCAGTGATTTGAATTAAAAGGATTTAGAAAGAACAAGTTGCACCATTCTTTTTATTTGTGTTGAAAGTTTGATCAAACCTGCCAAAAAAATTAATCTTGTCATGGAGATATCTGGGTTGTGTATGTCCTAAACATAACCATTCAGAGCTGGACAATTCTATTCCTTAAACAAAACTGCCTGATCTGAACAGAGAGCAAATGCTTTAGCAAGGTATAATTGCCCAGTTTTTCTTTTTACTGTGATATCTTGCACTTAAACCTTGTTAGTAAACTATTAATTACAAGTAAATATTGGTAGTAGAAAAAAAAGGTAAATGAAATTTCAAATTCATCTCTGCTTAGTCTTCATAATTCACAAAGGCTTAGCCTCATTTTTAGAAAAATATGAATATTTGCTGACTGAATCTTTTCTTGAATATTTTGAGTTTTTTGGACGTTTTAGCAGACTCTTTTCTGTTACCAAATACTGTTTTCTTTCTTTTCCTGCAAAAATCTCATTTCTCAAAAGAAATAAATAATGTCTCTTTATCTATATCAACTATATTTACATAAGCTTTCCCTACATGTAGCTGTAGATGGTCCTAAAACATAAAAGACATAATGTACTTGAAAAGCATATTTCAAAAGATAGATAAAGCTAAATCGTCCTCTGGAATCTAAATGTTTGTACTGCATGTGCTGGGAGTCAAAAGCTAAGCTTTGATACCATCATAATGTGCAGGAAATCTTCACTATCCAATTTCTGGCCCTTGTGAAAATTTCTCACTCCTTTCTACAATTGCCAGTTTGGCACTACCGATTTCCAGTATGACTATGAATAAACCATATCTTACCTGCATTCTGGTGTCACTATTCTCTGAGCATCATGCTTAAAGCTTGACTCTTTATCCACAAGAAACTTTGTCATGGCTGCAGGATAAGTATACAGAGAGCACAGACACTTCTGAATATAAGGTTTGCTGACTTTTCCATTCTTTCATTATTACATATTTGGAAAAAACAGATAGTAAAAGATGGGTTGGTTTGTCATGTTTCTAAAGCTACATCAGAAGCATCTGAGAGTGATCTTCAGATTCATAATTAACATTTCTTTCACATATTCTTCAGGTTTTTTCTTTGGAGATTTAACCATTACGACAGCAGCTATTTCAACCCACCTTTTGGGCAGAGAGGAAACCTGTACAGAGGAATGCTTCTTATTTTGCTTCTGGCAGTATTTTGAAAAAAACGCTTGTGATTGGAGACCTGGATATTTCTTAGGAACTCACAGAATCCAAGCATCTAATTTTTCTTTTCCTAAAGACAGCTGATAGGTTTACATTTCAAGTTAAAGTGATGGCAGCTAAGTAACCCTGCAAGTAATTCCATAAAATATCTTCATATTTTCCATTATAGAATTTAAAAGATAAATAAAATGTAGTTCTGTCATTATTAAATGAGTTATTTAAAAACATTTAAATTTAAATAACAAATGAAGCGTTGGAAGCTTATTATGAAACAGAAAAATACCTCAGTACAAATTCAAGTAACAGATACTCCTCAGCTGGTCCCATGCTTATGTAAATATCTGTGAAATAAACATAAATAATGGTGAAAGCAATTGCAGATTATTTATATGACAAAACTGGGAGCTGAATAATTTTCCACACAAAATATATTTAACTGAAGACTCTTCAGGGTAATTGAAATGTATAATTAAAGTGATATATGGCAAGATAGTATTTGAAATGCCCAAACAAATATCTACTTGAACAAACCTTAACAATATACAACAGAGAATACATTAATATACCATGATCCTGTTCCTTATGGTTAAGATTCATTACCTATGTATTGCAAAAAGATTAAAAAACTCTGTTGCTTTAAAATATTGAAAAGTTCCTAACAATCCCTTTAGAGGAATCATATTTCTCTTGGTAAGAGAAATGATCTGCTCTGTGTAAATATTTGTAAAGATTTTTCATTACTTCCAAAAACATTATGGAAACCAACAACTTATATTTAATCACTTACAGCAATTTATTTATTAACACTTAATTGATGAGTTTTGCATTTAAATTATACAACCTACAGCAAAGCAACTGCTTTATAAACCTGAATTGACATGTGCGTTAAACAAAGCATCACTGAAATCAAATTTGAAGAGAAAATATTTCTTAGAAAGTTATATCCTTCTCTTGTTCTTCATGTGATGTTACCATATACTGTTCTCCCCTACATGTTTGACATACTGAAACAAATCTAATTCTGTTCTGTAAGCAAAATTGCAACATAATTTTTACTTCCAGTAAAAATTGTCTTTAAGAAGAGGTCAGAAAAATTTAGGAAAAAGCAATATATACTGTGGAAATACTCACAGCTTTTTACCGGCTAAGCCCATAGTTCAACGCCTTAGAAAGCCTCGAGCAGCCTAGAGAGGTAGCACGGGCAATCCAGCATTTCAGCAGCTCTAAAAGCGGCAAATAGTAGCTGCAAAGCTTATACTACCAGCAGAAGCAAAGAGGGAGAAATATAGTCTTCAGTTGCCAATTCCTGCAATTAGAAGCTTTCAAACAGAGATAAACGCAGATGTTCGCAGCAGGGGTGCAAAGCCAAAGAGGGTGGGGAGAAGAGGGCGGAGAAGGGGAAAGGGGAGGACTGGGGGCAGACCCGGGGTGACTGGCCAATGAGACACTGCTAAAGAGTTTGAGTTACATTTGGTTTTGATGCTCTTAGATCAAAGGAGTTCAGAGAACATGGCAGAGGGAAGTCCTGGCTTGTTTTGGGGAAGGGGAAGGGAAGCTCAGAACAGGCAGCAACAATATACTATTTTGATAGTTTTGCTAGTGTCTATACTGTATATTGGCTTTGAGAGCGCTGCAAAAAAACTAAATGCTAAATTTCTTCTGACAGCACAAATATATTTTTTA
The DNA here is from genome assembly GCF_009650955.1 of Corvus moneduloides. NCBI lineage: Eukaryota > Metazoa > Chordata > Aves > Passeriformes > Corvidae > Corvus > Corvus moneduloides. The sequence goes on from NC_045476.1 coordinate 87,541,518, forward strand.
AAAATGCTTGCAATATTTAAAGCTTCCCTACAAAAAAATAGAATTTCTAAAACGATGTTTACTGTTATAAATATATCTTTACAGAGGCTTTATCAGTCTAATATATCTCAACAGGTAAAATTTCATAAGTTTTAAGAAAAACTAAAATCTAAAAGAAGCAGTAAAATGATCATGCAGTAAATTTAAATGGAAAGAAATTGCAAGTTAAAAATCCTCACATAATTTTATTTCTGCCCTTTCAGGTACATATTATAATTTTCCACGGTGTTATTGAACCGCCTCTGTGTAGTCAACTACATGGATACAAAGTTGATGGAAAAACTCATCATTCTGAGGAGGTGGTATTTTTTGCTGCTGTGTTGACCAAGTTATTTTTACCTTCCTCTGTATCATAATGTGTCATCCATTTCCCAGGCTCATCAGAGCATATTCACCCAAAAAAAGTTATCTGCCATTCTATCGAAATGGGGATTGCTGATACACTTGATGGTTCCTGCCCTTCTTCTATTTTTGTGATCTTTTACACTAAAGATCTTAATTTCTAAGGTACTGAAGTGCTTTGTGATTCAGGGTATGTCAGTATGGTCCCTTCTAGATTAGATATTTATTAAATGGATGGCTGTAATCACAGCTGGGTATATTTGATGGGTCAGGAGGTCTTCTCGAGTGCTATAGTCCTAAAACTAAATGTGATTACATAAGGTGGGAAGTAGTAAAGATATTTAATTACTAAATCACATAGGCTATTATTTGTGAAGGCAGTGATGCATCATGAATAAGGCAAATGGAGCACATTGCTTTTATCCTCTCCTTTCAGTGAGCAAGGACACCTGCATCATTCCTCTGTTGGCTGTTTATCCTGTCAGTGGGGATTGTTCTCGTGAGCATTGTACAAATTAGATTCTTCCTTCTAAACAAGACAGGGTTCTAAAATGCATTGCCATGCTTGTTAAAACAGCTATTAGCCTCCTTCTTAAGCAATTTTTCTGAAACTCATTTTGATATTCTCTGTATTTTTATTGAAGAGATATCTTCTTCTGCTGATTATTTTTGTCATTCAGATTATCCCCATGTTTCTGGGACTGCAAGGTGATAGCTGCCTAGGTCTTGACCTACCTAGTTGAATGGGCATAGTAAACTACTGGACAAGAGAAACTCCTGGATGTGATGAGATGGGTGTATGGGAATCTAACAACAGTAGCAGAAATGCCATGAGAGTATGGCTGGATTTCATTGACGGCTCAGGAGCAGGTATGCAAGAAACAAACTTTACAGGAGGTGAGAAGGGCCTTTTGGAAAGGGAATCTTGCAAGGCCCAAGATACTGAGAAAATCATATCAGCAATAGCACATGACTGCAAACACCTGCCTAACAGTAGCAGAATTACTATATTAACAGTATCATTATTAGAAGATAATTATAACAGAATTATTGTTATAACAGTACCAGATTAGAGTACAGATGTGCCAGAACATGTGTGAAAAGTAATTAGGGACATACTGTTTATTTGGTAGGGAACAGTAGTAAAAAGGAAAAAACCCAAGAGAGAAAAAAGGTAAAAGAATGCAGCAGGCAAGGATGGGTTGGGGCTATCTAGGTGGAGCAGTCAGTGGTCCTGGTGCTTGATTACCACCCCTGGGCAGCACAGCAAAACAGAACTGTTATTCTGCCTACAAATAATGTGGAAAACCTGCTTCTACTCTTAGCTGGACTAAGGACATCCAGACACCTTCATTTGCTTATTGGAGAATGTCTAGACAGTCCTCTTACTGTCACCTTTTCATTACCCTTTCTGGGTCTCATGACACCACCACCTTCCACACAGCTACCCAGCACACTTCTAGTCTGGGTGACTGACATGTAACTAAAAGCCCAGAACAGATATGTACTTGAGACTGTTTCAAATGGATGCATTGTTGTAGGTAAAATTGGATTAACACTGCATCAGCCCCTAGAAAGCTGAGAACAGGTGAACAGGAAAATTACACAAAATTATACATAAAAACCAGTCTTCTAGTTCTATTCTGATACTTTGCAGTCCAACAACAGTGAACAATGAAAACTTTTCAGACTACACAGAGTAACTTTGGAAACCTTCAGCTACTTCACTGATTTTCAGACTGTTTGGTCTACAATGATACACTGGAGAGTCATGGAGTCATATAATAAACTGAGTCGGAAGAGACCCACCAGGATCATTGATTCCAACTCCTAGCCCTGCATGGGACTGTCCCCAAGAATCACACCATGTGCCCAACTGTACTGTCTAAACCCTTGTCGAACTCTGTCAGGATTTGTGTTTTGACCACTTCCCTAGGAAGCCTGTTCCAGTGCCTGACCACCCTCTGGCTGAAGAACCTTTTCCTTATAGCCGACCTAAACTTCCCCTGACACAAATTCAGGCCATTCCCTCAGGTCCTGTCACTGGGCACCACAGAGAAGAGATCGGTGCCTGCCCCTCCTCTCCCCATCATGAAGAAGTTACAGACTGCAGTGAGGTCTCCCCTCAGTCTCCTCTTCTCAAGGCTGAACAGAAAAAGTGATCTCAGCCGCTCCTCATGCAGCTTCCTCTCAAAGCCCTTCACCATCTTTGTTACCCTCCTCTGGATTCTCTCTAACAGCTTAATGTCTTTCTTATATTGTGGCACCCAAAACTGCCTCCAGCACTCAAAGTGAGGCCACCCCAGTGCAGAGCAGAGCAGGACAATCCCCTCCCTTGCCCCGCTGGTGATGCTGTGCCTGATGCCCCCCAGGACAGGGTTGGCCCTCCTGGCTGCCAGGGCACTGCTGACTCATGGTCAACTTGCCATGGACAGGACCCCCAGTCAGTCTGTCCATACATCCAGTGTTGGCCTATCCCAGGTGCAGAATCCAATACTCTCCCTTGGTGAGCTTCACATGGTTGGTGATTGTCCAGCCCTCTCATTTGCCGAGGTCTCTCTGCAGGGCCTCGCTTCCTTAGAGGGAGTCAACAGCTCCTTCCGGATTTGTATCATTTGCCAACTTGCTTAGTATCCCTTCCAGTCCTGCATCCAAGATGTTTATGAAGCTGTTGAACAGCACAGAGCTGAGGGTGGAGCCCCGAGGAACCCCACTAGTGAGAGGTCACCAGTCTGATGTCACCCCATTCACTATAACCCTTTGTTATATGTTTATCCAGCTGTGTGCTAGACATTTTGTTCAGCATCACTTTAAGATTGCTCTGCTTTTATATTCTTTGCCAGGCATCCTCTACAGCCCAAAAAAAGGCCAGTAAGTCAGGTTGCCTTTGGTGTGGTTCTGAACAGCTAGTAGTAGATGCAAGGGAAGCTCTGTCAGGACATTTTCATTGATGCCTTACTTTCAGGAAGGCTCCTTGGAAGCACTGGTCAATTTTACAGTCGTCTGTGCATATCCACGGATTTGAAGATGAACTCTAATATTTCATATTCTGTGCATTCTCCTCCTCTTCTGCCTAATGAAGGAACTAAGAGGAAACATTATGAAGCATTTCTCCCTTGATAGTCTGCTAAATGTTCTCCCAAAGGTCAGGCTGGTCTGCACAACTAGAGAAGATGTATGATATCACCAAAAAAGGCATTTCAGACAGGAAAAATGCATTAAAATAGCTTAACCAGAAATCTGAAGATGGAGTTAAAACAAACAAGTAGTCTTATGGAAGTGTGTTGAAAATAAAAGCTTACAAATTCTAAAATGTATAAAAGTTTCAGTCCTAGAAAGTACAATATAGGCAAACACTAATAAAAAAATCTGTCTCACTTGGCCATTAATGAAAGAAAACATAAAGGTAAATTAGATTTTTGTGTGTGTTTCTCCATCAAAATGGCCAAATGCATCTTGGCTTCTTTTAATTTGACTACTTTGAAACCACTGTAAATAGCACAGTTAGACATAAGCAGGACTAACGTAGCCAATGCCTAGCCTGAGGCCAGTGGATTATGGCCGTCCTTCTCCAGGGCCAGATGTCAAAACAACAAAACCTTTTGTGAACAGGTGAAGGTAAAATGCAATAATCTGTTCTCAGGATTGAAACATCAGGGACAGGGACATGACATGATTTCTGAAATGATAAATATTTTTACTTAAAAATAATACCATGGCTTTCAGTGTTGACGCTAAGTACCTTTTTCACAGAGTCCATTATGATTGCCTGCATAGGGAATGAATACATTCAATTTTCAACAGCATCATTCAGTCTCACGGTGATCTGGATAGCACACTACCAATTAATTAAGTTCAGAAATAAGGTGTAATTAATTCTCTGAGCAATTATTTGATTTCTGTCCAAGCAAGCTGATTCCAGCTAAAAATGTGCAGGTTTTTCTGTGGTTAGCTGTGCTTCAAAGAAAGACTATTTAAATATAACCTGCATGTTTTTTCTTCTCCCATCTCCCATGTACTAAGAGTTTAAATAATTTAAATATAATTGGATTTATCATCACAGAACACATCCAATAGAATGTGCATAGAGAGACAGCATAAATGATGCACATAATACACAGGCAATTCTGTCAAATATTGATTGATGCCTTTGCTGCATATGTTGGAGAAGGCCATGACAGAGATTCAGCTAATGTGAGAAAATATTTATTTGCACCTATTCCTTTACATTTAGTTTTTCACCCCTACACATTTACTTAAGATTTATCATAAGAAGTTTAGAAAATAGTTGACTTTCCTATGCATCTGGTATATTTTAACAGGGTTTCGTTGGAACAGCATCAAATAAAAAAGCAAAACTTACTGAAACCAATTGTGCTACTCCCACCATATGCAAAAGTTAAAACATTTACAAATGCTTTCTAACTCCATGACCAAGAGATGTGCATATATTTTCTGTGTTGTTGCCTGAACCACAATGCAATCATTCACAGCAGTGATCAATCTGCTTCAACACTTCCTCATGTTTCTAGGATCTTATGGCTCTTATCATAAGAATTCTTTTTATAATGAAATAAAATGTAAATCAAATAGGAAAGGCAAAATGCAAATTCTGTATCTTTCCTTTGTAAATACTTTCTTTTCTTGGAATACAGTGGCAAAATACCCACATATCAATCCTTAGAGCTAGATAAAATCTTCAGCTGTGCTTATAATATTTTGATTGGTTTCATTTGACTTCTAGCAGAGAAATGGATTTCCTTTTTAATTTTTTTGCTTAGCTTTTTTTTTAAGGAACATATTTATGTCGTCTTTTCAAAGGAAAAAATTATGTCAGACACTCTTCCAGGACTGATGTGCCAACTCTTCTTCTTCTGCTGCTGGAGAACTAAATATATATGTGTGTAAATCTGTTTTTTCAAGTGTTCTTTGGCTGTCTTGATTAACAAACTGTAAAATACAGTTTTGTCTTCTTTCTCTGCATCCATTTCTAACTGTTATCTCATTTACCAGTCTTAAAAAAAAAAAAAATACAAGGAGAAGACATTCTATTAGCAGAATTAACAAAGACTATAACAAAAACATTCTCCTGCATGGAAGCTGATGGTGTAAACTGGCAGGGTATAAATTTAGAGAGTGTGTTACTTTGTTTCTCACTAAAGTGAACATAAGACAGCATTCAACTGGCATAATTTTCACTAGGGATTGTTGCAGTAGAGGTGTAGTATTTCAAGATATTTCATTTATTGCTGATTTTTTTTTTTTGTACTTTCTAACAAGTAAATAGTTCCCAGATTTTCTAGGAAAACTTTAACAAGGGAATATTAGAAGATCTAGACAGTATTTTTTCTATCACATGAAAGAGTCAGAAAAAAGATCACTTCAGAAAAGAAAAGAGAAATCTAGATGATTCAACTTTGTCACAAAGCATGCTGCTGCCAATTAGCATTCCCATTCTTTTCCACTATTGTCAATAGATTTTTCAAACCTATTGTCATTAAGTTTTCAAAAGTATTAGACAAATAGAATAGCAATTTCTCCAAAATTTTCATAACTCATCTGTTCTAATCCCTTTAATTATTTTGTCATGTCTTTTCAATTCGCCATTTATTGATAGCAAGTTTTGTGATGATCTATGTCAGTCTTTTAGTTTCTACATTTTGCTTTCTTCTCTTTGAAAAATCACGTTAGTTCTGAGCATATATGTGTATGAAGCATAATGTTCAAACTGGTGACACTAGCTAACATCTCAGAACTCTCTAGTTCTGTCCTAAGAACCCTGAAACATCCTTCATTTTCCTCAGAAATAACACTCACATGAAGCAATCATGTAAAAAATAAGAAAGGAAAGGACAGCCAAGGAAACAATAGTTTCATTCAGAAATTAAATGCTAAACACTTTTAACAAAGCCTTTCTAATTTTTCAAAGTTGAGAAAATTCAGATTTTTTACTGGTTGCAAATACAACTAATGTAAAAAATACAGAAAAGTTGTAAGTTTATTGTTAGTTGCATCTTTATTCACAATTTTTCAGCTTGAACATCCACAGGCATTTTGAGGAAAGTGTCAGGTGCTTTTTATAGATGTTTTGGTTTAAAGCAAATAAAAACTTCTAGAATACAGTACAAGATTGGTAGTAGAAAGTCTATGAGTAAACATTGGATTTGTTGTTGATAAAAGGTCATAGAAATATGTATAAAGAGTGCATGGAGAGAGAAGAGCAACATGTGAGGAATCTTGATACAGAAAGATGAGGAATTGTACATAAAACTGTGAATGTAATTTCTTTGGCTGTATTCATGCTAAAATAAACTGTAAATGTAGTTCTGTTTTAAATGAGTTGAAAAGGGCAACTAGGAAAAAGGCTTGCATCATAATATTAGATAAAGAAACTGTGGCTTTGACAACTTCCTGCCATCTAAGCCACTAGCATGGAAAACTGATATGGCAAGACCTAATGAAGATCTAATGTAAATTTTAATATTTATAAAAGCTATATTAATATAATCACTTAACATTTGGGATGATTATTCTCATATAGGATCCTACTGGGATCCTGTGTGCCTCTGCCTTCAAATACAGCAATTACCCTTCTTTTTCCTTTGTAGTAATTTAACAGATGGGAAAACTGAATATTTGTTTGCATGTTATTAGCTGTGGATCATAGAACAGAAGTCCAATTTCAAGGAGGTAGATGTCAGGTAGCATTATCATTTAGAGGCCAAAAGATGCAGCAGTATAAAAAATGAGGATATTTATCAATGAGATGAAGAGTTTTGAGTCTGAATGTTGCTTAACTTCGTATATCAGATCTAATCTACTTTAGAGAGAAATTAATCATTCTTTGAAAGGTCCTGTCTCTTCCCATGAGATGTAAAGGTAGTCTAAAGCGCCATAAATACTTGGTGCTGAAGTAAAGGTCAGCAAGATGTATCCAATTCTAAATTAGTGAATGTAAGACACTGATTCTATGCTCTTTACTTGGCTTCATCTCATTTTAAGTTTCCAAAACGAACAGTGTTTGTATACCGCATTACAATGTTCTGATCATTATGGTTGCCATGGAAACTTAGTTCAAGTTTTATCAATATAAACTCAAATAATTGAATTGTGATTAAGCACAGTAGGAGAAAGAAGAGCTCACACCACATCCTTGTACTTCAAAACAAATTACAAGGTCATGAGTCCAGGCATGAAGGAACAAGATCTTCAGGGTAATTCCACTGCTCCCATCAAGGTGCATCTTAACAGGAATAAAGGCTACAGAGACAAGAGCTATGACTCTCAGCTGGTACGTTCTGTGAGTAAAGTACTGGGATAACTTCTTCTGCCTGCCATGCCTCATTGCAGGATAGAAACAAAACTTCTGGAGCCTTGCAATGGCACTGAAAGCAAAAAACAAAGCCAAGCGCAAGGTCCTACACCTGGGTCATGGCAATCCCAGGCACACCAACAGGTTGGAAGGAGAAATGATTGAAAGCAGTCCTGTGGAAAAGGCCTTAGGAATGATGGTTGATGAAAAACTCAACCTGAGCCGGCAGTGTGCACTCACAGCCCAGAAAGCCAACGGAATCTTGGGCTGCATCCAAACGAGCTTGGCCAGCAGGTCACAGAAGGTGCTTCTGCCCCTCTACTCCACTCTTGTGAGACCCCATCTGTAGCACTGCATCCAGTTCTGGTGTCCCCAACATAAGAAAGACGTGGAACTGTTGGAGCAACTCCAGAGGAGGGCCATGAAGTTGATAAGCGGATTAGACCACCTTCCCTAGGAAGATAGGTTGAAAAAGTTGGGGCTGTTCAGCCTTGTGAAGAGGAGATTGTGTGGACATCTCGTAGCAACTTTCCAGTATCTGAAGGAAGCCTCCAGGGAAGCTGGAGAGGGACTCTTCATTAGGAACTGTAGTGATAGGACAAGGGAGAATGGGTACAAACTGAAAGGGGAAATTTGGGTTAAGTATTAGGAAGATATTCTTTACTGTGATGATGTTGAGACGCTGGAACAGGTTGCCCAGGAAGGCTGTGAATGCCCCAGCCCTGGCAGTATTCAAAGCCAGGTTGGATAAGCCTTGAGCAACCTGGTCTGCTGGGAGGTCTCCCTTCCCATGGCAGGGGGGTTGGGTCTAGATGATCTTTAAGGTCCATTCCAACCCATTAGCACTCTGTTGCTATGAACTCCTAGATACAGCTGCAGAGTAATCCATTGTTTCACCTCACAGCTATCAGCCTTGCCCTTAAATGTAATGTTGATTTAATGTCATTTTCTGATAACTAATTTATATAATTAGCACTAATTATCAAATAACTATGTGCACAAATTCCAGTGTGGATAAAAAGGAAATGTTAAACATTTCTTAGCACCTTCTGTCTGTGGAAAGGCACAAATTTTCAAGCCAGCGCTAGAAGAACTCAGTGCAGTAATTAATGATTTAGAACAGAGTATAATCAGAAAAAAAAGTAAGTTCTCACATGATCAAAAGGTGTTTGAGCCTGCAGCAGCAGAATACATTGTAAAGGTTTTTAGGGCAGCTATGTAAAGACAAGACAGTATGCAGTATTGTCCATGAGAAAATAGAGTTAGCAAGGACAAAGCAATGCAAGGGTTAAAATTAACTGCTTGTGAAAACTGTGGGGTGCATACAATTGCTCAGGCACAGCTGTTCAGGGAAAGGAACTGGGTACCAGTTACACAGCTCAGCTGCAGTACAGTGTTCAGTTTTGGTCCTCTTAATTAGAAAGGGAAACAGCACATAAGGAGCAGGCTTAGTAAGAGCCAATGTGAATCAGCAGAAGCAGTGAAAAAGCGAAAAAGAAGTTTTTCTGAAATATGTCAGTTTATCTTAGAAAAGAATAAAAATGCCTTTTAGTACAAAAAACCCCAATGAATTCCAGAGAGAAAAAATGGCAGAAAACAGTAAATCCCTTTGCCATTTCTTTTAGGAGACAAAAAAGGGCAGCTAATCTGGTACTACTGTGTGTCATTCACTGAAAGACCTCATTGCCACAAAATATCACCAGGAGAAAGTTTTAAGTTGAAAGGGGAAGGGAATTTGATGCTTACATTCTTGGTGAATACTTCTGTAGTTAAATTCTACGCAGAACTTTAAAGTAGCAAAATTTGTAAACTGACACTTCTGAACAAAATCTCAAAGGTCCTTGTATCATGCCAGTTTTGCTAGATCCTTCCTTCTGGATTATTTCACACTGTCAAATATCAAACACGGATTTACCAGCCTATTGTTAGCATTATAGTTCATTAATAATGGTCTCCCAAACACTTCTCTGATTTCTTAACTCTTCTATTTCTATAATGATCTCAGATCACTACAGCCCCTTTTGTACCATAATTACATTGAAATTAGTCTGCAGCAAATGAAAGGAGAATTCCATGAGTTATAGTTGTTGATCAGGTTTCAGCATGGGAAAAAAAAAAAGCTAATTTATTTCAAAATAGGGGAAATGCTGATATAAATGACATGCTAGAACTATTGACCAACAGAAATTCTTTGTTAGAATCAAGAGGACAAAAGCAGGGAAGCAGATTATCGTTTTTTTTTTTTTTTTTTTAGAAAGGGGGAGTTTTTGTGGCTTGATATGGCTCTGTATTCTCTTTACCTCTCTGAAATAATTTGATGTGGCCAGCAAGCGCAGTAACAGGCTTTACAGATGATTTGAATGAAGATGCTAACTGGCCAGTTGTCAGACAGACTTCTTATACTGAAACTGTGATCTTTCACTCGAGGGACCACTAATGTGAACCTTCAAGTTCCATGCAATAGTTTATTTTCATGAAGCTTGTAGGAACTTAATAGCTTTGAGTCCTCAGCTGTGCTTTCAAATTTGGTTAAAATAGGATACCTTGTTTGAAAGTTGTTGGGTAGACTGACAGACTGACAGACAGATAAATGAGCATGAACAACATGATTGCATAAAACGTCTTTTTAGGAAACCAGGATAAAAATAAACTCCCTTTATTGTAACACTCAGTAGACTTTTGGAATTGCTAAGAAAGCTTCCGTGATTATAGTACTATACTTCTAAGGCTGTTTGAAGGTATATAATGGTTATAACTGTTATTCTTGTCTGACTATCTGTAAAATTGATGCATGCCACTCATTCCTAATAGCTGTTTAACAATTTTATTGCTGAATATGTGCTACCAACTGACGGTAGCCAGAAGAAACAAAAAGCAAGACAAAACAAAAATCTCAATATTTGTTTGGAGTTGTCTCCACTGAGGTCTGTGAACAATACCTATAATTCAGCTGGGAGTCTGATGAGTGATATACAAGCTGGGTAGTTCAATCCAAGAGAACTGAACTCCTTAGAATCATTTAGGTTGTAAAAGACCTTTAAGGTCATTGAGTCCAACTGTTAATCCAGCACTGCCAAGGCCACGACTAAGCTGTGTTCCCAAGCACCACATCTACACATATTTTAAGCACTTCCAGGGATGGCGACTCCACCACTTCCCTGGGCACCCTGTTCCAATTCTTGACAGCTCTTTTGGTGGAGAACTTTTTTTCTAATGTCCTGTTTAAACCTTCTCTGACACAACCTAAGGCTGTTTCCTCTTGTACAGTCACTTGTTAATTGGGAAAGGGGAACAACATCCACCTTTCAGGGAGCTGTAGGGAGCAAAAAGGTCCCCTTTGAGCCTTCTTTTCTCCAGGCTAAACAGTCCTGGTTCCCCCCACCACTCCACATAGGACTTGTTTTCTAGATCCTTCACCAGCCTTATTGCTCTTCACTTACAAGTGAATACTTGCAATTATTTTATGATGCTGCTTTTTGAGAATCAAGTGAATACTTCATTCTGAAGTACATCAGAAAAAGCTGAGGTCCTTTTGGTCATTTAATGGAACACAAAAAGCCATAAAAGTAAACTGTGCTCCTCAAATGAATATTTATTCAGATCATGAAATGGTTTACTTCAACCACTTAAAATTTTAAAATCATCTTTGCTGCATTCCAATTGTTATTTTCAGTAAACAGATAGGCACTTATCTAGCGGCAGAAGAATATTTGCCTGTAAAAATAACCCATTTTGATGAAATGATCAAGGTTATAATGTATGCAGCATTCAACAAAAGCAAGTTACCTTTCTGGAAATTTCCAGATACATGGTCTGATTAGATTATTTAGTATGTTAAAAAAAAGGCCAGTGACAACTCACTCAAATATGGATTTGCCTAGGGTTTGTTTTTGTCAGGGAGATGAAGTCCCTGCTGGAAGTTTGAAGAAAAGATGAGGTGATGAAGAGTCCATTGAAATTACAATCTGGGTACAATTCAGGTCAACATCACCACAGTTTAATATTAAATTAATGTTTTTGATTAAATGCTGAGTAATGATGTTCGAGTTCTGTATCTCATATTTTTCAGTAGCATAGCCATAATCTACAAAAGGGGTCCAATCTTGTTTTTCTTTACTCTTATGTTGACTTCTATTCTCATCAATAGAAGTCATACATACTTGAGTTTTTGACCTGTTTTGTCTTCTCTTGCAATTGTCAAGCACAGAACAGCTGAGCTGAGAGAACAGTAGTGGTGGAAAAAAGAAAATATTTTTGTTAATCAAGCTCTCCATTTAGTTAAAATAGAATTGGCCATTCTTACTTATTATCACTTATTATTCTCACTTTTTTGTAATTTTTTTTCATCTCTTTATTACAGGTGCATGTCCATTAGCTCAAAAGAATTTTTTTTTTATTTGCTGATGAAGAGTCCAGTATAGTGGCATGGCAACAGTACCCTAGAATAATGTGGGATTCAAACATTGTGCCCTTGTAAACTTGTGCTAGTCTAGTCTCTCTCATAACAAACAGAAAGTTGGAATACTGAACAAAGGGTTTTGACATCACTGGAGAAGGCTTATTGTACCATAATGAGCCTTTCTGGGCAAAATCTAAAAATAACGTTCTATAGATCTTTTGTCTAAATCCAGTCCTTAATATTCATCATTTCACTGGCTTTCTTGATTACAGAGTTATGACATGTATACCTGCATCTAACACTGTTCAGCTAGATTTTTGGATGAGTTTGCTACTAAGTGCAAATAAGAGGCAAGATGCCAAACTTGAGGTAGAGACAGTTTTCACTGTTGGACTGGGTGGAAGGGTTATGTGTCTTTTTCTGTATATCTATTTCATCTCTTACTCATGCATCCATTTTTTCCAATGGCACCTCAGTGTTTTGTTTCCCTTAAAAGACCTCAGATGAGAGATTTTCTTTTTGATGAAGGGCTATTCAGAGCTTAGTGTTTCATATCTCAAACTATTCCATACTGAAAATATATACCCTTTCCATCACATACCAGAAAGAAGACAATAAAACTGCCACAGCAGAATAGACTGCAAGGTAAGTAACTGTTTTCTAGTTCTTAAAGACAACTTGTAAAAAGAAAATGGGCAGTTTTTTATAATCATATTTGAAAGAATTGATGTATTTATCTTGAAACCTGGAAGAATTTTTATATCATCAGTAAGTTCTGACCTATTGATCTGCCTTCCATCTGGTGACACCACTTATACTCATGCAGAGCACAATCAATAGTATAGAAAAACCATATTTTCCCCATATTACAGTGATATTTTAAGTGACAGTAGAGTCAAGGGAGAAGGCTTCAATAATAATAATAAAAAAATTAAAATAAGAGATATAGTTTGGAGTTTAATAGCTTGCCCATATTGATTTTTATCAGGGTTATTTGCCATATTTTACCATCAGGAAGAGTTGTCATCTCTGCAAAAGCCATTTATTTTCCAATTAATTATTTCAACTTGGGTAAGCAAATAAGAATACCAAGGGATTATTATGTTTTTCTGAAAAATAAGCCAAACTTTCCTGCCCCAGCATTCTAGCAACTTTCTGCACCATTTCCTCTGGCTCTTTGGGATCCTTTAAGCTTAATGTTTTTCAAAAATGTGAAAGAATCCCAGTTCTTCCTCTAGTCTCAGCAGTGCAGACTATCATGCCACAAACAAAAGAGGTTTACAGAGGTCCTGCTAGGAGGAGGGAAGGCAAGAGCATGCTCTTGGCTTATGCTCCTGCAGAAATCATTTAGGGAAACATAGGCTTTCATTAACAGGCTTCAAACCCAGGAAGTATTGTTTCACAGAATCCGTCTCGTGGGATAAAGCTTACCTGAAAGAACTGCTCACGTAAATGAGATCTTGTTTATATCTTCACAGGCCTGACTGACTGTATCACTTCACTGTACACACCAGAAAATACAAAAGGCTAGATAAACTTTAAATTGCTGCTGCCAAATTCACACCCTTTTAACATTTTGGGGAGCAAGAGACCAGAGTGTGATAGAAATCAAGGCAGAAAATGTTAAATGGCCTTCAATATAAGGAAACTCAAGGAAATTGGTTTGGGCTATACGATTAGCAGCTTATCAAATCTATGTTAGAAAGCACTAAATAGTGAAGACAATTCTGAGGAGACAAGGGGAACTCTAACACTGTGAAGATTGAGTCCAAGGTGAAACCACTGTGTTAGGGGTCAGGCCACCTGCCACATGTTGAGAAATTAGTCTGGTGCCATGCTGCCCCAGATCTGTGGTGCTTGTCAGAGCTGCACTGCTGGGCCTCAATTATGTGAGAAGTAGCTGAGAGCTGTGGAACAGAAATCTTAGAATAGAACTTATTACTCACCTTTTTTACCTTTTTACATAAATTTGACTGTGTGTCACTGAGTGGTGTGGTTCTGTTCTCACATCTATCTGATTCAGATTCTCTCCAGGACAGCATAAGAACAAGAATAGCGCAGCTGACATTTTGGGTCATTGGTTTTACTGAATGCCATCTGAATGCCCGTGCTGTCTTCTCTGGGGTTTCCTGCATCAATAGGTGGCCAATATCAATGTTTCAGAAGAAGAGAGAAAGAAAAATAAAATATGATTCAAAGGAAAAAAAAAAGCTTTCTTTCCTCTTCTGTGAATTTCTATTTTTTTTAGCCTCTCCCATCAAAATCTTTGGTGTTGTTCCCCTGCAAAAGTAGCTGGCCTTGTGAACAAATATCAAGAAATAATAATAAGCATTGCCTGCATGAAATGCCTGTGGAGAAGACATGAATTTATCTTTCTTCTAATTATAACCCAGAGTACACATATGTTTTTTTAACCATTTGTTGAAAGAGTTTGCATCTCTCTGCTGGGGCACTGTGGCTTCACGCAACTCCAGAGAGGCTGTGCCTGTCAGTGCAATGCCCTGTCTCAGTCATCATTTTCTTTACTTTAAGAGCGAAGTCAAAGAAACTGCCAAGGAGTTAATCTAGCACAAAGTAGCTTGAGTCCCTCTGGGCTCTGAAGCAATCAGCAACAAGTAGTGAAATCCATACACACCAAAAAACCCCAAAAATCCAAAACAAAACCCCCCAAACAAACAAAAAAAGCCAAACCAAACAAAAAACCTTACCATTAAAGTCAGTGAGAAAAGAATTGTGATGCCTTTTCCTGGTCTTAAAATCAAGAGTCATACACGGTTAGAAGGGGAAAAGGGATTTTACCCTGGTATTTATTTTAAGGATCCTTAGGTGCGCCACGTCCAGGTCATACGCATCGAAATGCACCCCGCCAAATGCCCCTCCCCCAAAAGATCTGGTATAACATTATAGGTCTTACTAATTAGCATATCTATCAAAGATTCCCCAATGAGAGGCTCGAGTGAGCCCCCCTCCCCAAGGAACCTTCCCCTGGATGGTTCTATCTTGGTTTACAGAATGTGTTCTGGAGAGGACCTTGGGGTCTGGGGCACACTGATCCCTAGCTACAAAGCTTCTAAAATGTTTAGTCTCTTAGCTTGACAAACAAGTCCAAGAATGTAGGCAAAAAGCACTAAGAATACAGAAGTTGTAAAAGAAAATGTAAAAAATCTTCATGGCATCAATTGTAATAGTATAGCTTATATTGTTCTTACAGCCATCCTTTGGGAATTGTAAATTCCCTGTAAATTTCACAGAAACTTCAGCTGAAAGATTATTCATCTGAAAGCAGTGAATGAAGAAAAACACAGCTGTAAGGGTAAAAAAGAGAAGTGTTTGCTCTGCAACAGCAATTAATTTATTAACTCTTCAAGAGAAAGATAAGAGATGCTGTTAATTGTATTTTTGCACTCGTGCACTGCATAGCAAAAGTACGGGAGGTGTAGCAGCCAGAAGTTTTGGAGGGACTAAATTAGTAAGCACAAATAGTCCTGATGTAGTGGTAACCTGAGGTTTAAGCCACTGGGAATGTCTCCCATAAAATGGTGCGAAACTCCCCCTTCGTTCCAAGATTATTTGTTTCTGTTTGTTCTACTAGGATTTTGTAGACATTTTGTTATTAAAGAGGAGATGAATCAACATGGATAACTGCAAAAAAACCCAAAGAAACAAAAAAAACCCCAAACTAACCACAACCATAGCCTCCCTGCACATGCCCCTCCTCCCCCTCCCCCCCCCAAAAAAAAGCCAAACAAGTTTTGCCTCAACAAAAGTAAACTTCAGGTTTAGGGTAATTTTATGTGAAAGATAGATGAGAGGGAAGCTTTCTAGGGAATCTGTAGCACACAGAAATTAATCAAAGCATGAAAAGAGCATGCAGAGGAAAGGAGGCCACAACAGAGGTCTCCTTGTTTATATCCCTGCTTAACTTGGATAAGTTCAGGGAGATTTCTGAGCTGAACCATGGTTTTTACCTATAGAATCATTAAAGGGTACACTCAACTGTCAGCAGAAGTTATTGAAGTAATAGATAGAATTAAGAAGAAAAAGTCTGCAAGACTGATATTTCTCTTTAGGCTCTAGGGAGACTTCAAGATGAAACATGAAAATCGCAAACCTCTCTCTCAGATACAGTGTGGAGGCAGAGGACTGACACATGTGACATCAATTATTTCAGAAAGCTGCAGGGGAACCAAGGACTGACCTGTTGCTCAATGAATCCAGCAAGTTAATTAGTTGAAACTGCCTGAAAAATGGAATTAATGTGCATCTGAATAAATATGAACCATTATGGTTCATAAATATGAACAATTAGGGGAGAGCAATATGACTTTTGAAAATGAATAATGGTTTTCACGAAAATAAAGTTCTCTGAAGTAAGCAGCACACCTCCAGACTGGAGCAAGCAGGCTGATAAAGTGCACCTTGACCTTGAAAAGGTCTTGAACAAGGTCTTCTAACAAAGACTCTTTAAGGACATGAAGATGACTGTGGAGAAGGGACTCAAATGAATAAATAAATTCCATATTAAGAGATAGGAAACAAGTGGCAAAAATAGATTTCTCAGGGGAGGAAGATTATCAGAAGTATCCCTTAGTGACTTGCACTTGACTCCATAATTCTTAATTTAGTCTTTAATGATCTTGAAGAGATGCTGAGCAGTGAGATGCAAAAGTCTGTCAAAGTTAATAAGTTATTTGGTACAATATATATGAGCAGTGGCTGTGAAAAATGCAAAAGCACTTCCTAGTAGTGACTGACTAGGTGACAGAATTCTAGATGAATGTACAGGAGAAAGCAGAAGCCCACTTTATTACCTTTAGTGTGCTTTAATTAATCTTTTGATAAATGAAATGTAGAGAAGATAAATACAAAATTAAAGTCATCAACCCATTTCAGAAACAATATAGTAGCCTTAGAGAGCTCTCCAAAATACTGTTTCAGTTCAAAATTAGTATTTACAAATTACATCTTTGAGTCTGTGGATATTCTTCCCTTGATTTTCAGGTTTCAGACAGAATGGAAGAGAATGAAACATCTGACTTACATTTGTTAAATAAAATCTATCTATGAAAACTTCTGATATAATATTATGATTTAATTTTATTTTACAAGCAGATAACCCATTTGATATCTGTTTCCAGTGTAAAGATCCAGAAATAACATGTTAATTACCATTAAGTTACTGCAACTTTTAATGATCTTTGGCAATAAATATATTACAACTGTTTTATAAAACCAGGCCAACAGTTAGAGTATCTAATAAATATCATAAAGTAATGAATACATCATAAAGTAAAAATCTCCTAAAGCTAAACCTGAGAAGCATTTCTACTTTTTTCTTCCCCAGGGCACGTCATTCAATTTGAGCTCATAGAAACTGTTGTTCACGTATTTTTTTCTGTCTATTGTTTTGTTTTCCTGGGACTGATAGAAGAAATAGATTCTTTTTTTAGAGAAATTGTGAACTTCCTATTTTATTATATCCTTTCAATTTTGTCTGCATTATGTATGTGATTGCAGGTGTTTTTGCTGTTTCAGGTAGCAAAGTAGCTGTAGTATAAAGATCTTTTTGTGCTCTCTTGTTTCTTTTCTAAACTTACCTCTCTCTCTTCAGTGACACAACTAAAATTCAGACAATTCTTAATTAACTCCTCGTTCAGTTTTTTTAAGTGAAAGAATACATTGGTTCCTCATATGTAGCACTATACAGAAAGTACACAGTACTTTCACTTGGTTCAAAATGATGAGCACTAAAATCAGCAAGATTTATAGAATCATAGAATCATTTCGGTTGGAAAAGACCTTTAAGGTCATTGAGTCTAACCATATGTGAAGGAATCATTTGTGCAGCTCTTGAGAAAAAGAGTAAACAGATAAAAAACCTGAATTTTCCATTTAAAAAAAAAATTTTAAGTAATTTTAAGAAAAGTTAGCATGGCCACTGAATTCAGTCTTAAGTTCTTGACAATCTAAGTATAATTGATGATGCAATTAACTGCATCTCTTGAAGATGTTTGGGACCCTAACACTGTCTGACTCTCATGTCAGTATTCCAGGTACTTTATCAAGCTTCTATCACAGAGCTTTGAGGTATTGCAACCTTAAAAAATGGCTGGTTGTCTTGCATTTAATATGATAAAATGTTGGTACTTCAACTTTTTATTGGTCTTATCAGTTTGAATAATTTTGTTTGCAGCCTTTATAAAATTTATAATTATGAAAAGTGACACTCGAGAAGTTGAATTAAGATGACAAAATAAATATATTCCATAAATAAAATGAAAATAATAATTTTGTCAGTCTTCTCTTCATCTCTTTTTCTTCACTGAAAAATACATCAGTTATAGTTTTGCAAAACTTGAATTACAACTATCACTATCAAATTTAGAGAAATTTCCTGAAACATAATGCAAAAGTAGTAGAGGCCATCATCCCAAAATAATCAGCTTATTTTTAAAATGTCTTTCAGTTTGATGAGTTTTTCAATGTCATGAACGATAGTTCTTCAGCTCTGACTATCTGTCAAATCCAGCAGACACCACAAAAGAAAGCCTGATCTAGGGAAAGTACCGAAAATTTTGTAAGAGGAGTTTAGACTGTAGAATTGCAATATTGTTCATTTTGAGTAAACTAGTTCAATTTTCTCTAAATAAATTAGCAAATATTGGACAACATTTTGATGGGTCTAGATATTAAATAAAATATTAAGGTACTTGATTTTAAAAATCAAGGGTGCACTATTGCTTTTGCTGATTTAAAATTTGAATGTCAAATATTAATTCTTCTAATGCGTATATACCGTTAGTTTAGTCGACTACTGTTATTGGCAAAATCTTATGAGTCTATGCTTATTTAAGATGTTCAGAGCTTGTAGAAGCATATTTTCTTGTAATTGTCTTGTGATTGTTTTAGGTGTTGCAAGCAACAAACACATCTGAATACAGCTGAACTATTTAGAGAAGTCAAGAGTGGTGTCAGCAAACTTTCAGGTGCTTAAGGAGTTAGTGGATGTGGCCCCTGGGAAACTGCCCTCAGGGATAAAGGACTGAACAGAGCTTAGAGAATATTTTTCTCACAGCACAAGAACATTCAATTTCCCTGTTTAAGAAATCAGCACAGAAGGCAGGAAATCAGCATGGCTGAATAAGGACCTCCTGATCAAACTAAGGCATAAGGAGGAAATGCACAAGCAGTGGAACCAAGGACAGGTTTCCTGATAATAATATAGGCAAGTTGCCTAGATATGTAGGGATTGGATCAGGAAATATGGTTCAGTTGGAGCTGAATTAGGCAAGGAATGCAAAGAATAATAAGTATATCTATATGTAAGTTGGCATGAAAAGGAAGATTAAAGGAGAAGTACCTGTCCTGATAATTAGGAAAGAAGAACTGATGGCAACAGACATGAAGAAGACTTAAGGTACTTAAGGCAATTTTTCTGCTTCAATTTTCATTTCTAATCTCTCTTCCCACATCTGTCAAGTCCCTAAACCTCACAACAGGCACCGAGGGAGTAGTCTCTCCGGCTCTAGAAGATCAGGTTCAAGACCACCTGAGAAATCTGAATACATATAACTGCATGTGGCATGATGAGATGCATGTCAGGGTCTTGAGGGTATTAGCTGACTAAGATAGTGGCCTCTTATGATAGAGTGACTGCATCAATGGACAAGAGAAGAGCTACAGGTGTCATCTATCTGGACTTCTGTAAGGCCTTTGACATGTCCCCCACAACATTCTTCTTGATAAGTTGGAGAGATATGGGTTTGATGAATGCGCTTTTAGATGGATAAGGAATTGGCTGGATGACTATGTCCAAAGAGTCAGTCATCAGCTCAATAGATAAGTGGACACTAGTAATGAGTGGTGACGCTTAAGGGTCTGTACTGGGACCAATACTACTTAGTATCTTGATCAGTTACATAGACAGTGGGATTGAGTACGCTCTCACCAAGTTTGCGGAGCAATCCGAGCTCAGTGGTGATGTGCTCAGTGTTATCCGCTGATGTGCTTTAGGGAAGCGATGCCAACCAGAGCAGCCATGCCAGTCTTGAGAAATGAGCCTGTGTGATCCTTGTGAAGTCCAACAAGCCCAAGTGCAAGACACTGCACCTGTGTCAGGGCAGTGCTAAGCACAAATACAGGCTGGGTGGAAAATGGATAGAGAGCAGCCCTGCGGTGAAGGACTTTAGGATACTGTTTGGATATGAGCCAGCAATGCGCCTTTGCAGTTCAGAAAGCCAGCTGTAAGCAGGGCTGCATCAAAAGCAGCCAGAGCAGCAAGGTGAGGGAGGGAATTCTTCACCTCTGCTCTCGTGAGACCCGGCTTGGAGTGCTGAGTCCGGGTCTGGGGCTCAGCAAAGACATAGACAGGTTACAGCTGATCCAGAGGAGGGCCACACAGATGGCCAGAGGGCTGGAACACCTCTCCTATGAAGAAAGGCTGAGAGAATTGTTGGAGCTGGAGTTGTTCAGCCCAGAGAAGGGGGGACTCATGGAAGATCTTATTGCAAACTTTCAGTATGTAAAATGGGGCTTACAAAAAAGATGGAGGGACACTTTTTATGAAGGCTTGTAGTACTAGGACAGGGGCAATGGTCTTAAATCGAAAGACAACATAAGGATGTTGTCACATCTTTACAATGTGATCAAGGACTGGAAGAGTTTGCATGGAGAAGTTGTGTATGTTCCATCTCTGGAAGTGTTCAAGGTCAGGTTGCATAGAGCTTTGAGCAATCTCATCCAAGAGATGTCTTGGCCCATGGCAGGGTGTTTGGACTAGATCATCCATAGAGATCCTTTTCAAACCAAAACACTCCATGATTCTATTATTTCATGATCAATAAAGTGATGATTACAGTGATGCAATAACTCTTTGGTTCTTTAGGATGAAACACACAGTAGCTTTGTAAATAATGAGATTTCCCAAAATGCTCACTTTTGTACAACATTTTTCAGATTTACCAATGACTAACCTAGATTAAGCATTTTTAGAAATCTGTTTGTCATATTTTATTGCAGCTAAAAATGAAGAAAAATAAGATAGTTGATTGCAGAGTAAACAAAAAGAGGACAACTAGATTAAGAAAGAAAAGGACTAGCTAGAAAATTATGCTTTGAAATGATAAGACTGCTAAAAATACTTTAAATAGTAAAGACGATTAACACTTCTCACAAATGTAAATAGTATTGACACATTCTGATCTTGAGCCTGTATATTCTACCATGTAAATAACACACACTTTTCTTCTTCCCTAAGTTGATGTTCTCCCAGCTAAAATAATTTTGCTTGTAAGTGTTTGAAAAGTAGACCAATTTACAGAAATCAACTGCAGAATGTAATTGCCATCTAGCATTCCAGGCGGCTTTGCTCATAAATGGGGAGAAAGAAATAGATAAGGGGGAAACACAAAAGACAAACAATGAGAAAGAAGTGGAATTATAGACTGCTGAGAAGAGGAACTACTGCTATCAGTCCTGCCAGTTCATGAGAAACTGATCTGCAATTCATGAATATGACAAAACACATTTTCCTTACAAAACAATAAAACAAAAAGAAGGGAGATAAATAGACAGACAAAAAGGTGCCCTACCCAGCTGCAGATTGGTGAATAGTATTTCCTCTTAGGTAGATCCTTTGTGTATTTACAAAACAAGAGCACAAAGAATGCAGAAATTAGAAAACAAAAATCACATTTTTACAGCTGAAAAACTTAAGTCCACAAAAATGAAGAGGCAAAAGAAAAAATTTTAACATTGTATATAATCATCTCCTAACTGGGGAATCCTCAAATCCTTGCATTTGAGAAGCTGTGAGGAAAAACTGTTTACTTTCTTCTTCTAATTTAGGTTTCTTTCTAGCTGATAAAAGCTGAGATCCTTTTATGTGTTTTATACTGTTGTTTCATTGTTTTTCATAAGAGTAGAGCTCCTGCGATCCTTTGTCTTTGACTTTTTTTGTCTGTTTACTCCAAAGTAACTACATGCCTTCTTTTTCTTCCTTGTATTCTCATGTATTTAAATGCACTGGATAGGAAATTGTTTTTTCATCTCTCTGTTGGAAAAGCAGGAGTGTTGCTTTGCTTCTGGGAGCAAAGAAAGGAGACTCTATGGATCAGACTAAGTGGATTTTTTTAAAACAAGTCAAATAATACATGCTGTTGATTATTCCTTCAAATGAAAATGTAGTGCTCAAACACTACTTCCAACTTTATCAATTTTGGCCTTTAAGACTTTTATTATTTTTACATTCCTTTTCTTCCATGAGATTCTTTGTTCATTTTAAAATGCACTTGTAGCATTTCTAACCCTAGAAACATTGCGGAGTTACAGATTAACATAAGGAAGCAGGAGAGTCTCTGATGGAAGAGGTCTTAAATCAGATGGCCACCCCACGTGACATTGTAGAAAACCTTATTGTAACATATTTATCTATGCAATAAAATTTCTGTCGAGCATGACAGCACCACTTTTCCAGAGCAAAATGTCTGTGTGTTCTTGGGCATTAACACTTCCATCACAAGTCCTTTTCATCTTCATTTTCTCCCAACTGACAAATTCCTTCTCCTTCTTGTATCTGTATGCAGAACAAATAAGGGTAATATCTCAAAAGAATTACAGTAACAGATTAAAAGTAATGTGCAGGATCACAATTATGTTGTACATGTCCAAAATGAATGAAATAGAATTAAGTTCAGATTTATAATCACAAGCAATGAGGCTAATGAAAGGCACTAATTGCATCCCTGTAATATGATAAGCATAAAATAATTAAGTATGGATAATGTATTATATGATTTTAACAGAGATCAGAAGCATAGGTTTCCAGGAAAAGTTCTAGGCAATGGAGAAGAGCCCAAACCTTTAAAATTAGCAAAGATATCTGGAATATTAGATTCTCCTTTAGGTTTCTGGAATTACACTTTTCAAACCTGCATTTTTTATAACTTCATCTTATATAACTTCATAACTGCAAAACTGCAGCTTATATTTAAGTCCAGGAAGACATAAATGTCTAAATCCCCATTGTTGACTGTTCTTCGGAGCATCTTTATTGTGATAATTTTGATGACTTTCATATCATACTATGTTCATTCTTTATGAGCATTTAGTAAATTATTATTTTCTTACGATTACCTCCAAATGCTGATTTTAATTGTGTATCTTAACTTTCTCTGGCAAAGTAGATTTTCCTTTATACAAGTAACATTACAAGAAAATAATAATAATAATAAAAAAATTTAGGTGTCCCTATTGGAAATAGAAACACAAAATTAGACAAAGGTACAGACAACTAGTCCACCTTAGAATTACAATATTGAGTGTTTGCAAATAATAGAAAAAAAAAAAAGCATTCAAAGAAATATTGGGGAAATTATGCAAATCACAGTCTAAATGATTAGCAAATGGAAGAGGTTTGTTCTTTAACCATTATTGCTCAAATGGGATTGAATCAACTTTACATCAAAGTCCATAGTAGATTGTCAGGTTGTAATAACTTTGTTAGTCATGCCTGAACTGCTACCTGTATTATAACTGTATTGCTATTTGTATATCTACACTCTAAACTATTTTTCCATAAGGTTTTGTCATTCTCAGAACTCAAAAAACCTCCCTTCAAAGATTATCTTCTGAACATACCAAATTCTAGTAACCAGTTAGTGGCAGTCTGACATAGAATTCTCTGAAGAATTTTGTTTGTACTACCCTGCAAGCATTCTTTATGGTACCATGTCAAGGAGTTCTCCTCTTTCAATGTTTGATTCACACATTAATACTGCTGGGGTTTCTTACAAAAGTATTTCTGAAACGGAACACTTTCTTTAACAGCCTTTAAGGTTTGAACCAAACCATCCAATGCTTGCTATCCTTTTATGTGCAATATTCTTATAAATTAGCAGATGCAAAGATGAGCAGGAGGCTTTTCCGGCGCATGCTGTGGCCTGCTTATCTTTATATGCTTCATAAAAAGCATGTTCTAAATGGCAGGAGTGTCACCTATGGAAGGAAAGGCCTTTTAAAAATGTTTTCGAGTTGCCAATGCTTTATTAGCTTTATTTTACAATCAGAGATGAAGTTCTTCCTCGTCTCTTTTTTTTTTTTTATCTTGGCAAAGTAAAACTAGAGCTGGTAGAACTTGGGATGGGCATGTGGAAGGGAAGAAACAGCACCTCTGTTTATGTTTCATTCTTTGTAAAACCACAGAGTCTCACAACCAGCTTGAAGCTGCATCAGACTTTAGCCGCTCCACAGAATTACAGCAGGATAGGAAAGGGCTGAACTGAAAGATGAGCTGCTGTATAGTACATCCAAGGTGAAAATGTCCCAGGGTGCAAATAACGTCCCTGAGCAGGATTAACATTTCTAAATTTTCTGTCAAGCACTGAGCAGAAACCATGTTTGTGTAGCTCCCAAAGGAAAAACAGCTTTGCTAGGTGACCAGAAATGGAGACCAGTGAAATGTATTTCAAATCACATGTAGCAAACCATAGAAGCATGGCCTTATTCTCTGCATAGCCCTACCACATGGGCAAAGAACCGTGTTCCTTGGGTCTGATCAGAATGAAGATTGTACTGGAGTGATTTGTTGAGCTGATACTTCTGGGTTCATTGAAAGCTCACTAAGCAAATGAAAAATGTTGCATTAGCATTAATAAGCTTCAGAAACTAAAATCCTATGATCTGCAGAGCATGAGACTGATTTCACAGTAAATCACCTCATTGCAGTTTTTGAACTGAACAAATGCAATGAGATTAGAAGGAACCTCTCACAGATATTTCTCTTTTCAAAATATAAATGGGTATGTATTGCCTATATATATGTTCCTGTCTGTTACTAATCACCAACTAGTAATTCCATTAAATGTGTATTTTTCTTCTCTGATAATGCCTTGAAACTTGTTGGACTCAACTAAGCATTATGACTTGGAATAGGTGACAACTTTGAGTCAGAACTTCCAAGAAAAAAGTTTTTAAATTGATATTTTTATTATTTCTGCACAGCAAACACCCAGATTAGAATGGGATTTTTGAATTAAGAAATCATGAAATCTTCGTAAGAAAGTGTTGACATGAAAAAATTCTGTTGAATTATTTCACTGATCAATGTCTTGAAAGACAAATTTAGCAGCATTTATTGAATAAAAAAGCAGAGAGATTCAGAAAATACAACACTAGAAGGGAAAAGGTTCCATTTGTGAGTTGGAAAAAATCCTAATGAGAAAGTAAATCACACGCTTCATCAAATACAAACCCCTTTAAGAATTAAAAACTGTCAGCAAAAGAAAACTCTAAGCCAGGTTGCTCATCTTGTGCATGTTGTGTCTTTAGCTGGATCAGAGCATGCCTTAAACAGTCAAAAAAATCTGTGGATACATGCTCTGTATCATGTCGGACTTACCCAGCAGAGGAAGGAAGCCAAGGCAGACAGATCTCCACTTCCAGCCTCACACTGCACCATATGGCAGAGACACACAGACAGTGCCCTAGAGGAGACAGACGAAAGGTTTACTTAATTCCAAAAACCCTAAAGTATTATGAATGAATGTTATAACAGAAGAGTGGGAAAAACAGCCTGCATTTCCTGTACTGGGCAATCTGTGGATCTCCCATTCCATCTTATCTGCTGATAAACCAGTTGTAGTAGATTGTTTTGCACCAGCAGAGCATGCAGAGGTCTCCCACTGGAGCAGTAAATCTAACCCAGCATACTTCATAATGGAGGAAACTGCTGAGCCTGGCTTTTTCATGACCTGTAAATGATATTGGACTCCTTTATTTCACAGTAGACTAACCATGCTGGATGTCACTTCAGGGTGAAATGGGCGTGCTTGGGTGTATATATATATGGATTTGTGGAGGAACTGCAGTACCACATATTTTGGTAGGAGAAATCTGCTCATAGTAACTCTGATTCTTGAAGTAAGCAAAATTAACATTTAATATATCCACATTTTGCTTGATAAAGGATTCGACAAATGATCTTGGCCTATTGTGGAGAAAGGTAATGCAGAGCTATTTTGGTGCTGGGGATCTAGTCCCTTTAATATGACATGGGGCATCTGAGAAATATAGATGAGACAGATGGGGATAAGCAGAGGGCCTGTTTTCCTTCTGGAGTGGCAGCTGGAAGCTAAACAGCATGCCTGGTACAAAAATGACACAGGAACCTACCTTCAGGTACCTGAATAACCAACTCCCGTATTTTTGGGGGGAGAAAACAAGAGCAAAAAAAAAAAAATCAGTTCAACAAACCCAAGTACATAAACTACCAGTTATAAAATTTTTGGCTGTGAGCACTAGCACTGATCACATGCCAAATGATTTTTCTGGACCTTTAAAAATAAAGTCATTAAGGATTTAAGTGTCACCAGTACTGACACTATAAAACATATGTAGCCCTCCTTGCTTCACAGCAAAGCCATCCAGTCTGGCCCCTGAAACACACAACATGTGCCTTACTTTGGCTGGGGGTGTCCGTGGGTGTGAGGGAGCAGGGAGGGAGTGTGGGTTGCCCAAATGCCCCTAGGGAGAAGTGGGCTGCCAGCAATTTTCCTTCCATCATACGCACATGTCTCTAGCCTGTTCATCCGGTAGTCAGCATCAGCTCCTTCCTCCCCCATTTCCTTCCATCCTCCTCACTGCAGAGCTATAGTACAGTAAGGATTCTGGTTTCAAGGTCCAACAAAAATATTTCATGGAAACGATAGAGACTAGCTTGTCATTTGCAATTTTTTCTGAACGAATTCTCCATATTTCAACAGGTTAGCCTCTCCTGTCACATGAGATGGTTGGACACTACCTGCATAAGATAACAGATTCTTTCTAATCTGCTCATGGGTTATTTAGAACCAGTTGTGCATAGTGATTAATGGCACTTTTTTCCCACATTTCATCGCCCATACTTTTTAAACTTGATTTTTTCACCTATTTTTATTTGGCCTTCTCATTCTTCCTTCTGCCTTTATCCTAGTTCAGGATCCCTTTTTCCCCTCTTTGGAAAAAAAGAGAACAGAAGAAAATGTTGTTTCATTCTTTAAATGGGTTCTATCCCTCAGAGGTCTAGGGAAGAATATTGTGAAAAGCAAAAACTAGAGGTTGCAGTCACAGCAGGCAAGCAGGAGTCACAGGTTTCAGCAGAGAGTAGCTTTTGCTTTTTTTTTGTTTGTTTGTTTGTTTGTTTGAATGTATTTGACAAGGACTAGACAAATATATAGTGAATTAAAGGCTTCAGATTGCTGGGTTCAATGGCAAGGTTGGTATTCTCATTTATAAAGATTTCTTATGCAAGCTGGTAAATGAGCATCCACAGGAACACATGTGATTTATAACAATCCCAGGTGAATGGTGGCAGAATTCATGCCAAAGATTATTTTTAAAAAAGAAAAGGAAAAGTGAACTTACTCTGTTCCCAAATGTGAAGCCTATTTTTAATTCATACTACTTTTCAAATACTGGAGCTATCCAGGAATAACTTCAGATATATGTATATATAATATACATATATTATAATATATAATATACATATATCCAGGAATAACTTCAGATATATGTATATATAATACTTATTATCAATGACTATGCAGCCATACATACATAGAATACAATATTTGAAGGAGATAAATGTGGTTTATCATGTTAGCTCCATTAAGCTTAAGTATATGAAAATATCTTTGACTAACTCAACTGATTTGAACACTGTGCTTTGAAATTTGAAAAACAACTGAAAAATTAAAAAGCTGAAAAGCAAAAGACACAATTCTTTTGCCTCTGGTTCATATTCCAAGCAGGTAAAAAAAATTATTTCCCACCTCATCTCTTCTTTTAATCATATGATCAGTTTCAGTGCCTATTTCATATTAGCATTATGTAAAATTATTGTATTAAGTCCTTGTTTTCATTCTATGCATTCTATGTGTTTTGGATTTCATGTACATTTTACTTAGAATATTAGAATACACAGTGGGTTTTCATCTTCTATATTCTACTGTATCTTTACTTAGTCATATACTTATTTAATATCTATAAGTTACTACGTGGTGGTAGATTTTTGTCAGTTGAATTTTCACTGACTCTCCATTAGAGGTAAGATCTTACTTGTTAAAAAAAGCTATAATGAATTACATAAAATTTCCTTTTATATTCTTCAGTTCTGCTAAGAATATTTTTTAGGTTGCTGGATAATTAGCTTTTGCCCCTCCTTAGGTACAGGCCTGAGTTCTCAAGGACCCACAAGACAAATGTGCCATAGAATGTGCATCCTAAAGAAAAATTATATTAGCTCTCAGCCCCTCCTTCTTCAGAGGAGTCAATTATAAAATTTCAGTGACATCAACACTGCCAGGTTTTTTACTTTAAGAAGGGCAAAATAGTGTAATGTTCCTTCCTTCTTAATGCTTCCAGATAGGGAAATTTAAAGACCAAAGCTGTGGAAAAGGAAATTAAAATTAAAGGGAGAAAGAGACCTGAGTACAGCATCAGGGTTGACTGACTGGGTAGATTAATGAGTGCATACTGAGTTTAACTAATGTTATTTTCAGTAGCTAAAATCAGGGTTCCCTGACCGTTACAAAAACAGGATTTTGTAAGTATTTGAGACTAAGTTTTAATAAATGTAGAGGTAAACAGACTCAACTAAGTGAAAAAAATGAAAATCAAAATAAGGAAAGAAAAATGTAATTTTTAATGTTTTGTTTAAACCTTATTTTTAGCTGGAGCTCTCAATATATACAGGACAGTCTATTTCATGCTCTTGTACATCACAGTACAATGCACTTCAGTGTCCTAAATGCATGCAAAATGTCCTAAATAAATAACGCTGGCATATAAAAATAGTTCTTTGCCAGCCAAGAAATGAAGCAGATCTGTGATCTGCATAACACAAACCTATGTCTGTACCATCTTTACGGAAAGACATAAATGAAAATGGAGTCAAAGGGATATTTTATTTAAACGGCTGATTGCTTTGAGTTTAAGGCTTGTACAAAACAAGTATTTTTTGATGAGACATGGTAAAAATCACCCAAAAGTTAGGTTTACTATAGAGGACTGAGTCTTGGGATAGTTAAGAATGTTTATAAAAATAGAAGACAGACAGTAAAAATGCTAGGATATTGAGTAATTTTAATTTCCTTAACCTACTCCTAGAAAATTAATGCAAGGCTATCAGCAGATATCACATTCCTTGGTATGATAAAAAAACCCCAAAACATATTTCTTTATTAAGTGGTGAAGACATAGCAACAAAATATGATACTAGTTTTATTTTTAATGAGACAAACCTTACCAAAGTAATAGGAAATTTTAGTTTATAAGTTGATTCAGTTAATTCAGTTAAAATTTCAGAAAAACAAGCTTTGAGAAATACTGTAAATTTTCTAGCAAGTTTGCCTAGAATGATGAGTTCAAGAATTTGAAACTAAAGAGGATGCAGAAACCTGTTGTGCCCAATATATTAGCTTGGTGCTTGAAGTTCAGGGGAAAAAAATCCATTACAAACCAGAAACTTGAGCGGGTTACAGACTTCCTGGGATGACTAAGCAGTTCCTACAGAGATTAAGAGTAAAAATAGAGCATGCAAATATGGAAATAGGAATGTAGCACTTTTCTACATCTTGGCAATTTAGAGATTTAGAAAAGACCAACAGCCTACTGTGGACCTAGATCTTGCAAAGAAAATGAAAATATGACACTAATACTGTCCTTAGCCATAAAGGAAGAACTAAACAGAAACTATAAAACCAGTGTACTGCAGACTAAAGACACAAGACTAAAGCCAAAAATAATGAAGTACGCCCAAATCTTAAAAGATGATACTAGAGTCAAGTAAGAAAAAAAAGGGTAGAGTCATGGAAAAACAATATATATCATGGAAAAAATATCTAGGTTTCTCAGGATAACAAAAGGAAGGGCTGAAAGATCAACATGTGAAACCACAGCTATAAATATCTAAACATTACAGAATAGGGGAAAGAATTTTGAATGCCACCACCATGTTTTTATGAAAGTATGAGTTTATTCTAGACATTGTTGCTCACATTTTTCAGTGACTTAGTTATTTTTCTCTATTGATGTACTAGAGAAGTAATCCACATATTACAATAAAGGCAGTTCATATTCATATGATATAAAACTGCAATACTGAAAATCTGGAGTCTATCTTTTCTTACAAGATATTGAGAAGCCAACTAAAAGGAATATTCCAATGATTTCTGATGATTCTCCACTGGTCTCAATGAAATATTTATAAGAGCATCAGTTCTTTTCTGTTATAAAATAAAGGTGTGCAATGTTACAAGCATGCCTCGTGAAGTACAACAAATTTGTGACCTGTCTAAAGCTTTGGTGCCTACCTAGATCCTGAGATTTTAAGTAGAATTGGAAAGAAGCACCTCTGTAGTCCGTTCCACTCTAGTACCATAGCAGCTATGCAATGAAATAATTTATTTCAGAAAGTTTCACAGGAAAAAGTAATCCACAGAAACCTACAAAGAATCTAATAATCTCAAGATCTCTAATCAATAGCCATAACTATAATGACTACGGGAAAAAAATGGAAGAATTTCAAACTGAACAAAAAAGGAAAACACAGCATTGTGCAAAAGAAGGCAAAATAAATAAATAAATAAAAGGGATGCTCTCTGTGATTTGACCTGCAAGAAAACAGTCTTTCTGCTTTCCACTATGGTCACCACTCCAACCCTGAGCATGTGAGCAGGGCTCAATAGCACAGCACCTGATAAATCAATGCTACTGAGAGCAGTAGTGAACACTAATCTCCAGTCTGCCACTGTGTTCAATTAAGAAAATACTTTAGGTAAAAAAAACCGAACCCAAAACCAAGCAACAAAACACAAACACAAAAGCACCCCACATTATTCATATTATTCATGTATTATACATATATTCATTATTCAACTATCCATATATAGCATATACAAAGAACAATCACTCTCCTTTCAAATCTCTTTGAAAGTATCGATACATCAAATAGACAGAGATTCTGTTTCAATTTTCAAATATTCTGTCATCTTTTCCATGAACGTGTCATGTTCTCATGATTCTTCGTTATTATGCTGTTTTGGAAGATTTTTTTTTGAGCATAAATCTTTAAAAAAGGAGAAGAAGAAGAAGGAGAAGGAGAAGGAGAAGGAGAAGGAGAAGAAGAAGAAGAAGAAGAGGAAGAAGACGACCACGACGATGACGTTGTTGTTTTAAATTTATTTTTGTATTTCTGTGGCTATTTTCCCCTCCTGAAATTTACTTTTTTATTTTAATAAATAGTCAACAACTGCCTCAGACTCTGTTCCACTAAGCTAAAAAAGTCAAATACTTTTAATTCCACTTCTTTAGATGGATAGTCTTCTCCTCTGATTAATCTAGTAAACCACAGGCTGTTTTCAGATAAAAATTTTGTTACTTGAAAAACGCTAAGGAAGAGGAACCAGGAGTAACTAAAAAAACTCAGAGAAAAATAGCCTTACTATCACTTTTTCAGGAAAATTCACATTCAAAAAAAGACATAGTGAAAATAACTTTCATTGTTATTTTCCCAAGCCATCATTAGTTGGCTGCAGATACTTTCATCTGCTAAAAGCAGTGGCTAAAGGCCTGTTTATTTTAACAGAAACAGGATTTCAAAGACCTTTTGAAAAAATCTTGCTGGATAGTTAAGGCAATTGACAAGACTAGACCGAAAAATAAAAAAGAAAAAAAGAAAACAACAGAGCTTTGATCTCCTTGGTTGCACCTACCAAATGTCACACTCTAGGATATCATGAAATACAGACAGATACCAAAATTACTGGAGTTAACTGGAATTAACACAGGAAATTCAGAGCAGCATGTTCCCTGAGATAATTTGCCCTTCATTGTGCAGTACTGACACTCAGTACCTGAGAGATTTAGATGCCACCACTCTGTTGAAGTGTGCTTTTCCTTTTCTTTCTGAAGTTCTCTACACCATCCTCATGAAACTGCATATGATACCTTAGTCATTACAGGGAATCTTGATTCTCAACTACTGTTTGCCTTGGAAAATCTCCCTTTATGAAACATCCGCTAAACCAGATGCCTTCCAGCTTAGACTGAGAGATCAGAAATGAAGTAATAGCTTGAAAATCACAGTATCCTCATGAAACCTGGCAGTGCAGACAGCAACAGGAGACTGGAAACAGGGTGAGAACTCAGCTAACCATCTGATATCCAAGCAGATAGTCTGCTATATGCTGCATACAGCAGGTACAAGGCTGAAAAAGGCATTCATGTTAGCAGAAAGGGTACAGTAAATGTGCTGAAAGGAACCCGAAGTTTTCTAAGCAGTGCAAGTATCCATGTCGTGTGATATCATGGATCAGCTGCAGATAGACTAGAGTACATTTTTTTAGATATCAGTGTTTTTCTTCTTTTTTTTTATCAATGCACATTGCTACCCAATGAAAAACGTGCCAAAAAGATCAAAAAGAATAAGAATGATTCAACAATACAAAACCCCAACTTTTAAAGCCACTGTTTTTTCAGAGTAGCGCACTTTTCTAGACTGCGTTGTATGAAGACACTGTGGGTGTTGAATGTGTCTAATATTTATCACACATGCAACAGAAACAAAAAAGATTGTCCCAGGTTGCCTGAAACTTAAGATAGATTCTTTAGTATTTAAGAGTATAGCAAGTCTACTCTGGTTCCATGACTCTCAGTGAAATCCTAAATCAACGAACAGTTCACTACCTCTGAGTTTTAATTTCTGAGAGATTTGTGTAGACCTAGCATGAATTAGACTCTCCTCCTTCAACAAACGTAGACAAGTAGACTAAAAATATTAAAATTAAATTACTGTGACGTAACCTTATGCACAAGCATTTAACTCAGTAATTACACATACACTGAAAATAGAGCCCATGATCTCTAGATTCAAACTCAGACACTTTGGCCTTCAGTATGAGAGCTAAAAGTGGATTTGTTTGCCATATGAGAGCTTTGTCACGTACCTTAATTAATGCATTGCAGAACACAAGTGTAATGACCATCATATTCTTAAAAATAAATTTCTTGAACAGCTCTATTTTGGGTATTAGGGTTAATGACAGAAATAATGAATTATCTTGTGATTCTCTGAAATAAAAGATGAAGTCTCATGAATAGAATACTGTTGAGAATCACTTTCTATAGTTTCCTCAGTGATATGATGACTTATAAAACATGGACTGGTCTCTAAAAGTAGCAATAAATCAAAAGTATAATGTTAGAAGTGTGATTTATTTTTTCCTAAATTTACATTCATCCTGCTCTTTTCAATTCTAAAATATAAGCTAGTTTCAACCAAAATCTGCCCTGGGGACCTGAAGAAGTGCAAAAATACTGTATGCTTCACCATTCTGTGCCTATGAATGATTGTCTACACCTGAAATCCCAAAATTCACGGAAGTAAAGATCAGTAAAAAACCCATCTGAATGCACACATCTTCTTGACTACCTAACCTTGAAATTTATGGAACCAAGGGAGTGTACTAACTTCTCAATGTAAGTGTGATGAACAATATCAGCCCCTGTCCTGAATAATAAGAATCTTATTTTGGACAAGGTCCATTTAAACTATTTTTCCTCATGAGTGACCTGTCAGTATAAAACAATCGTTACATACGTAATTTTACTGCAGTTGGCATTTTCAAATGCTCCTGAGTTTGTAACATCAAAGTTGAAACACTTTCCAGAGCATCATCATTCAGAATATCTTGTTGTCTACTCTCAATTTACATCAAAACTCAAATTCCAATTATTCTTCCCTTTGATTTTTGCTTCAAATTTTGTTTTCTACTTTGTTATATGTTATTTCCCACTGTATGCTGTACTTAATGAATATAAATGGTGAGTTTTGAATTGGACTACAACTTAATATTTTGTTTCTTAATATCATGCTGTTTTCAGACAATAGGCACTTGGTAAGTGAACAAAGTAGAGAGGGTTCATAATCTGTGTGAACCTGGACCAAATACAGTGTGATTGTCCAGGGAAAAGAGGGGACATCAAAGATTGTATACTGACCGCTGATCATGACTAGATGGAATATCTAGCTGTGCTTTGCAGCAGACAAAAACATTTTGGAGAACCCATAAAAATCCCAGCAAAATAGTAAAATTTCAGATTACATATATATTGAACACATTTTCTTTCTTTTTTCAATAGAAAGTACAAATTCATTTAAAGTTGCTAACAAAAAAAAAAAAATTGAATTCCTAAGTAGTTTCCCTAAGAGTAAGTCCCACACGAAGTGAAACCTATATTACAATATGAATATTTTAAGGACTATAGAAATTCAGAGTACCACTTGGGGGTGAAAAATAGACAAAACTTAATTTCCTGCTGAACGGTAGATGCCTTGCTTTGGTGCAGAGCTGGAATCAGTCATGGTTCTTGACAATTTGCCAGGCTACATAATGTGAAGCAGAATTAAAGAAAACCTAGATATTTATGATTTAATTATTTCAGGTTGATAAAATGTAGTGCTGATTTAGCAAACCACATTTGAAGTGCTTTGCAAACATTTTCTAATTTGTTTATAAATATGTCTTTCTGTTTAGGGTTTTTATTTATGCCACTCTTTGTTTTGGATAAATGTGTTAAATTAAAATTAGCCACCCTAATAAGAGATACAGTAGAAAATGAGATGCAGTAAAATGTAAGAGGATTCAATGTAGCACAGAGCACATTCTAATATTAACAACTATTATGTCAAAACTCAGGTTTTGAAGGCTGCAGCACTGCAGGGCAGACTACATCATTAAGGCACATCTGTGGAGGTGGCAGAGTGAGGCTACTGAAAGCACTGAAAAACAGCTTTTTCCCTAAAAGAGGTGTAATACATATCTTAACCAGCCACAGAAGTCAGGTAGGGATACAGTCATCAGCACACACACACACACACACACACACGAAGCTAGGGCCTGAGCAATGCAAAAGCTGCTGCACTTTACAGTTGCTACAAATGCTTCTGCCTAATTAGAGCAGAGCATTTTTGCATGCATCTCTACACTAAATACCAGGAGGTTTCTAATCTGTCGTCTTGAAAGACTTGAAAGTTTTCATGAAGTTGGTCATTCCATGAATTCATGTGCCAGAGCAACTACCGATATGAGATTCAATGTATCCCATGTTAAAAACACAGTGTAAGTCTCAGCTGACTTGAATTCTTTCAGATCTAAAAATATATCTACCCATGAGACCTTTTTTGTTTTACTAAACAGTGTGTGGTATTTCTTACTAAGTATATTAAACTAGTAATATTGTAAGTATGAGGAAAAAATGATATAAAAAAAGTATTCAAAGAACAGTACAGTCCATTTGTTTTTCAGAAGTTTACTTTTCATTTCTACTAATTTTAAATTATTTTTGACTTATTTTTATTTAAAGTTTGTTTCACTAACCAGGAAGATAAAGAAAATGCAAGATTTTTGTAATAAAGTCCCCATGAAGGCTGTAAATTAATTACAAGTTAAAAACAGGGAAAAAAAGGAATATATTTGTACTCATTTTTAAGCAGTTTTCTTTTTCATAATGCAGTTCAGATTTTAATTTACCTTGTAAGTGTCTTCAACCAGGGTAGGCAGATTTTGACACCCAGGTGACCAGACAGCCTTGGAGAAAGCAAAGCTTGCTGGAACTTTCTTTCTGTTTGTTTAACTTGAAAGTTCTCAAAAAATATATATACCTAATCCTGGCCAGCTAAAAGTTTACGGTTATGACTCAGGTCTTGAGCTGAGCAAACAAGAACTCAGAAAGGAAGAAGTAGATTATAAGGCTTCTGTTTAAAAAGTAGCCAGTGCTTCCCAATGAATTTAGATGCCTAGGATACTGCTCAGACCCTGGGTGAAATCAGTACTGTCTGAAAGCACTTTTACAGTGAGTATTTTGGTGATTTGGATCACCTTTACACAATCCTCCACCTCTGGCTGAATGATGTATGTGGTGTATGCATATGTGTATAGGTATTTGCGGGTGTACTGTCCATATATATGAGGACATATATAAATACTGTGGGCATATATGTGCTCCCCACTGAGCCATGGATACTGCTCCAGGAGCCTACTTGCCTAGCACACAGTCCCTGACCTGTTAGTGTTAGAGCTTTTACAGAGCTGAGTCTTTACACCTCCTTCTAATGACCTGTGAGGGCCAAGGCAGAAGCCCAGCCACCAGATGCTGAGGCTCAAATGCATGGTAGTCGAAAGAAAAAAAAGAAAGACAGACTGCATCTAAAATGCTTCATTCCACCATGTATACATGCTACAATAAGAAGTGCATTATGTCAAGCTTGGCTTCTGAACTTATTTTCAGTATTTGATAGCAAGCAATATCACTGGGATTTGTTGGAACGACTGAAAGTGCCTTCAGGGGAATGGAAGACATTAAGCACAGCTATAGCATACTTCATTTCATTTTCTGAGAAGGAATGCATCTTTCTCATGCTTACCACTGACACAACAGTCAGTCTTTATTGCTACTTAGGAAAAAGGCTTCATAAGGATCTCATTGCCACTTGGACACTTCTTTCTGTGACTGTCAGAATGCTCATGATAAACGTGTGACTCCTGAGAGCAAGGTACAGCAAAAGAATTTTCCTAGATGCGTATATTAATCAGTATATCTTCATCTAGGTATGTAGTAGTCAGTTTAATACACATATATTGCTGGATATGTTTTGCTATTTATTTCTTTTCATTAATTGATGACCTATGAAAATTCAACTTTTTCTATACTTTCTCAATTAATTAATAAATATAGCACACCAATTACTTGTTTGTACAATAAAAAGCAGGTCATAAAAACATCACAAGGAAAATATCACGAATCTTCAACTATGCCAAGCAGCTGGGTTGAATTGTGTCATAAAACAACCAATTCTATCTTACAACTGTTGCATTTTCTCACTCCACTTCTTACTGGAAAGATGGTTCAAAGTCTCATTTTTGTAAAGAACGTAGTGTTAGTTCTAATCTAAACTTACTTGTGCACGGCATGCAGCTTTTTTTTTTCCTGTATCATTATTTTCTTCTGGCTTAAAAAACTCCTTCACAGTTTTTGGTCTAGAAAGTAGAGAGGGAAGTGAAGGTCTCTCACAGAGGGATCATGTGTGTCATTCAGTCTTTGTTTAGTGAGATTATTAAACCAAATTCTGTTAGTCACTATTTGCAGGAAGTTTTGCCCTTTCTCTGAGTGGTGTCTGTACTCCTTTTAAAACAAATTTCGTTTTCCTGGATGTGGATGATCACAATGTATGTAGAACTCTTCATGATAATTTTCTTCTAGGACTTTGCATTAGTATTTCTTAGTCTCCTGCCAATTCTTCTGATACGTTTAATTATATTTCCTTTCTCTGGACCACATCACACTGATAACTTATAACTTATCTTGATGAACTCAAACTTTTCTCTTCCACTGTCATTTCCTTTTCGTGAACCTTCTATTTATAGAAGAAAATTCTTTTATCAATCCATAATAGCAAGGCCTTCTTGTTTTTACATTTTATACCAATTCCTATTTGCCTCTCTAGTCTTAATTGCTTTTTCTTTGGCAATATATCCCAAGTCTTGCACGCTGTAGAGGTCAAAGTCATCTATTTGCAGCTGCCTAGACAACTTCTTCCTTTTGAAAAGTTGCTGCTTCAAGAGCTACTTTTGATACCTTAAAAAATCGAGTTTTTAGTAAAAATAATTTCTACTAGACTCACTTGCACACTTTCCTATGTTTCTGTACTTGGAAATCTAAAAGTTGGAGGTAAGCTATCCTACCAGGTTGGCCACTCCATACACTGAGGAGGTACCCATGAGGAGGATCTGAGCTCCATAATTTCTCCTGGTGTTTCCTGTATCTCAGTTTCCACTTCCATACCATCCTTCTCATAGCCATCTTATTCCTGTTACATATTCAACAATGATGTCCCATTTTCTGCTGATTTAACTTTGCTACTCCTGTAGTTATTTTGATCCCTTCATTACTGATCAGGATGAGCTCAACTTTGCTTAAAAATCTTCTTTCTTAACTTTCTGATCTTCCTGATAAGATTCTTTGATGAACAATACTTCCAGTTTCCAGTTTTTTATTAGCATCCCGTTTCAGCTGCCTAGGTATTCAACTAAATCTAGAGCTCTCCCTTACAAAATTTCCCTTGTTCTTGGCAACAAACTCCAAGTACTGTAAATGTTTCCTTCACATCCTTCCAGAGCCTTGGACACACGAATCCTCTCAGTTTGACCTCTGAATTCCTTTGTAAAACTCAAATCTATGATTTTGAACTAGAAAGCATTATTTAGTAACCTGGGTTTTTATACTTCCTTTTGATTTAAGCTGAACAAGTCCAAGATACTGGTTTCTGTACTTAGCACTTATCAACCTTCCAGAATAGCTTTATTTCTTGACATTGTATCACTCCTGAATAACAAAGTCTTTTAGCTTTTCCAAACAGAAATGACATTGTTATTCTTTGCAATAATTTTTTGTGTTATCCATATCTAGGAAATTAAAAATCTGGTAAGCACAGAAATAGAAATACTTGTAGTATTTATAATATAAAGAACCACAGATTAAATTCTTGGAATCTACAGAATATTTTTATGTTGTTGCAGTTGTACTAGTTTTTTATAATCCTTTCCCAAAATTGAATAATATATTATTTCAGTGCCTCTGCTCCTTTTAACATGTAGCTCAGTTATGGTTGGGCCATTACAGTGGGAATATTTGACCTCAACAACAGCAATTTGTGTATTTTTTTTTGTTTCCATCACAATCTCTTTTTTCCACCTTTCATATTCTGGATGGCAGGAGATTAATTTTTTCATTCTCTAATTCTGCTTTGGATTTAGGACTGTAAGTTCTTTAACAGCAGTCTCCACTAGCAAAAACTCAAACAGACTTGTGATATTTGTAGAAGGCCCTTGTATTTCCCAAGTATCTCACTTTCAGTTTTCTCTTACAGTCTCTTGGCCATCATTCCCCTTTTGGGGCTATTACTGCCCCTATCCACTCCCATTTTCTTCTTCATCTGCTCTGATGGAAAAAGTCTTCCTTCTCCTTGTCCTTGTCACCCTCTCTCTTACCTGATTCCCTTTTTACTTCTCCAGCACAGCTAAGCTTGCTCCTCAGGGAACAAAAAGACTTGTTTATCTTGGGAATTAGCCAAGCCAGACAGGGAGGAAATGTGAGCTATTGGTTTGAGCCTGCATTCAGTAGAGAAGAGAGGGAAATATGGGAAGTTACTGCTGGAATGGGATGAAGACTACTTGTGGCAGAATCCCAAAAAGCAGCTGCTCTTTACTTCTGCTTAGGTCCTGTCAGTCAGTTCTCATTAGTTGTCTTATTTAATTAACATTTATGCAATTACAGGCCTAAGAGTGCAGGCTTTAGCCAGGCAAGTCTCCTGCTGAGTTTTCAAAGTGACTTTTCTACAAGTTTTTCCTTTCTAGAGTTCGAGATCAAATACAAGAGAAGCAATAGCTGAGTTTCCTCTCTTTTGTATTTGGACTGATTCCCACACCATCTGCAATAAGCATTCCTAAGCAACTTGTTAATTCTCTAGGGTTCCTTACAGAAGCAACATGGTGACTACATTGCTGGATCAGTTCTGTTTCAAAAAGAGATGAGGGTATTACCTTGCTAAGCCTCAGCAAAATTCCAGTGTCAGGCACTACTCCAGAGTTTCACCCAAGTCTTATTTCTAACTCAGGAGTTTAGTCATCAGCAAACACAGCTTGCATTCATGAGATATAATACTAAGTTTTATATTTATGCAATATCACAGAGATAACCATCAATATTTACTTTATATTAGAAGCTTCTTTTGGTCCAGGTTTGACCCTTATTCAAACTCTATGTAGTCTCCTGCATAATGGAGCAATTTCATGAAAAACTTCCCAGAGCCTGGATCTTTGAGCGACGGTAGAAATGACAAGGGAAATACTAAGATTACTTAGAAATGTCAAGCCCAGTGATGTAGCAGCAAGTACTTTCATTTTTTTCAATTTTGTTAACTGTAGTTTTGAATCAGCTTTACACTGAGAAAACAATGGATCTATTTCTGTCTACTGTAATAACTGCGGTTCATGAGGTCTGTTCTGGCTGTGAGCTGAAGGGCTGAAAAGTCATTGAAAGTTTATAAAATGTTTTGATAGCTGTTAATATCATAAACTGAGGGGTAAAAGTTCTGAAAGAGAGAGAAAACAGAGAAAAAATTATCCAAGAACAAATCATATCTGTCTGTGAATATGACAAAAGGACTGCACTGAAACCATCTTTAGCCAGAAAAAAAAGCAGCGTAGAAATTAATGAACCCAAACTGGTGTGCTGGAAACACAGTTTGTTCAACATCTGCTCTTAATCACTGCCTTTTTAATGGTCTTTAAAGAGCCAGTTTGAAATGAACAGGTGGACACAAAATCCAACCATCACGAAGGCAAATAACTGTTTTTTTCACTCCAGAGACTTCAGCCTTTGATTTTGATCCCTGAACTCATCTCCCTAAGGGTGTTTCCAGATTAGCTCATTATGAAGTTAGCAAAATCCCCTTTCTGATTAATGTGAAGCCTTCCTTCTCTGTCATCTTCCCAGGCTTCAGGGGGACAACTTTGGTAATTGAAGTTGCAGTGATTGAGCTTCAGACTTAGATACTAAAAATCACTAAGAAAAGGAAAAAAAAAAGAAAGAAAGAAAAGAAAATCACGGTTCTCTTTGGTTACCAGATATCACTTTCCCCATTCTGTGTTTGTTTTCTTTAAAAATATAATAGGAAAACTGCCATCTTTCAAATAACTGAAAATCAGAAATAACCTTGTTTTCCCTATGAAATATGTCCCTATAACCACAAATTAGACCTTAACTGCTAGATTCTTGCATTACAAAAAGGTCTTTAGAGATCTTTGGCCATAGTTTTCAGTTTTTTAATTAGATTTTATTTTTTTTCTTTTAAAGTATTATTTCTTATTTTAACATGTATTTTCTAGATTCTGTGAAATAGTATACAAGTACCTCTACTTAAAACCTCTTTACCATCTGACACACTGTTACAATGGAGTTGCTATATGAATATTCATAGTTCACTATGCTTATTTATCCTATTTGAATAAAGGCAGTTGTGCTGAAGCTCAAGTATAACTGAGCAATCCAGAGTGACTCCCGATCTGCTCGATCATGCCATCAAACAAACTGCCTTCTGTGGGCTGTGGCAGAAGGTCTGAGGAGCTGAGACTTGGCTTGAGGAATAAGAGGACATCAGACCACAGAAACAAAGAACACTGTTCACACTGCAGCAGATGTTGTCCAAT
The DNA here is from genome assembly GCF_009650955.1 of Corvus moneduloides. Classification (NCBI taxonomy): domain Eukaryota; kingdom Metazoa; phylum Chordata; class Aves; order Passeriformes; family Corvidae; genus Corvus; species Corvus moneduloides. The sequence goes on from NC_045476.1 coordinate 87,582,913, forward strand.
CTACATTCATCCATTTCTGGAAAAGTTTTAGCCCTTGCTTTCCTTGCCAGAATACAGCTGCCGCTGACTAATGAATGCTGTTCAGAATAGCCATATTTTGCTGTAAATGAGCCACAGACGCTCTGCTTCCCCCATGACTACTGATGGAGAATGTAATTGAAATACAAGCTCTCTTTAAATAGTACTATGATAGCTTAAAGTATAGTTTAATTTGATAAACAGGTGGGGAGGCTTATGGAGAATTATATGTTGTGTATCTACTTTTGTATGAGTAGCGCACCACACTAATATTCTTCCTGATCATGTCTGAACAATGATTTCTATGAGTTAAAGGAGATGTCCAATTTTTCAGTGTGAAAAGTTATCACGGAATATGAAAAATGCCTCTTTTTTTTTTCTATGTAGTGGGACTGCAGCACCAACACAACCCAAGATGAAATTATTCTGAAATCATATGATCTTGTTAACACTTAGGTAATTTCTCCATGAATTATTTACAACTTGCTGTTACTTAGACATGTTCCCTACTGCCTACATGATTCAGGTTATTTCACCTTCCTTTTGCACTATCATGCACTTCCCACGGTCTTGCCACAGTCCTATTTCTTACCTCATTCAAACATTTATTATGTTTCATTTTAGACAGAATTCATTTCAGGGCATATGACTCAACTGAAGGCTTTAATTATATTTCAGCAGGTAAAGTTTGAGAGTTTTGAGTCAGATGCATCACTTGGTAATTTTTACATCACCCAATATAATATCACATACTGGTTTATATTAATACAGGGTTGTCTTTATTGTAGGAATGTATGGCTTATCTCCTCCTCACAGCTATTTAAATCCTGAGTTAACAAGTATTTAAATAAAGTTATCTGCTTTGTGATAGCTTGCTATATAGTTGAAGGGCTGGTTATCACAGTGAAATAGCACTGATATTTACTGATTATTGAACCTTCCCCAATCTGGATATAAATTATTTCCTTACCAACTGGAACTACAATATATTTAGTTACTAGTACATTTGTATTCTGAAACGGAGGTGATTTGGTTTCATATTTCTGAAACTATGTATTACTGTAAAATGCAAGTACTAGCCAGCCATGAATTGTTCATTTCTTAATGTTTTTAAATCATCATGAAAGTTTTTCCACTGAAATTATTTCATATTCCTTTTTAGCCTCTAATGCTCAAAATGTATGATCTTCTTTAAAGTACTAAACTCCTTATTAAATGCTTTATACTAGTTCTGACTTTTTTATTTTAAACCTATTTTTCTTCTGTACACTACATTTGCAAGTTATGGTGGAGTCAAATGAATTAAGTAGAGTGAAAAAAAGGAAAAATCATTCTTTCAGAATGACCAGCCACACTCATACCTGACGTTTATTGACAGTATTATCTTCGATATATAAAATTCTGCAGATTTTTGTTCCCAACAATGCTTGCCAATTTAAATTAATTTTTCATTATATTCTGAAGAAAATAGTTGTGCAAAGTAATCTCCCGAGACCTACGAGGTTTACATAAATGGAAGCTAAGGTGGTATCTCAGATCAAATGAAACAACATATTGATTCTCCACATGAATTCTGATCATTGATTCAGCTGTGCACTCACATGATGATGCTGTAGCTAAACACTGATTCATGGATAGGGATCCTCAGACTTATATCTGGCTGAAATGGATATTATAATGGACAAAATATCATGTGTAAGAAAAAAACGTGAAGCAGCACCAGCTGCTTAAACACAGAGGGAATTTATACAGTTTTTTGTTGAGATTGTGCTGCAAAAGCCATCTGAATCAGAAAAGAATGTACAGAGGGAGCAGAAGGAAACCATGCACATAGAAAAACTCTTCTTTATTCTTAGTCTTCGTTTTCGTTTGAAAAACAAGAAAGGGATTAGCCATTAGCAGGCGATTATTAACTTTTTGCAGATAGGGATTCTACCTAAAAAGTAGCATTCATTAAAAAAAAAAAAAGGGACCTTTTTATTTGTCTCAGAAAAATTGTTTTGATTTTCTCCATTTTCAAGAACTTTGAAGCACTGCTGTTCCCATAAGAATGGGAACTCCTCTTTCTTTATACTTCTAACACACAGACATATGTAAGCATGCACAAATGCTCACACATCTGTTCATGCTGGTCCATTTACGAATAATTCCAGACAGATTTCAGGTAAGTCAGGAGTACTCATTTGTACTACCATTCCCAAGAGTGCTTAGAATATGAGACCCTCTGACGAATCCTGGAATCAGCAATTACAAGAAAATGGGAGGAAGGATTGGAAGGCTCTTTCCTTAGTCTGAAGAAGGATAAGACAACAAGCAGAGTTATCCTGTGCCATTTGTTGGGAAAAGTCTGGGAGGGAGAATATGGGCATGAAGTCTTTCCCGAGAGTCATGGAATATGAGATCCACAGAGATGAGAAGGAAATAAATAATGAGTGAATTGGACAGCAAAGTCCACTTGTGAGCCCTATACTGAAGCATGATGGTAAAAGTGTCAAGGATGATAGAAGTTGGGTCCCTTTGGTGTATTGTCACATGCATTTACTGTCACCGAAGAGCCCATCCAGACAACACAATAAGGTCTTTCTCTACCTCTTTTTATTAGGGAGGATTATCCAGGTGGGTGATGGACAAAGTGCATATGAAGTTTCATTGTTTTGTGGAGAAATGATCTTGTTACCATGAGAATTCCTTGTGTTTTCATAAAAGTGCTAGCCCACATCAGTTATTCCACAAGAAAAACACAGTTTGATCAACCCCAGCCTATGTATGGAAAAAAGATGGGAGCTCCGACAGCAGAATATTATCTGATGGTTTAGCACATTACCCCCTTAAATACCCCTGAATTTTAAGTTCCGCCTTCGTCCACCCTGCACCCCAGAACCTGCATTTTTTACACTGCAATCAAAATAGTGCATGAAAAGAAGAAAAATCTGAGTTTGAACAATATTTTTGTCTGTATTATGAGAACATATGGTTCCACACTTTTTTCAACCATCATTTTACTGTAAAATTTTTGTCCTAGCAGATGTAGAAGATATGCAGATCTAGAATTTAAAGGAAATGTAATGTAATGAAGTTTCTATGGTAGAATGACAATAATCCAATTTCTTTACAGTCATTAAAAAATGAAAGATTTTCAAGGATCATAATATGAACATTGAAATGAAATTCATTTCAACATGAAAATGAAATTTGACCTAGCAGCATATATGGAAACATCACTTGAGAACAAAAGACATTTGAGTACATCATATAAAAAAAAAAGAGACACTCTGCTATACAGAGGAAGGATAGATCAAATACATATGGAGGTATCTGGATGTTTAGGTGGCACTGATTTCTTTGAACAATTGTTACTCACTCTTCTCTAGGTGTCCAGCAATCAGTCACGACGCCACATCTGATCTGGAAGTCACTTTTTAAACTATGCTAATAAAAGTGGATAATGCTGCCGGCTCCTAAAGCTAATTTTCGTTCATAAGTAATGGAATAATTATCACACTTTAGCTTAGTTTTTTGACATAAACAGACATTTCAAAAATCACACTGAGGTCACTGATAGGTTTATGCAGTTAGGAAAGGGCCTTGGGAGATCACTTATTCCCAACTCCCTTCTTAAAGCACAGTCAATGTTCAATACAGACCAAGCTGCTTTGGGCTTTGTCCAACCAGCTCTTGAAAAGCTCCTTAAAGCTATCTGAGGCATCTTTGATGTAGTGAAAGTCCTGTGAGAACTCCTTGGCCATTTCCTTCTGGATTGATTCATAAAAAGATTACCTCAGAGATACTTCAGCAGGAAAGTCCCTCAGGAATTTTCTAAAGGATATAATTTTAATAGAACTACAATGACATTTTTCCAGTCTAGGAAATGAGAATAGGTTAACTGGTCCTACTGTCTGTATTTGTTTTTGAAGCAGTGTTAAGCTCATTGGTGTGGTGGGAGAAACATTCTGTTAGACGCTTACTTTTTTTTTTTTTTTTTTTTTGCTCTCTAGAGTCTTTAGTGCATCTCCTTTTTGAAATTACAGGAATACTCATACCTTCTGTTATAGCAAAACGTGATTCGTGCACCAACATCAACTCATAGTCCGCTGGGGAGTATTTTGTTATGTTGTTGATACAACCATAAGCTCAAGTTTTAGTGAAGCAATTCTTCCTTAAGGAAATGAACAACTATAAGACTGTCTGCTTGATCTTTATTCATAAATAGCAGACAGATGTTTGTTTTGGTCCTACTTGGTTTTGATGCTCTTAAGAAGTTCTGTGCTACATTGTGAAAATATAGGCAATAGTTTGACTGTATGAAAAGGAATTCATAATACGTTTATTCTACAGATAGAATTACTGTCTTATATTACATTGTCTTCTATTATTTCTTCCTAAAACACATTTTTCCTTGCTTGCATATTTTAGAATTAAGACCTATGAAAAATTAAAATTGGTAAGAAAATTTTGTTTGTGGCATGTATGGCATCACCTATGCCATGAAAGCATGGCAAAGAACAATAATTTAAGGGATTTTTCATCTCCGTGGGACTTGAGAATACATCTTCATGTAGAATAAAAGTTTGAATTAGGCTAAGGCCATTATATTATCACTAAATAGCTTCTCATAGCATGATATGTACTAATTTTGATTATCATTTTTTTCATTTTTTTAATCCTCTTTTAAAATAGAAGATTAATACTAGTTTTAGCAAGTGAAAGGAAATAATTACTTTTATTAAATAAAACTAATACAAGGTAAGGGTTGAATTTTTACAAGGATTTCACTGGTTTATATGAAAATCCTTGAGATGTGTTTAATTGTAAGACTATTTCCTCCCACATCAAAATAATATAGTTTTAATTTTTTTTCTTGTGTATGAATCTTAAATCTATTTCACCTACATTAAACTCACTGAGAGCATGAAACTGTAGCCTAATGTTTGCACTTACAAGAAAGCAGGAAGTTGTATGTGGAAGACAAGCAAGAGTCTGCTCGTTTTCAGCCTATGGAGTCATACTTTCTGGTTTTGGGGGGATGTTGTTTGTTTTTTTATTGTTGGTGGTGGGATTTTTGAAACCTGGGAAATTTTCCTTTTAGCTTGAACTCCAGGACAGCATTATGAAACACAGCGGCAGTTTCAGAGGGTCTAAGTATAGAGACAGAACTACCAGTTTAGGTACTTATTTTTAATTTTCTGGATCTAATATGTATAAAAGAAGGTTACACTGGTGAAAAGAGAATTCCTGTGATAAGAGAGTTCTTGTGATCAAGATCCGCAGTTCCTATGCTTTAGCTACTGACATGGACATTCAACAAAATGCGTCAAGAGAACCTGACCTGATATTTCATGCTTGAAACAGAGAAATGGTAATTATATTTTCAGCTCAACTGGAGCTTTAGAACTGGATATTCTATTCAAGAGTTTCTCAATCTTTTTTACTCCTACATCTTGGTACATGTAGTCACACTTTCCATGACCCTACAGTCAACACTTTGCAGTAACTCATCCTCAGATTCAGAAGTTGTCCAAGATATTTTCTGTGTGTTTTCCAGAGACACAAAAGTAGCACCTATGACCCCAACAAAAACACTGTTCTCTGATTTGGTCATGGGACCAAGCAACTGAGAAGTTGCTGCAAAAAACTGGCAGACTAGATGAGTTAGAGGAAATGCTGAAATACTTCAAGACTTTATCTCTTAAAAAAGCAGAGGGAGAAGTGTGAAGATCAAACAGATGGAGGTTGTCAAAAGCCTTTATTAATGTTTGATTTTATGTATCACACTATATGAGACACTTATACACTCAATCTTTTTACTGCTCCAGATATACATTAGATAGGATCTGTGTTGTCTGGAATGGCTGATAAAAATAAAACACCTTTTGTAATTGCAAGAGAAGAAGTAGTAAGAGTTATTACACAGGAAAAAGATTTATAATGCTGCCACAGGGCACATTACAAACAACCCAGAAAACAAATGAACATTAAAGGCCAGAGGATGACGACTTTATTGTTCTTCAAGATCTGCCCTCACCATATGGTCTACAATCTCTGATTGTTTTTACCTTTCCCAGTGTTTTATTGTCCCTTCATGTTACACACATAAAATGTTAGGAAAATTAACCACTGGCACATTCTGATAAGATGGTTTTCAAACATAAAATGAAAACCCTTTCAGCATTTTTTGCCTTTGAAAGAAATGCTAGCTTCATTTTGGTGTCTAGGTTGAAAACCTTTATTTGTTTTCTAGGAGCTGCCAAATGGTGTCCAAAATGATACCTGAGTGTATCTTGCAACACAAAAATGTCTGTTCTAATGTGATCAGAGCCAAGTCTTGCCACTACATCAAAAATTAGGCAGACAAGAGGGGAAAAGGCCTACAGCAAGGGTGACAGCGGCTCTTGTGTTGGCTGCATACTCCTCAGCATCTGACAATGTCCAGAGCATGTGTTGCCAGTATTTCCATCCCAGCCCTTCCAGTGCCCACTCATAGCTCATTTACCTTCTTCCAGTAACAGCCAGAGCACTCATGTGACATGTTTGGTCTGGGTATCGCAGAGGTGGGGGTTGTTGAAGTTCTGGGCATTCCCCAGTTTTCCTGGGGTGCTCAGTGTCCCCTTTTTGAGCCCTTCTCATGGCTTCCTTCATCACCAGTAGGACAGAAGAGGTCAACTGATGGCCATTTCCAGCCGTCCTTGGCTCACCCTTTTCCTCTGCCTTGTGATAATGATAACTTGTGACAGTAGCAGGCAATGTAGGTGCTACAAGCAGCATCCTGGAGCACCGCCTCTGCTCTGCCTCGCAAAAGCAGAGCAGTGACTAGCTAGAGACTGGCTTCCCCTGCATATTCTTTGTGTGTAAGTAAGAAAGACTAGAAGTTAAGCCTGGCTCATTTTCCTCTCAGTCAGTGCCTGTGGGAGTATTACACTCTATGAAGCAAAGGTCTGTGAATTTGAAATACATATTCAACCTTCAGTATTATAATGGTTCTTTATGTTCTTCTCAGCATGGGAAAATCTTCAAGAAGTGGGAGCTGGAGTGTGATAGAGAGCTGTTTTGTGCAATGGCATGTTCTCCTGAAATGGTAAGAAATTTCCCTGCCTAAGAGAAACTACACCTCTTGAAGCAAGCACATCAGAGGTGAATCCAATAGAAAGAAAGTTATAAAAGGTCTTGAGTTTAAAGATACAGTAAAAGAAATTGTTGGCTACAAGCAGGTGCTATAGCGCTATGGAAGTTTCTCTGTGGATCTCAAGACATGGAGGTTTGAGTTCTGTCTTCTGATGACATCACAAAAGAAGAATGGGAGGTCAAATGCACCCTAAAAGCCCTTGCTCTCAAAAAAAAGTGGCAATATTTCACAGCCTGAGGCGTGTAATGCAGACATTCCTTTGTTCATCACTGACTGCATGTATGACAGCACAAATGTAAGACCTTTTATTTCTTTTCATATTATTTGTTAGACCATTTCTTTTTGTAGAGTGAGAGGTCATATTTTCTCCAGAATTAATAGAAAATATTATTAATATTATATAATGTGTTGTGTGTTATATATATAATTAATATTATTAAGAAGGACAAGATACTGTGCCTTGTCAGATGTCATTTATTATGTAAACAGTGATGTTATTTAATGCTTTCAGTATAAGGGGATCCACCCTTGTCCAGGAATACCGAATTCTGCAATGTTAGTTATAATAATTCTTACAGCCTGTTATGACAGCTTTTAACAAAGGAACAGCAGATCTGCTGTAGATGCATCAGCTGCCAGACTGAGTCAACTGTGAGGCTGCAATGAGCTGATGAGTCCCTCTTATGTGCATGTGTGTGTAAGTAATCAAAACAAGAACAGTCAGAAACACTTATAAATAGAAATGGTAGCATTGTTCATAGCTGTAAATTCCTGCTCATGTAGTGACTCAGTTGGTAATTTGTTAGGTGTTTGTAGGTCTTGTCAAATGCCAGCTAGCATAATTGACTGGTATTAGCACTGTTTGCAAAACAGACTTGTAGGGTTATAAAACAGGCTTTATAAAAACAGGTGAGAAACAAAAAAGGCATTAATAGTCTGCTAGACAAGGTTATTATATTAATCTTAAAATATTTAACTGTTAAACCACAACAATTCCAATGCCCCTGCATGCTATGTAAATTAAATGTACATCTGATTCAGAAAAAGCTAACTTGCTCTGTATTAGCTATATATCTCCCTCTGTTAAATTTGTGTCCATCACATTCACTTCTGTGTAGGCATCACCTCTTCTGAAGAATGTCATGTTACACATGACGTTTAAGCCATAGTCATATTTTCACACAATCTTGTAGTGCAGTGAAGAGGAAGAATAAGAAGTGATCGATGTAACTAATGACTTCTCTTACTTCAAGCTGAAGAAGAATCCAGGAAGTAAAGACAAAATCAGGTTGCTAAAGATTAACATAAAATAACATAGGTGAGCATATGGAAACAAAAGACCTAAGTATAAATCCTCTGAAACTGACAAGACATATCCCCATAACATATGCACAGCTTGCTAGCAGAAGTGTAGGAAAAAAACCCTGCTCATTATCCAGCAGTGATGAAAACCCATGCATTTTGTGCCCCTTTTGAAATTTGCCTTTCCAAAATTCCCCATCGATTTTCCCTGGCTTTCACAGTTGATTACTTCACACAAATGAGATAAGATCTCAGCCTAGATAAAGGGGAAAAGAGGTGTGAATACCTTTAGGTAAGATAAATGTTTGGAAATCAGCTGGCCCTGATAAATTTAATTCTAAAATATTTATAAAAATGGCTGAAATAAACACATTCATTAGCAGTTATTTTTGAAAATTTACAGGGACAAGAGGTGGCCTAAATGCAGGCTAACCCTAAGAACTGCAAAAAGAAGTGAGCTGGACAATTTCACGAGGATTTTGCAGATTTTTCAGCTTCACTGTGGACCCTGAGTAACCTTGATACAAGTAACTAAACCATTATCCAAGTAGAGAAGAGACTGAAAGATTACAGGATTAATAGCAGCTAATGTGGATTTGCAAAAAATTTAAAAGTGTCAAACCAATGCAATTATCCTACAGTGGGGTGATGCAACTTGTGGATAGAATGAAAACACAGAAACATAGAAATACATTTCATATCACAAGAATAATAAAAACTTTTAATGGTGTCCTACATGATACTCTATAAGCAGGTTAGGGAGACATGATGTAGACAAAATTTATTACAGGACAATCTGGATAAAATCTGCTACAGTGTGGGTGTAAATCTTGTTGGAAACCTGTAGTCAGAAGGGTATCTATCAATGAATTCCCACCCACAGTAGAAGAGGTCTACTCAAAATCTGTTTTTACTTAAATCTTGTCATTAATGAATTTGATACTAAAGTAACAACAAGCTTATTAAATGCACAGATGATGGGAAATCAGGTGAGACTGCAAGAATGTTGAGACATAAAATTAGAATTCAAAATTACTTTGATAAATTGCAGAAATGATACCACAATTAAAAAAAAAAATTGAACGGTGAGAAATGCAGTGTGCTGTTGTGCAAGTAGAAGGTGAAAAGGTGAAAAACAAAAGGACTGTTAGAGTCAGTCCTATGGGAAGAAATAAATGATGTAAGCATGAAACAGTTACTCTCAGAGGATCATTTTTGAAAGCACAGTTTTAAGCCATCCATGTGTCCACACTGTGCACCTGTTACCTAGTACTGTTCTCCATATACCAAGAAAAAAGGAGAAAATTTAATATCAACTATTTACATCAAATATTTTAGGTAAGATAGGACCTAATTTGGAGTATTTAATGGTTACAGATACACTTCAGAAAAGGATGGGATCCACTCTATAGGTAAACAATACCAGAAAACAATAGTTACCTAGACAACAATTCTTCTTTACTATTGTCTCCAGAAGCAACCATTCCTTCCCTGAGTTTTTCAAAACGTATCTGCAGTAGACCTGGTGGATATTCGACCTCTAGATTAGCTGGCTGTATTAGCACGTGAGGATGAAATTTAGAGGGAAATTACCTCAATCTGTGAATTCTTAGGAATCTGCAATGAATAAAATCATCACCCATTTCAAGGAAGATATTCTTTGCTGTGCTATACTATGCAATATGCAATGTCAATTCTTTTCACAGGAGTTTTAAAGGTTTGTAGGCTGCAACAGCCTATGCCATGTCATTCAGAAACCATTTTTATTCCTCCAAATATTTTCCTATATCTAGGATTGTAGGATGCTTTCCTAACATAATTCTTGGAAAGGCCAAAATGGCTTTAAATCCCACCTCCCCACTCTTTTACTGCCTAGAGCTCTAGGTTAATGAAGTCCATCAAATTAATGGCTTATTCAAAAATCTGAACACCTTAAGGCGAGTACAGGTCTGGCTTGTGTCACTTGGAGACACAACAACAAAGGTAATCTGCCCCTGGGAAGGGGTTGAGGTACATGGAATACCTTGACAGACTGTCTGCAACAGGTCAAAATTGAGACAAATTTGTCCAGTTCCTTTGGGGTTTTTCCTTCACATAATGGTTTGTGTTCTTCAAGTATTCTCTTTCTGTAGGAGAAAATAATTATTGAAAACTGAGCTTTTTCAATAATTTCGATTCACAGTTAAAGAACATCATGTGAAATGAAGTTGCATGAGCAAGTTCTCACATAAGGCACTACAGCAGGGAAATTACCTAGAAAGAGCTCAAGAAGATACCGTGGGAAAAGTAGAGTGCTACAGCTAAAATATTTTGACTTACCAGTTTTTGCTAAATATTGGGAATTCTGTGCAGAATATGCAGACTGTCTCGGCTGCTGTTGCAAAAAAACTGTCAAAGCACCACTAAAATATCTGAAGATTATTGGGTATTTTAAAAGCCCACAGGACTGGAGTTGTTTTTGAGTCTTCAAGTTAAATTATTATACAATCCAAGTGGCTAGTTATTTGCTGTTACCAGGGGTGTTTTTCTTTTAATATGAGTGCATTTCTTCTACCAGTAAAATACTTTGCAAAAATCAAAGTAATTTTATGTAGCTGTTGCTCTCTTCAGTCTGCAAAAGGCACACTTTATTGCTTGAAAGACCACCAGGTGATGTTACCTTCAGAATCCTCTTCATAAATGATTCGAACTGGCTTAATTTTTTCATCTAGATCAGTTCTCCTAAGAAGATGAGCTCTAGTTGCTCAAACATTGTGTTAATAATGACAAGTACTGTAAGGATTGGTGGAAGGTAAAAGCTGTGTGAAATACAAAGGATATATGACATTTGTAATGTAAGGACATTTCTTGAGAATATTGTTGAAAAAAAACAAAGAGAAGACACGGAAAAAGTAATAAACCCCACCTAGACACACAGACCCTCAGGAAAAAGAGATAACAGAGACAATATCTATGACGAGATCTCCCAGCTCACAGATTGAGGAACACAACTGAACAAATGACTCAAGGCCTTGGAGAGGTTCCATGGGCTTTTTGTAACTGGTAAGAAGAGGTGCGGAGGGGGAAAAAAGAGTGTCACAGGTCTCTCAGAAAAAAGCAAACATTCTCAGAATCTTGAAGGGGCTTTAAGGCAATGGATGAAACTTACCATAGGATGTTAGGGGATTAAAAACAAAGGTTGGCACAGTTGGCTGAGGTAGACAATAACATTGAAGTGAAATCAGGTGATCATGGATCTATAGAGACAAGAAATCAAGAGCAAAGGAGGCACCTTTGACATAATAAGTGAAAAAGCCTTCCCCCTTCCTCTGGAAGCCTTATGATCATCCACTGCCTGAAAGAGTAGTCAGGACTGTTGCTATAATGGTCAGGAGTACCTAGTTTGGGTCATTCTTCATAAAAAAATATATTAATCTGCAGCATCTGGTGGGCTACTTCACCTCTTCCAGTAACATCATATTTATTTGCCAATTACTCATAAGAGGGAAAACTGACACTATCTGACAAACCACTGTGAGAAGAGAAGCCTGTGAAAAAGCCATAGTCAGGGCAGTCTGCCTTTCACAGCAGTTCATGTTGTGGTGGCTCTTTGTACTTGCCCATTCTGGAGCACACTGCCTATATTCGGGGAGTTTTCCATCTTGCTTATATGTTGTTTCTCATCCAAAAACCTCAGTCTAGTATAACAAGTTTGATACTCCCATTCAGTAAGTGAAACAGTAGAAACCAGCCTGTTTTATGGAAGCTACAGATATATCCTGTCTCAGTGAAGATCTGTAACAGACTATCCTGACCCTCAGTCACCTGGTCTAATGACCACCTCATATATATATTAAACACACTAATTATCTGCTATCCCTATCACTGTGACAGTCTTGAGATTGTTATTAGGCCTGTAAAAATTCCAGATCACTTTTCTTATAATAGACTAATGTAATATTATATCTGAAGAACAAATTGCTGAACAACTGCTGATGAAACATCCTTTCCGGATCAAAGGATTTTCTTCACTGTAGTACCTGACTTCTACATGTGAAACCTAAGTGAAGGATAAAATTTACACACTGTTGAAATTAATGCTTGCCATGATAAACACACAATGCATTCTATAAAGAGGCATAGAGTACTGAGTATAAACTGAAAGGGGAAATTTAGGCCAGGTATTAGGAAGAAATTATTTTCTGTGAGGGTGAGGTACTGGAACATGTTGGCCTCAGAAGCTGTGGATGTGCCATTCTTGGAAGTGTTCAAGGCCAGACTGGATAAGGCCTTGAGCAACCTGGTCTACTGGGAGGTGTCCCTGCCCATGGCAGGGGGGTTGGGACTGGAAAATCTTCAAGGTACCTTCCAACCCTTAACATTCTTTGATTCTATGATTCTTCTTTCTTTTGAGCTCTGTGTATGAAAACAAAAACTGTATCTTTTGAAAAGTAGGGGGGGTTAGCCACTATGTACTACTAAAATAACATGGCTGCATAGTGACATCCCTTACATTTTGTTCTGTGGCTCAATAGTTCTTTTACAGGAAACAGCTACGTTAACAAAGTGAAAGTATAGTCTAGCCATAAAATTCATGCTAAGGGTATGAAGCTCAAAGCCTACTCTGTGCCACACAATTGTTTCATGCAGCATTGGGTTAAGCTGGCAACTACATTGTCAATCACTCATTGGAATAAGCAACAGGAAAAAAGAATCCAAAGATGGATAGTTGCTCATCCGGATTTTTCTACAGAGTATGTTCAAACTTCCAAAACCACAGTACCATTCTCTGCTGCTTTATAACAGCTGAAAAATCTCACAGGCATCACAAAATAACATAAACATAACCAAAGGTCACTGAATCTAATACAAATTTCTAAATTGATATCCTAGAGTGAAAAAGGATAAGATTTGCCATCTAAACTCTGTATGTGACAATAGTAACTTACTTTAGGGACAGAGTTGACATAAGAAATGTCAAAGATTTTTTTGTAACTCAGTTAAAAGGCTTTACTCCTCCCTTTAAAAGGATTCATGCTGTTGAGTTCATTACAGCTGTCACAGCATACTTTCAATGTCTCTCCAAAAGGACTGATGCTGGGACTGACTATGTTACTTTTGAACAGGTACAGTTGTTTTCATAGAGTATGGCCACAGTAGAAGTTGTGGAAATTCCAAAATTCAGCAAAAATGACTGATTACATAAATTTATATAAATGCATTTTTAATAAGTACTTGATAAATAATAATAGTAATAATAAAAACTTTACGTTAGGATCATAAACCATCTTATTTCCCTCCTAGAATTTGGCACTACTTTACAGCTTATTACTTCCATTTTTTTCTTCTTTCATAAAAGGCAAAAAAATACTAAACTCAGTTATTGTTTTCTGTTTAATTTTAGCAGGTGGTGTTGATAAAACATATCTTTCTGTTTTCCACTAAGTAAAAAATATCACAAGGGAGGTCAGGTGTGCAGTAATACAGAGATTTGCATAACAGGATTACACAAAAATAAGCAGTGAGTTTTTCTGTTGAAAAAGCATAGGATAAGAAACTCAAGTTTTCCTTCAAAATCTGTTACCCTGAAATTGAAAGAGCAGGGATAGAACAGAAAATGAGGGAAAACACATCCTGCCCCTTATGGACCACGTATTTTCTTGATGCACTTAAAGATGTGCTGAAAACTATCACAAAAACCATGGCAGAGCAACAGCCTTTAAGAAAGGTACCAAGCTGAACAATTTATAATCGTTTAAATGTTGTCTCACAGATTTTTTCACTATTTCCATTTTTAAAACATCATTGTGAAAATCTAATTCCCCAGATAGAAAACAATAATGCTGTAAACTTTCAGAGGAAAAATTCAGTATTGCACTCATCCATTGCACAGTCAACCTTTCAACTCTTAGGTGAATGGCCATTTAAACTGCAGCAACTGGTCTTCCTTCATTGCTGAAAATTATTCCTTCAAGGCAACTTAGTTTGTAGAAGTAAGCTTGCTACTGAAAACTCTATGGGATGATGACAAACACATCTCTTTCTAGGACAAATCATGCACTGGACCAGACACAGCCAATTATGCAAGATAGCCTCTAGCAAAAGGTGGTAAAACTGGCTAGTAGGCATGAATCAGATGATCTGACACAGTCCAACCTATTTTGAGATGAACTGAGGCCTGGCAGAGGGAATTATCAGGTCAAAATGTGAGGCAATCTGCACAACTGTGAAGTGCAGAAGAGTTCAGCTGAGAAACGAAAGGAAATTAAGTATTTTGAGCCTCAGTATGCACAGGAGGAATTTGTGTCCACATTGCCACCAGTGCTCTCCAGACAGCCCTCATCTGTGACTTCAGCGTTGTTGCCACTTGTGGGGGAAATGCTTTGAATGCCCCAGGAGCACACCCAAGAAGCTCCAGGAATATTACCATGTGTCTTCCTATACACAAGACATTCATGGACATGCCACATAAGAGAATTCTTGCAAGTTGTCCTTGCTAACTGTTGTATACCCATGGAGCTTCAGAAGTTTGTGTTTTCACAAGAGCTGTGAGTGGAACTATCAAATGAAACTGAGACTAAGGTTCTGAAAAGGTGTCAGATGAGAAGCTCTCCTGAGCATTGGAAAAACACACCAAGACTCTCCAGAAAATTAAAACTGCGCTGGTTGGAAAAGGAAAATGTGTGTGACTTTTGGAGCATGACATTCATGGAGTATAACAGCCAAGTAAAACTAGCTTCATCTTTCCTGATACTGACGAAATATAATAGAGCATAGATTAGAAAATGATCCAGCATTCCATAATTCCACAATGCCAAGTCATTAATTTTCCCTTCAGGGTAGGTAATATCTCAGTCTTATGTAACATGAGGTCTAACTAGATAACCAATCTACTGGTTCCTTGAACTCTGACAGTCTTTTACACCGTGGAAAGATACAAAGTAAAACTCAGACATAACTGGATTAAATAAAAGGATAATCAATTAATCAAGGTTTCACTAACTTTTATTCAAACAGCATCATTTTCTGACTCCATGGCAAGATTTCTACTTGGCTTTTTGCAGGATGGTCTTTTTCATTGTGATGGATTTATTCAATATACAAGTACAGTGAAGAGGAAAAAGGATCCAAAAGGTACAATACAGTTTTGTAGATGTTATACCTTAATCCTAAATGCTTTTATAGCTGTAAATGTATTAAGGAATGCATCCTGAGAATGGCTTGGCATTTCAGTTAATAATAGGGATAAACAGGTTTTGAACATCCATAGATATCCAAACCATAGATTGTAATTTGCAGCTGAGTTGACATTGTACTGCTAGTAATATTGGCTGATGTGAAGACAAAGCGAAATTACTTTTTTTCATGTGGTTAGGGTTTACAAATTATTTTAGAACATTCAGCTCTTTGTATAGCCTATGCATGTACAGGATATATGAATTTGTAACAGCAAACTTTGTTTTACTGGATGCTGAAAAGAACAATTTTTACACGATATTAATTTTCATTTCAATTTCTGGCCTTCCATGTTCCATGACAATATCCCAAAACCACAACACAACCCCACAAACTAAAGACCCCAACCTCTCTTTAAATCAGATGTGTTTAATTGATAGGAACAAGAAGCAAGTTCTCTGTTACTCTCTTAGTATTTTCACTATGTTTTTCCTTGAAGTTAAGCAAAAGTCCAAATAGCTCATTAATCAGGAACACTTAGACAAAGTTTTATTATTAAAAAATGCAGTTCCCTTACTATACCTTGAACAGGAGTTCTGATTGTTTGTGACTGACACAGACAATAGAATTCAATTGAATTTTTAGCCTTTTGTATAATTTCATGTGAAAATCTGCTATGTTCAAAATGCCAAATTGCTTAGGAAAATAATGGCAGCTATTAGCTAAATAGTAATTCTTACCATGATTTCTTAAAGTACAGTAGGTCCAAATAATATTTTAATCCAGCTGTTTCAGAGAGATTTTTTTCATAACTGCCTTTCTGGTCATCAGTGGATGAAGCTGGGAATAAGAAAATCTCAGTCAGGTCCTAGGGATCTGAGAGCTGTCTTCAGTACATAAAAACCAACTCTCCCAATGCAAACTTAGATTCATTTACAAAATCTGCAGGTACTACAAATTCAATTGTATCTTCCTATCGCCAGTCAAGCTTAGCACTCCAATAATAATTTACTCATAATCAGACTAGTTGAAGCCAGCTGTTCCTCAGAATAGAAAATACCTTATATTTCTTTAGGAGACCTCTGCTAAAAGAATATTTCCATGAGATCAGAACACGAACTTATGCAAACACAATCATGCAAACCTTCTCTTGTCATGTCAACAGTGTGGCATAGAAAATCATCCTCATCCCAGGATTTACAGGTACTTTGTTGTTATATAATATTGTGCAACAATTTAGGAGAAATGGAAAATAAATATAGTATCACTGTAATTCAATGATGACTTGACTCTTTAAAGATAACATCCAAGTCAAATAAGAGAGAAGAAATTTGGACCAATTATTGAAATTCATTACCAGTTTAGTTTCATTAAGATACCATACTGTGTGTCTCAAGAAACATGCTTTTTCTTATCTGAAATGTATTTCAATGGATGTTGTCAATTTCTTTTAATAATTTCACCTTGAAATAATTCTTAGAAAGGGATAAGACAGTAACTTCTTTGAAATATTGCTCTAAACTTGAAACACTATTCATGCTTGGCTGTTTTTTTGGTTTATTAAAAAGGGCAAAACCAAGTTTTTCCAATTTCCTTGTTAAGATTGTCTGAAATATGAAAATATTACATAAAACTAGGCAGTTTTACTTCAGTTACATTTTTGTATGGAAAGTTCCCATTGACTTCAGCATGACAAAGGAAGTTGCTGGACCTGGACCATGACAGAGGATCTCAACAATCTTCATATGAAGTACACATTTAAATTTAAACATAATCTTAAAGTCAAAATGGCAAATAAATGTTTTCCTTTCTGTCCAAAAATTCAAGCTACCAAACTGTATTCCAAGAAGAATCAAACAAAAATTAAATATGGTTTATGTTGAGACAGAACATGCAGACACAACTAGTGTCTAGGTATCCCATATTTTAGATGACTCATCTAACTGTTGGCTAGTGGACTTTTCCCTGTGTTCCTCCATTGCTAGCTTCATCCTTTACTTCATGATGAAATTCTTCATAAAGAAATAGATATATATTTAGTTACCAGGATGGGAAAAGTATTGCTGCAACCACCTATTGTAAGATGTAACCTTTGAGCCTAAGCTTGAACAATTTGCTACCACTAATTTTTTCATAATACAGTCATTTGGAGAACTAACTATCTGAAAATTCTATCATTGCATTTAACTTTATTCATGTTACTACTTCTTTTTTTCTGTTTTCTAAAATTTTTACTTGTCATTACTTTGACCAAATCGAAATTGGAGGCCTCAAGAACCTTTGTAAATCTAACACACAGATACAAATGGCAAAGATGCTTTTACAGTTCCTGTGCTAGAAAATATTTGCCTTGATACAGCAATTTCCTTTTCTTTCTCCATCTTTTTCAAGGAAAAGATAAAAAACCTCAACTTGAACAAACCCTCAAGGAAGTTAACCAAAGATTAGGGTAGATACATCACTCCTAGGTACAGACCTGAGAAGCCTCACTAAAGAGACTTTCTGTATCTGAGAAATCTGGAACTGACCAAAAAAAAGGGAACAGCTTCCACCTACATATGCTTTTGGCTTGTCAGAAGAAGAGATTTAGTCACCGAGAATGAAGTTGGCGGATGGTATCTACTACAGATGGGGCAACCTCTTCCAGAAGTTGATTCCACTGCTTTTCACTTTCTAACCCCTTACTGCTCTCTTTTACCATTCCTCTGTGACAGCAGGAACAGCACTAAGAGGCCATATTGAAACTCGGAATATTAATTCCCTTGTTCCATTTCTCCATATCTATAAGCAGGGTTTGTTCCCAGCCCCTTCTCTGAACTCACGTGGCATCAGGAAACATTAAAAAGGTGATGCAGGAAGAATCAGGGGAGGAAAGTGACAGGAAAAGGAGAAGCTTTTTGAATCTTGTGACATCTTAAGATGAAATCCCTGTCATGCAAAATTATGATGTGGAAGGAGGAAACCTTGTGAGAAAAAAGCAGATTTCAGAAACCTTCCAGATTCTTCCAAAACCCTTCTTCCTCCAGGCCTCACTTTCCCTACAGGGGGTCTACATTATTATATACCTTCATTGCTGCTGTATTTAACTTCCAGGCTAACAGCTTCCAGACCAACTACTCAGATCAGTACAGCCAACTGGATAACCTCTGCAGTGTGGGGAGACTCAGACATCTTAGGGGCATTCTTCACTGGCACACACTGCTCATCCTACAATTAGGTCAGATGTGTACAATCCCCAGGGCCATGAAATGTCCCTATTACATGGGAATATTTGAGGGGGAATGGAAGGAGGACACAGCCTACTTCAAGTCTTTCAATCTCCTTTACTTTTATTGACAGAAAGACCTTTCAGCTCTGAAAAAGAGGCTGGGCTGCAGAAGGTGGATCACATGATGCTATGGTGTGTCTATGATACTGTGTCACCCAGTAATTTTATTATCAAGTACATTTTGAAGTTTAACTGCAAGATAGTGACTCTAGATAGCTACTGGGTGATACACTACTTTCAGTTCAGAGTTAGATGTTTGTCTCAGGTTGGGAATCACAAACCCAGGGTCTTGCACTTAGCAGACAAAACAAACTTTTGGTCCAACCAAAAGTTCTGACAATCAGCTAGTTGGTCGCTTCTCTGCTCGAGTCAAGACTGGATTGGCCACTATGTTCTGCCACCAGCAAGCTCTCCTCCAGTTGCAACTCAGTAGGCATTGAGACATGCCATACTAGAACCTGACAATGACGTTTGGGGTTTACACTAGTTTTGAGCACCTAGAGGTGCTTTTCCTGCTAGTCCTAGTAGCTGGGCAAAGTCTGGATTGGCATTGAGGTGTGCTGCCAGGCTGAATCACCCTCGGCTGTAACTTACCGATTTTGTCACAGGCGTATGGGCCACCTTCACGTAACCCAGGGAAGGGACATATACTAGTATCTATATGGTCCAATAAATATGGAAATAAACCCCCCCTCCCCCAAAAAAGTGACCTCAGGCCGAAAACAAGGCGTTCCGGAGCTGCGAAGACGTAGCCTCCGGTCTCCCGTGAGACTAAGGGAGGGGTAGCCAACGCAACCATCCGTCGGTGAGGAGAAACGGAACTTCAGCCAGGTGAAGCTCCTGCTCGCAGGAAGCTTGGGGAAGCTGCGAGAACGCCAAGCGAGAGGTGGCAGCAGCGAGTCGCCGTGCAGCCCGGTGGCGGCGGTCGGCCCGCACCGCTGCTGCCTCGGCTCAGCCCGGCGGCAAGTACCGCTGCCGAGCGCGCCGCGGGATCCGTGATGACTTATCCAGCGCGGCGTGCGGGGCTAGAGGGGCGCGGGGCGGATGGATGGGACCGCCGTGTCCCGCGGGAGCTGCCGGCCTGGCCGCCCCTGCTGCCCGGAGACACGCGGGTCCCTCCCTGCAGGGCAGGTGCTGGGACCGCGGGGTCGGGCAACAAATGACCGGCTGTAGGCGCTGCCCGGATGCTTCGGCCGCGCCTGTGCCTGTCCCCATTGCCGCGCTGATGCTCAGCCCGCTGCGAGCGTGAATTAGCAGCGGTTACCCCGGGGAACAACCCCCCAAAAATTGGTGGTTTTGTTCAGGTACCAAAACTCCGAGCGGCGAACTGAAAGGAGCCGTGGAGCGGCAACTTTCAGGTGAGCGCCGCAATTGCATTCCACACAAGTTTCTCAACGAAGGGTTAAGCGTGCACAGGAGTAAAACATGACTCCCATATTCTTTACCCTATTTGCTCGCAAGAAGACTTCTGAAAACATGGTAGGATTCCCACCTAGGTTTCCCAAGCATCGGAACAGAGACCACGAGGTAGAACACGAGCCGGGGAGGAACGAGCTCTTTCTTTGCTTCCCTGTTGCTGTCACCGTTTTGGCTGGCAGACCTCAAGTTCCCAACCCATGACAGCAGGAGCCGCGGTCACTGCCGAGGGGCTGCTCCCCACCGACGACCCCCGCCTCAGGGTGCTTTCCCACACCTGCGCCTCCGCCCTGGCCTCCCCCCTTCCCTAGTAAATCAGAAACCCCCGGCCGCAGGGGTCTGGGGGAACACGGGGACGCGCCCCTCTGCGGCGAGGCTGGGGGACCCGGCCCGGCCCTACCTCAGCCCCGCCCGGCACAGGCGGCGGCGCCTCATCGGTAGCGGGGCCGCCGGCCCCCCTCTCTCCCCCCCAGCGCCGGCTGCTCGGCCGCGGCGGGCGCGCTCCTGCTGGGGAGGGGACGGGCAGGGAGGGGCGGAGGCAAGCGGGAGGGAGGGAGGCAGGGCGGGCGGAGCGCGGCGGCGGCAGATGCTGCGGCGGCGGCTGTGGTCTCCTTCGGCCACATCCCGCGGCCGGTGCGCCCGCCCGGCGCGCTGCGCTACGGCGCCGCCGCGCAGCCTGCCCCAGCCGCCGCCGCCGCAGCGGCCCCGCGCCTCGCCCCAGCGGCGGGGCGGTGGATGCCGAGCCCTCCTCGCCCCGGCAGCCAGCGGGCAGCTGTCCTGCGGCCGAGCCCCTCGGAGCCGGATCGGCGCGCTCGCACGGACACGGGGACACACGGGCGCACACGGGCGCACACGCAAGCCCTGGGGGGGGGGGCAAGCCGAAGATGCTGCAGCTGGGCAAGGTCAGGACCTTGCGGTGAAGCCCGGGGCCGTTGCTCGCCCCCCCCTACCCCCCCCTTCATTCTTGCCTAGCGGACTGAGGATTTGCTCTTGGGTTTTGGTATATGTTTGGGAGCAAGCAGGCTGAATCGGCGCCGATCGGTGAGTACGACAGGCACCGTAATGGTGCCAGGTCCGTCCCCCTCCCCCCCACACACCCTTCCCGCCTGCGTGATATTTCTTCTTGGTGCGGGGTCCTGCGCTGCTCCCCTCGGCGAGGCAGCGGGGCTGGGCTGGGCTGCAAGGAGAGGTGTTTGTGCCTTCAGCCGAAAGGTAACAAAGTGCGTTATTTCCTCATGGTTCTTTCTCCCGGGCCTCCCCCCCTCCATCGCTTTCCTCCCTTTCTTTCTACGTTAGTCGTTGCTTATGTAGGGCATCCGCGGCACCGTGTCTCCCGACGCCCTGCACTAATGTGCTCGTTACAGCAGTGAAGTCATGGGCCAGGGAGAAGGAGGAGGAGGAAGAGGAGGAAGAAGAAGAAGGGGCCCGGGGACCCCGCGGGCGGGGGCAGCACCCGGCCCTGCGCGGAGCCCGGGCCCTGGGGCGGCTCCGAGCGACGGCTGCTGCGTGTTTCTGTGTGTCTGTGCTGCCTGTGTATGTCTATGTGTGTGTCTGTGTGTGTGCGGAGGGGTGTGTGTGTGTGTGTTCTTCCTTTGAAGCCACCGTCTTGCGAAATCCTGCACTCGAGGAGCGGGCGGAGGGGGTGGGGGAGGGGAAGCCGCGATGTGCACTGTGATGTTTCGTTGATCTATATTTAATGGCTGAAAGGAGAGATGCTTTTCTTTCCTTTACCCTTACCTTACTCTTATTCTGGCGTGTAATGTGCTTGCATCGATCGGTCAAATCGTAGCTTCAGCTGAATCAAGTCACCACAGAGGAAGGAGGTGCAGCGGCACAGGCAGTACATGCAATACACAAATTCATCTGGCCGGGGATCTTGGAGAAAAATGAAAAAACCCTGAGAGAGATAATTTTAGAACTATGTTAAATTTCCCCTGGAGGGACTGGAAGGACTATGCATGGAAGAGTGTAATACAGTATCTTGTGCAGATACATTTTCTTTTACTTTGTTGGGGTGTGCTTTGTTTGGATTCAGGGTGTCACTCTATGCATTACAGAAAAAAAAAATCCAAAACTTGGAAGAAATAGTTAGAAAGGAATAGTCTCCTTTATTGATCACCCAGCTCTTAACTTTATTGGCTGTAGAAACTGACATCTGTGCCCCTTAAAACATGTATGTCTTTTTATTGGCAATAACAAGGTGAAGTAAAAACTTCATATTGCAGGTTTATTTTCAAAGTCTTTATAGGTAGCCTATATGTAAAGTGACAACAGTGAGTCAGCCTGAGCTCGGCTTTGTAGCAAACCTCTCCATAGGGTACGTCAAGACTTACGTACCTCAAGACAGAGGACAACCCAGAATTATATGGAGTTTATGTAAGTCTGTTGTGTCTTTTGCAAAATCAAGAGAGGGAAAAAAATCTTTGCCATTCTGTACTTAAGGGTATATTCATCCTGTCTTAAAAAGTAAACTGATTATGTAACTCATGTAGGCTGGGTTTATCTTTTTCAGACAGCCTACTTAGTTGGCCAGTGTATAAATGATATGGCATGAAGGGTTTAAGGGCAGGTCTCCAGAGAAAGCTGCTGTATATCCTACTTGTGGGCCTCTGAGACTCAAGTGGCTTTTCGGCTTTTGTTGCCTTTTGCACAGGTTATCTGGGGAGGAGCCCCAACACTAAACCCAAACCACCTAGAAAGACTGTGATATTTAAGCAAAACCTACGATGATCAAATACTCTTGTAAGACTAATTTCTGAGCCGAGTTGGTGAAGCTGTCTCATTTCGGTCTGTGAGTGACCTGATCCTTTGGGAGCCTTGACTGACTGTCAGCTGCAAAACTGCAGAGAACTTGCGATCGATCATCATCATTAGTAAGAAGTTGATTAATAGCTCGGGACTGGGTTGAATGTGATTATGTTGAACGTTGTAGTTCCAAAACAGGAGATCGCATCTTGATCACGTTGTTCAGAGATGGTTTTTTGCAGTCTGTTATATAAGAGAGGCTTGAAAAAAAAGGAGTAGCGGGCTGTGCTGTGTATATGTACCGAGGGAAATACCCCCCAAAGCTGCTGGTAGGAAGCAAAGTATTTATTCCCAAATGCCAGTTGCATGACTTTTTGTGGATTGTAAGAAAGATGCTTTTGGGAGAGGACTCCAGCTACAGTGCTCGAGTTCTGTTTGTCAGCTGCCTTAATAGATGTTAAAAGCAATAAATACCTCATCGGTGACAAGCCTCTGACTTTTGCTGTGGTTTTTTTTTGATAATGATACTAAAATAATTTCATCCTCACATAATGAGCTCTAACAGACAGCTGCACAAAATAGAAATAGTAGCAACTAAAAAAGAAAGGTGTTTGCATAATTCTGATTTGCATAATTTACCTTTGCTGATGGATGGTATCAATTTAATGGCTATGGTTCGGTGTTGAGTATTTGTTTCTCAAGACGTGTAAAATCAACTTATGCTACAAAGGAAGTGCTGGAGTAGTTTATTTTAAGGGTTTTGAGAAAAGCATTTTTAGGTAGGGGTGTAGATTGGCATGTAAATGGAGCAGATAACAGAATCAGTGGAACTCATGAGTGTTAAATTTTGCACTAAATTTCAGATACATTTTCTATTTCATGGTTCAGTGTGATATGATTTTTAGAGCCGATCACTTGTGGAAATTCCAGCATATCTTTGTTAGGATTTTAGGCATATGTTTCTATCCTAGAAGCAACTGTTTTCAGGAGTAGCAGCAAGATACGGAAAATGCATTATTACAGTACTCTTTACTTAAATAAGGACCTGTTGTTTTGATACTTACTGATAGTCCTTGTAAGTCACAAAGAGTTTGATATTTGAAGTTACAGCTGAGGCTTTACAAAAATGAAAGTGATTGTTTTTCCTCTTTGAAGGTTTCACTAAGATCTTATTACAGGATGAATTTTGGATGCTTATTTAACTGAATAATATTAAATTTATTAGTAGAATTATTAATAACATACAAGTAAACAATAGACCTTAATACAAGCAGCATTTTTAAATATGGAAAATTTATTTTTGAAGTGACAGAATGAC